>NC_141997.1:52685401-53000401 GCF_049901715.1 Pseudonaja textilis
AGAGGGGCCTGACTAAGCCCTGGGCTGCTTTGCGCCCCTGGGAATGGCTCAGCCGCCACTTGGCCATCTCCCGTCCCCATGCAAGGGGAGCCACTTTGGGAAGTGGCAGGCCCAGGCGAGTCGGGAAGAGGTGGACTCAGGCGGAGAAGGGTCCTTGCAAGGCCTGAAGAGTCCGGCCTGCGTGGACTGAGCGCAGGACGAGCTGGAGAAGCGTGGGCCTGTCTCTGCATGTGACCCGGCTGAGGAGGGGGTCAGCGATGAAACGGGGAGGGGTCTCCCAGTGGCTCACGGAGCTCCCTCTCCATTCACCCCAGGTCCCTCCCAGCGGGGGAGGAAGGATCCCTGGTGCCCTGAGCACTGACACACGTTGGTGGCCCCCACCTCCTTTGTACACGCTGTACAAAGGACGCCATACTCTCCACTCTGGGGTGGCCCCTTTGGGCCTGGTGCCCCAAGCACGGGCTCGGCCCCCCTCACGGTCAGTCCACCCCATGACCCTCCTCTGCTTCGTGACCATCAACTCATTCAGGCCCCCTCTCTCCCTCCCGGGTATCCCTTGCCCAGCCCCCTCGCATTCGGGCTCTCCTTGCTGGCTGGGGGTGCTGTGGGGCTCAGACCGAGGGTTTAAAAGCGCCCCCCTCCCCCCAATTAGAGTCACAGGGACCCTGGAAGGCTCGGCTGCCGAGTCTTGCCCGCCGTTTCCTGCCAACTCCGGGCCTAGCCGGGGGGTGCCCACCGAGGCCGCTGTGGCTTTGTCCCATTCCTGGTTCTTTGGCAAAGCGGCCCCCTCCTCTGCCTTCCTGGATCTGTCCGGATCCACCCGGGAAGCCAGAGGGTCCCGGGGTCCTTCCAGCCCAGCGCCTAGAAGCTGAGCCGGGAGATCCGGGCAGGCTTCCCGGCTGCCGCTCATCCCTCGGAAGGAGGAGAAGGCTGAAGGCTGAAGGCAAGTTTAATAGCGCTTGCAGTCGTCTTCCCACCCCAACAGGAAAGTAGCAATTAGCCGGTAGTTCTGCTGCAATGTTAGATAACCAGAGTTAAAATAAGGACAGCCACGTTTCTGGGTAGCATGGCAGGATTTGTCTTAAACTAAGCAGGAAGCAGAATTTAACAACCGTCTTAGGTGCCCTTCTCCCCCAATTTCCTTTGTTTGCCTTTGTAACCAGGAGAGGCTGCGATGAGAAATCGACTAACCTGCGTTGTGTCCTGCTCTCTTCCCCTCCCTCCTCCTCTCCCCCCAGACAGAGACCTTGCTTTTCAAAGTGGAGAAGAGAACCTTATGTGACTGTTTAGCCGCCAATGCCCTGAACTGAGTCCGGCAGACGCTCACACACACACACACACACACACACACACACACGCACACGCACACGCACACGGATCTTCCACAGCGCTGGTCAACCTGCCCTTGGGAAAGAAAAGAGGCCACGCATGTAAAGCCGACCGCTTCGGAGACTGAGGGGAGATTGTCGCGCCTGAGTTCAGAGTGTTTTTGTCTTATGTCCGCCCGACCTCCCCGTGTGTCCTCAGGAGTTGCCAGGTAATTCCCAGAGACAAGGAGAAAAAATGGGAGGGACAACGATGGACTTTTGCAAAGCATTGGAAGTTTTGTTTTCACAAGCTTTCTTCTTCAATATTATAATCCCCCCACCCCACCCCACCCACCCCCGCGACACACAATTAAAATTAATGAGTGAAGACTCCCGCGGGGACTCTAGGGATCTTTTGCCAGGACTCTTCTTCTCATGAGCGTTTTTAGAAAGAATTGGACATTCCTGCCAAATAATATACACAAAGCAGGCTTTGATCATGTGCAAAATACGTTTCTGATGGTGTGCAAAAGATGTAAAACGCAACACAATCCAGTTGGAGGCTGAGTCATTAAGCGATTTAATTATTGAAAATTAGCTGAACAGTTAACGAGGAGGAGCCGTTTCCAAAAATGATCAGCCCTGCCATTGGACTTCTCCTTGGCTTGGAGGGAACAAGGTTTCCTTAGGTAAAACTTCTAGGCCCTCGTGAATAAGGCCTGGGAAGGTTTTCCGTTGTCGCCTTGTCCTTGCAGATCCGTGGAAGCGCCTCTCTAGCCAGCCCTTCACTCTCCTGTTCTTGGGGCCCCGAGCGACGTGCAGTTCATCTCCCAACTGTTTTAGCTGAAGTGGGTTCTTCCATTATCAGTGCATCGTAGACATTATCTGTGTATCATTTCTTTTAGAAGAAATGGATTTCTGTGAGTGCATGCGTGTGCATGTGTGTAAATGTACAAACGCTCCAGTGCTGGGGAGATACACTTTTTAAAATAAAGATCTGAGGTCCTGACTTTGGGTTGCTATATTCCAATTCATGCATCCTTTTTGGGGGGGGAGAAGCATAGATGTTTTATGAATTCTTAATATTTCTATGGTAATGTTTATTGGCCTGATTCTGGCTTTAGCAATCTTTTTGGACTTCACTCTTCTGTTATTATATAATATTCTCAAAAGGCCCAGTTCAGGTGAATATCCACTTTCACTTTTGAAGGTTTAAAAAAAAAAACCTGGCTAAGTTGATTACAGGAAAAAAAAAAAAAGCTTTAAAGCCTGTAAGAAATGAAAGTTTATTTCAGCTGCATCTCAGAAGTTGGATTTCAGGTCCCTCAGGGCTCTCACATCAGGCCTGCAAAGATCCAGGGATCCAAATGTCGTGGGTTTCTTTGGCCACAAATCCAAATATAGCTTGCCTAGCCTTTTTATTTATTTTTAATCCTCCGCCTGTGGTAATAATCTGCCTTTGCCTGTATCTGCAATATGACATTCCCATTTCCACAAGAAAGGGCCTGTGGGGCTGCAGACAATGGCAAAGCAGAGATTAAATACTTGGATAATTGCTGCTTATATGCAAAAAGCCGGGGGGGGGGGAGAGACAGGCCCAACATGCTAGAATGCTGAACTCGTCAGCCTGAGAAGGAGGGAGAAGTCTGGGCCAGGAGGCCGACCTTTTAGCTGCTCTTGGGAGAGATTGCAGGAGACCCATGTCAGGGCTCAGAAAAAGGAGGGTGGGCTCCTCCCCCCTCCCAATAATTCAACCACCAAGGGGTTGAATAACCCCTTGGGGGGGGGTTTCCCCCTTATAGCAACGCTGCTGCTATTAAAACAGCAAGAACTACAACCGTGTTTAAGGAACCTTGAATGCGTTTATTTAAAGCGTTGCCAGAAAAGTGTTTCTCAGTTGGCTCATCTCTTAGGTGGGTTCAGATTTCTTCACTTAATTGGATTCAAGTGCGATGTTTGTGTGTGAGTGTGTGCGCACGCACGCAGATGGTTGGACGAGGACGGTGGGTGTGTTTGCACATATGGTGCATGTGGGAAGTTTTAGGATAAAGGGGTTTTAAAATTACATCTGCATAGCAGGGGCAGGAGTGTAAATCGGCCCTTCACCTCCCTCAAGGGAGGAGGGAAGCCGCCCCAGCCAGGCTTAACTAGGTGGATAACCAAGAAGTCACGGAGCATTTTGCTGGATGTTGGCTGAAACGGCTGCAGTACCGTCTGTGACACCCACCGAGATTCCCATCCACTAAACACGAGACCCCCAGAAGTCTCTGGAAGAGCCCAGGCTGGCGGCTGGCGGCTGCCCCTGGTTTCAAGCCTCTCCCTCTCTGAATGAGCCCCGTTCATTTTGGAAGGTAAGGACCACCCGGTGCCTCCCCGGTTCCACAGGGACAACACAGGCAGGCCCTGCCGAGCCCCCCCGCCCTCCTCTCCCTGCCCAGCCTGGTCCCAGAGGAGCCCTGGGACACCAAACGAAGCGGCGCATCCCCGGGTCGTGCTCCTCCTGAGGCTGAGCATCGGTCCGGCCCCTTCCTTTCTCTTTGGCTCTCCGCGAGGGGCTTTCTTGTAACGGGAGAAGGAACAAAACAGGAGGTGAGTCATTCGGCCCCTTTTGGGTTCCACGCTAGCATTTTGCCGTCTCCGTTAAGCCAAAGCTTTATTTGGAAGTTCTAAAAAAAAAAACACCCCAGTTTGACGCTTTCTTTAGTCTTTGCTAACCTCCGTTCATTCTGAGTTTTAGCTCTATTTTTTTTTTTTTTTTGGTTTAATATAGGTAGTCCTCAGCCTGTGACCACAATAGAGCCCCAAATTTCTGTTGCTGAGCAAAATATTTGTTAAGTGAATTTTGCCCTGTTTTATGAGCTTTCCTGCCGCCATCGTTTAAGGCATCGCCGCAGTTGTTACGTGAGTCACCTGGTTGTTAAGTGAATCCAGCTCCCCCACTGACTCGGCTGATGGGAAGCCCAGCGGGGAATGTCAGCATTCTCAGTCATGGGACCTCAGGGGTGCTGCAGTCGGGCCCTCGAAAACCAGTCGTAACTGCCTCGTGTTCACCGCCGTCCTAAGATGAAATGCTCACTGAATGAGTGGTTGTAACCCGAGGACCCCCTGTAGATGTGAAGAAACAGAGGCAGCAACACCAAGTGGGCAGGAGCTCACCGCACCCGGCCCAGGAGGGAGCTGAGCCTAAGGAGGCATAGCCAGAGGGCTCTTCTGCCCCGCCGGTTATTCAATCCCACAGATTCCAGAGAAGCCTATTCATCCTCTGAAGGATTACAGGAGGAGGGAAAATGCATTGCCGGAATTGGGGTTGGTTAGGGGTCTCATTTGGGGGAAGTGGAAATAAAAATATGCCATAGATTATTCCATAGGAAGCCTCCTCCGTAGCCAGATTCCAGAGGCAGACCAGGGCCGTTTGTGCAAAGGAGAAGCTTGAAACGGTTTGTGTTTAAACGCTTCCATCCCAAAGGGCAGCGGCCTTCACGTGTGGCCCCGTACACGGCCTGCTCTCTCTGCCCACGTGGGCCGCTGCTCTAGCGCAGTTCCCGGTCACTTGCACTGAGCGTACCTTAAACTCGCACCGCCCTGGGTGCTTGTTAGTCTCCGTGTCATTTCAGAAGCTCCAGCACAAATGATCCTATTGATAGTTGGAGCCAATCCTTTCACAGCCGGCTAAATCCTGAGGCCCCTCCGAGGCAATCGTGACCTAAGCATCGCTTGGTGGTCAGTGTGCAATTCCCACTATTCCTGTAGTAGGTGGGATGAGTTGGTGGCCTGGGATGCAGCTGGTCACTTGCTGTTATCTATTGTCAAGACGCAAAAGATCACAATTAAAGTGGTTTATTGCTAAGCCCCCCTTTGCCCAGGAATCTTCTCCGCTAACGGGCGGCACCTGCTTGGAGTCAGAGAAGAGTCAGCAGAATTCAAGTTGGGCTCAGCTCGCTTGCGGCCACGTAGGGATTTAAGGCTGGCCCCTCTTTCGACTTGGTGAAGTCAAGCGGTGGGATTCAAATCATTTAACAAACGGTTCTCTGCCCTCATGATTTCTTCCAACAACCAGTTCACCAAACTGCTCAGAAAGTGAACAACCGGTTCTCTTGAACTGGTGCGGACTGGTGTGAATCCCAGCACTGGCCCCCGCCCCGTCTTCCGCCACTCCTTCCCCTACGTCAGCCTATCGTTCCTTTCTTCTGACTTTGCCCCCTTAAGTCAAGACAGGGTGGTTGGCGTGCGCCCAGCAGGATAGAACCAAGTTCAGGCGATGTGATGGTACCACTTTATCCTGCACTTTATACTGCAAAGCGGTATATAAATCTAAGGGCTATTGCTATCTGTCCCGAGAGGGCAACGTGCATTGCAGGGATGGCCGAGATCATATTTTTAATGATCATTTCTGAGAGCAGACGAGTCAACCTGTCTGTGGCAAACCGACTTCAGAGAACAATGCTGGGCAGCTTCCGTGTCTCTTCAGGAGCTGGTCCTAATCCCTGGCAAGGTCCACTTTATCATCTGGGTTTTCACTCTGTTTTCCAGAAACATCCGCCATTGGCTATGAAGGCACCATGGCAGCCAGTTTGCAATTTTTGTAGTCCCGCTTAATACAGGCTTACGTCAAACAATAAGCCATGGCTTGTAAATTACAACAGCCAGGTTCACACATGACAAGAAGCCCAAAACAAACAAACCTTACAGTGATCTGTCAATCCCCATCGGGTGGAATAAGGTCACTCTGGGGGTGGGATGGCAGTCTGTAAATTTGATAAATGAAGCTGGAATTTAATCCAAAGAAAAGGAGTTGTGAAGGTGACAGCTTCTTCTAGACGGCACCGACTCCCTGAAAAAAATAATTGAATTGGATGTAGTCCTAGATGTTATTTGGCTCTGAATGAGAAGCTTCCAACTGAAAACCAGAACGCCATTCATCGAGCATAATGACCTGTCTGTTAATTCTGTTTTTATATTAACATTGCAAGTGCACCTTTCTTTTCGCTTAGAATAACTTGGGATGGAGCTCAACTCAGTGTACATTAAGAGGCACAGGTGCCAGGAGGCAAGGAACTAATTATTCAGTATGTGTTGCGATATTAAGAGCAAACATCATCACTTAGATTGTCTCTGATGAAAAATTAATGTGATGTGTGTGCACTGAAAATCCACCCATTTAGAAGTGTCACCCCCCCCCCCAATAAATGGTGAGGTCAGTTGGAGTTAACATGTGACGGCTTAACTATGTTTTATGAATGAGACGTAACGGACTGCGCCTGACGAATCCAAGTTAATCAGGTAGCTCTACTGCCCTTTATCAAGACCCCGGAAAGGGTGGTCTCAGCCCTGATCAAGGGCACCCCTGGCACAGCCTCCTGCAGGAAGAGAGAGGTTGGCAGAGGCCGGACTTGGCCTGAGAGCCACCTCAGGGAACCGGCTGCCAGCTCTGTGCACCAATGTGAAGTCAAGCACGAAGCAAGGTTTTCTTCCCAGGGTCGGTTCCTTCCTTTTCGAAAAGGACAGCGGCCGGATCAAAACCTGGAAGAAACCACATCTCCGCCTTATCCTGGCTAGTGTAGGAATGACTTGGAAGCTCTCCAGGGCAGCCATTCTTCCATTTCAATTCCTTTCATCCCATCATCCGAGGGACACTCCGTTCTATAGAGCTTTATTTCCAGAATTTTGAAGAAGGGAAATCCCCGTCACTCCGTCCACTTCCCAAGGTTCGAGTCCCAAGCAGGTTCTGCTTGCATTTTAAGTATAGCAGGCGGGTCTGAGGGCTGAGGGGGTGAAAGCAACCCAGAAAGCCTGGCAATCGGCCTGAGGTGGCGCAGGCAAATCACGCCTTTCCGTCTCTCGTCTTCTGTCCTCCCTGGATCTTCACAAGCTTTTCTGGAAAAAAACAACGATCCTTTATTACCGAGAAGAATCCTGAGCTGAGGGGGCAGCCGAGGGCGAAGCGTCTCCTCCTCCTCCTCCCTCAGCCGCATCCTGAGGCGGATTCCTTGTCTTCCGCCCTCGACTCTCCCGGGGATCCGATATTTGTCTCCAGGGCCACGAGGCGGGGGGAGGGGGCGGCTCTGAAAAGATTCCCGCCTGCTTCTAGATCCCTTTCCCTCCGCCCCCCTCCCGGGAGAGAGCCCCGGGCTTGCAGGGCCCGCCGAAAGGACGCCTCTCCCCCCCCCTCCCGAGGGCCCGGGGACCCGGCCGGTTCCGAAGCCGGCAGAGGCGCCGAGGGGCCTCCCCTCCAGTGCCGCGCTCTCCCGCGGGGCTCCCGGCCGAAGGTTTGAGGGCCGGGCCCGGCTTAGCAAGGCGGAGGGTTGGGCACCGCGGCCCCCGGCCTTTGCAGCGCGGCTCGGGAGGCTGCGCAGCGGTCGCGCATCTCCGCTGGAACCGCCGCCGCCGCCGCGGCCTCCGCCCGGCTTCGTCTCTCCCTCCCCCTGCCCGGGGAGGGGGCGCCGGTCCCCGCGGGGCAGATCCGTCTGGCCGATGCCCGGCCGACCTTCCCGGGGAGCAGCGGAGGGTCCCGAGCCCGCCGACTCCGCCGCCGGTTCCCTGGCAGCTTTCCGGCTCCGGGCCCGCCACGCTCCTCGTCCCCCCCCCGCCGATTGCCGTGATTGGCCAGCGTGGGCCCAATGGCGTGGTAGCTCTCGCCCCTCCCGCCAGGAAAGAGGGCGGGGCCGCCCCCGTCCGAAGACGCCCCTTCTTCGCCCCCCGTTAGCTGCTCCCCTGCGAAGGGCCGGGGGGCTGCAGGGCCGCTCTCGACGCCCCGTCTGTGCCCGAGGCTGAAGGCCGGGGGGCTCGCAGGGCGCCCTGCTCTCGCCTCCCCAGGAAGAGCGGCCGGCAGAGGCCCCCAGCCGCCCGCCCCGCCTGCCTGCCTGCCTGCCCCTCGGGGAGCGGGGCCAGGAGTCCCGGGGGAATAAAGACACCGGCGGCGGGTCTGCGCTTCCTCCCGCGGGGAAGCGGGTCGGAGAGGCGGCTCTTGCGCCCCCCCACCCCCCGGGGATCGCAGGGGTCGCTTGTGGCGCCCCCGAGCGGGGCTCCCTCCGCCCGGGAAAGCCGGGCCGACCCGCGGAGAGCCCGCCAGGTGCCCCGCTCCTTTTCGGGGGGCGGGCGCGGAGGTTGCGCAACGCGGCCAATGGCGGGTCCCCTCCGCTGCCCCCGCCCGTCTCTTCGGGGCCGCGCTCTGCAAAGGGGGCCGCGCCGTGGCCGCAGTGGGGAGGGACTCGCGGAGTCCCTGGGCCCGCCCGCCCGCCCGCCTGCGAGGGCCGGGGGCCGAAAGGCGGCGCGGCCCGAGGCAGCCTGCGCAGCATTGCCGCATCCCGGCCGGCAAAGTCAAACTTTGTGTCGCGTCATCCCGGGCGGCGCTGGCGGAAAAGCCGGAGCAGCGCCCGGACGCCCCTCGAAGGGCCGCTTTACACGCCCCCGGCGGGCCGCCCAGCCCGGAGCTCTGTCCCGGCCGAGACTTCGCCCCACGACGCCCCGCTCGGCAACCGCCGCCCCGCCGGGCCCGCCCCTCCCTCCCCCTCCCTCCCCGTCTCGGCGGGGTCCCCGGCAGGGCGGGTGCGGGGCGCGCGGGCCCCTCTCGGCCAATGAGCGGGGCGCTAGGACCCGGGGGCTGCGCGGCCCCAACTGCAGCGCCGCGGCTGCCTTATAAATGGCCCGCAAATGCGGCGGAGGCTCTTTCCTGCCGCCGCCGCCGCCGCTCCCGCCGCCTCCGCCGCCGCCGCCTCGCCCCGCGCCCCGCCCGCCGCCCGCCGCCCGTTTGATGAATTGCTCGCCTCCCGAGATGGTTTGCGAGACCGCCATCGTGGCCGAGGAGCGGCAGTCGCTCGGGGCCGCCGGCAAGGAGGGACGCCTGCTGCCCCCGCCGCCGCCCCGCCGCCGCCGCCGCCGCTGCCGCGCAGATGTGGCCGCCCGGGCCCGCCGCCTCGCCGCCCGGGGCCTCGGCCGGAGGGGGAGCGGCCCTCGGGGGCGGCGGGGCTCTCCATCCGGCCCTTCCACCCGGCCGAGGGCGAGGCGGCGCGGCGCATCTTCTACGAGGGCATCCTGGAGCGCATCCCCAACACCGCCTTCCGCGGCCTCAAGGACCAGCCGCTGGCCCAGCTGCTCTACGCCGCCATGGCCGGTGAGTGGCCGGCGGGAACCGCGGGGAGCCGGGGAGCGGGAGCCGCCGGCGCCTGGCTCCCTCGGGGAAGCGCCCGAGGCCACGCGCTGGGCTGCCGCGGGGTCCTCCGGGGCCTCCTCGGCCGCTGGGCCAGCCCGGGAAGCCCCGCCGGTGGCCCGGGGAGCCGCCGGCGGGGCCGCCTCTGCAGCCCAGGCTCCCGCCGAGGCCCCGGGGCAGCGGGAGCGCCCTTCGCATTGCAGCGGCCGCGCTCCGGAGCGTCGGCCGGGCCGGGAGGCGGAGCCGGCCGGCGGGGCGCCACGTGCTGCCCGAGGAGGCCGCTGGAGCCGGGGCCGAGGCTGGCGGGCCGGCCGGGTCGGGGAGCGGCGGGGCCCCGGGGGACGAGCGGGGCTTTCGGGCCTTCCCCGAGGAGAGGCGGGCGAGGAGCCGCTGCGCTCAGCACCCTGGACAGCGGCCGGGCGGCGCTTGCAGGCGCTCCGTCTCCCCGATTGGCCGTCGGGTGGCTCGCCCATCGGGGCAGTCCCGGGACCGGCTGGGAATGCTGGGCCTTGAAGTCCAAGCCCTGGGGAAGAAGTGGCTGGGCTGTGCAGCCTCTAGGGCAGGGTGTCCAACCTTGGCAACTTTAAGACTTGTGGACTTCAACTCCCAGAATTCCTCAGCCAGCTGAGGAATTCTGGGAGTTGAAGTCCACAAGTCTTAAAGTTGCCAAGGTTGGACACCCCTGCTCTAGGCCGAGGCTTCAGGGTCGGGTTGTTCATGGTTACCAATTGTAGGTGGCTGGTAGGCTCTGTTGATTAAGGGCATCGCCTGTGTGCTACTTCAGGGCCGCATGGACATTTAGCTAAAGCCTTTGAACTTCACAAAGCCCAGAAGGTGATTTCCTTTGGTTTTATTACTTTATCTACTCTTTTATTACCTTAATCTTACCATTCGGGACAATGTTCAGTGTGTTCTGCAAACGAGTAACGAATCAATTACGTAGGGATACGCAGGAGAGTTTTGGCACATGCCTTACATTTCAAGAAAAGGAAAAGACATGAAAAATGAACTTTTTTAGTTTCATTTCCTTAAGCAACAAAGCTTGCAAACTGACAAGGGAAGGAATCCCTTGAGAAGGGCATGTAGCATCCCAGGGAGTTTGTTCTGAAGTAAATGATATTTGAAGGAGGCAGCCAGAACTCTCCAATATTACCCTGAATTCTGTTTGTAACCTTAGCACAAGTGACTGAACTGTTTAAAGGACTTAAAGGTGATTTAGCCTATTACAGTTTTCAGAAGGTTATGAAGTGTGTTAAGATGGATTCCACCAGGGAAGGAAGGAAGGAAGGAAGGAAAGAGCCAGAGCTCCACGGAGCTTCCATGCAACGGCTTTGGAGGTCTCCTCAGCGCTTCTGGGGAAATCACTTCCCCCGTGCTAATCCTACAAAAGGTCCAGGCATGTCCAGAAGATGTTTGCGTTGGTTATCAAAAGAGCCACGTGGAGCCTTCATGCTTTTGGTTGTAGCCGTAGGAAGGGAAGCCTACCGTGGGGCCAAGGATAAAAATCACTAAGCAACAGATCTGCTTATCAGCCAGAATCCAAGTTTTCTTTTTCATCACTAACATAGACGCCCTAGTTGGGATGGTCACTAAATTAAATGGTTTTAAAGGGTCTTGGACAAAGAGGTTGATCGGAGGCAGAATGCATGGATGAGCAGGATAAAGGAAAAGATATTCTCTATTTCCAATAAGTGTCTTGGAGTTCAGTATCATTTCACTCTGCTCCTGTGAGAAATTATGTTTGGGAAGGTTTTTGTTGGAAGAGGGACAGGTTTTCTGGCTCGTTTTCACCTCAGGGTTCTTGAGAAGGGTGTTCTTGGATTTTCCCTCAGCAGAGTCTCTGTTTTGATGGTCGCCTCTGCCTTCCTTCCTCCTCTTCAAATCAATCGGCAAGCCAAGCAACTATGAGGCACCCCAGAGGCTGTTTGGCTAAGAAGGTCTCATGAAGTTTCGGCTACAGCTGCTGCGTGGCCGCTCTAATTCGGAGCTGGACTTTCACTAATCAATTTGCGAGGAAGGCATTTCATTAAGGCTTTTATCTCCTCCTCCTCCTCGGGATTTCTAAATACTGTCCTGGAGACTTCAGGTGGAATAGGACAACATTTTCTCTTTTTGATTTGAATGGAACATTGTCCAGTTGTGGCTGCTTGAATTTTGTGGTTCTGCTATTGCCATTTCAACTACCGCAAACCACCTGGAGTATATGGAAGTAGGTAGCAAACAAGCCCCTTGTAATAAATGATTATACAAATAATTTCCCCCTGGATTAGTCTGCCTTGCGGTGTTCCTCACAAGCAAATGGTTGTGCTTTACACAACGCCCCTTTTCTTTACAAAATTTAACCTGATCAGGCGAGATAGAAAGGGGCTCGACAGCCACTGAGAGACAGGCTTAAAAACTAATCAGGGATAAATTTAACATTATAAAGCCGAATGAACCAACCTTTGGAAGTTCACTGAATTTTTGTCATGGCAAACGGAGCAAGTTTCATAATGAATCTGCCCAAATGTGGCTTGCAGCTTATTTAACCAGCTCCTGTGTGGCAATGATGCAGCAGAATGAGCTCTTCGCACATGGTGTCTGTCTAGGCTAGGTTGTTAAAAAGGATGTTGGCGTATAACGGCCGGTTTTGCAGAGTGCGTCGCAAGGAAAATAACCAGGGTTCCTTCTGGTGGATGTTTGCAATGGGCTGCAGGGTTGGCCGTTTCAGAATTTTATTTTGATCAGTTTCCTAATACCGAATATCACTGGGGCCAACTTTCTCCACGGTCTGCGTGTATATATGCCTGTTTTGATAGTCAAGGAATGATTGAGGCTTTTTAGAAAAGGAACTCCAAATGAGCACTGGCATTTTTGAAAGGGCTATTGTACAGACATATGCAGAAGCAGTGAGAAATGCAGACAAGCGTGATGCAGTGAAAAAAAAAGCTGAAGAATACGTAGAATGAAGATTACAGGGGAAAAACGGTTTTCTGCATTACCAGGAAAAATAGGATTTTTGAGTGAAACAGAAGACAATGAGGCCAATCGATTTAGAGAGGGAAGTTTTAGTTTTGCTACTGTAGCGTAATGACGTACCAGTTTCAAATACTTTCATGACTTCGGGTTTTTTGACTGTAAATCAAACAATTTAACGCAGCTGGCTGAGGAATTCTGGGAGTTGAAGTCCATTAAAGTTACTGAGGTTGAAAAACTCTTCTTTAAGATTATTTTGATTTAAGGAATATTTTGCTTTTAGGCAGAGTTTAATTTTTTTTTTTAAATGCCTTGGTTACTTAGTTTACTGTAAGGGGAATAAGAAAGGAGGAGAATGAATGAAGCCAAAAAGCCCATATTATCCAACGTTTTGTGTTACCAATGTCCAGTCAGATACATTTAGGGGGCAAAGTTCATTTATTGGTTTAGATTGTCCTGTAGGAGCTCAAGATGCTAAAATCTATTTTTTAAAAATTCACATACCAGTTCTGTGAAGTAGTTGAGGCTGAGATCTTGCGATTTATCTGAAATGATCCAGTCGGTCTCAATCGGTGACACAGTTTCAGTCTGGATTTCGTAACCGCCACTATGCCTGACTGCCTCTTTCACGGGATCCTGGTTGTGATTCAGGCCCTGACATCTGAAAGCTCCAGAAATTTAACCAGTTACAGGTAGTCCTTGACTTACAAAAGTTGCAACGGCTCTGAAAAAGGTGACCTAGGACCAGTTTTCACCCTTACGGCCGTTGCAGCCTCCCCCTCGGTCAGGTGATCAAAATTCAGGTGCTTGGCGACTGACTCGTATTTACGATGATGGCAGAGTTCCCGGGGTCAGGTGATCCTCTTTTGCGACCGTCCGACGAGCCAAGTCCTGGGGGAAGCCCGACTCATTTAACGACCGTGTGACTAACATAGCCACTGCAGTCGTTCACTTAACAGTTGTCTCACTCAGTAACATAAATTTTGGACTCAGTTGTGGTGATAAGTCGAGGGTTGCCTGCACTTGGCATCTAGTGTGTGGCCTCTGGTGGCATTTAACAGTATTTGGGGTAAGGAAATTTGCCTTTTCATCAGCCCGGAATCTGGCCGCGTTTCCCTTTAACGGGTGGCGTTGAGTTGAGCCGAGTCGGAGAGGAAGAGAACGAGTCCAGTCTGGCCCTTCGGAGCTCTCGGTGCTGCCGGCCTTTGGACCACGCCCGTCCCTCAGGCCTCCCATCGCTTGCTTGGTCGAAATGCTCCGAGGGCTGAAGGGTGAGCTGGCCCTGGTCCCACGATCTGCTTCCCCCTTTTGGGGACCTCCCAGCACAGACTTGGGGGGGGGCGTGGAGGGGGGGGGGGCTGGTGTGGTGGACTGGCATTTGAAATGAGACGCAGGGAAAACGTCTGAGCAGATGCCAGCCCTGAGTAGACCCAGGTACCAGCTTTTATTGAGAACAAAATGCATATACAGAGAACAAGTGACCTCAACAGGATGTTATTTCCACAGGATATATAGGATGAGAATAAACAGGATGAGAATATACATCTGCGGAAATTCCCATGGGAATGGCTCAGCTATTCCCATGGGAATGGCTCAGCTATATACTATGACCTTTCACTGACATATCTGGTCCTCTAAGCTTCGCAGGTCCTAACAGGACAAAAACACCCATAGCAGGCGGAAATGCCCCCCACCAGAGGCATCTTTTAGTCCCTAGATCTATGCAAAGCTATACAAGGACCCACAGAATAAAATATATTACCACATTCCCTCCTTTTTTATTTATTCAAAGATAGGGGGTGTTTTAGTGGCATAATACACAGTTCCTTCGCGACGTTCGCGACTTGGTCCCATACGTTGAAAAACTGAGGTACATATTTGAAATAGATTAGGAATACATTGAATACAGCAACATAACATAATAAGTATAATAACAATTGTCACAACTAATTGAAGCAATGAACGTAACCATGAGCTGTCAGGAAGCCAATCCCATAGCAAAGCCCAAGGTGACTTATCAAAGCCATCTTTTCCTGCTTCGTGTTCAGCTATGCGGTCTTCCATATCATGAACAGTTTTTGTAATGTTAGGCTCATAATTATGTATGAAAATACAACAATGTGAATGAATTAAAGCACAAACTCCTCCTTTAGCAGCTAATATTATGTCTAAAGCATAACGATTTTGTAAAGTAATTTGGCGAATTTCAGACACTTCTTCATTTAACATCTTAATGCTCTTAACAGTATTATTAAACATAGCAACAGTGAAATTATTTAAAATATGCAGATCCCGATAATTCATAGCCACTCCCAAAGGTGGTAATGCCGCCCTGGAAAGTTGAGTTAACCACCACCCTCCCGTGGTGAGACCCGAGTCCACCTCCCTCCTGTTACGAATCCGGGCCTTGGGCAGTTGGTCTAACTTATATATTACTGGGATGACATGCCCAATCGTACACACCCCAGACCAATCCTTTGGCCATTGTTGATAAGCAGTATCCCCACATAGCAGCCATAACCCATCCGGAAGAGGAAAGTATTTTAAATGCTTATGATAGATATTATTGGAGGCCTGACTTTCCCAACCCCACATTAGCCACATCCAAGTACAGAGAACATATGCCCGTGACCAATGTCAGGCCTCTTAGTGGTTGTCCGATTTACACAACAGTCACGGGAAACTTTCAAAGCCTTGGATAACGTAGAAGATGTCCGATTTATGCAGTTGCTCTTACTAGTAATGCTTTTTACACATTTCATACATCCTCCTTCCAAAGGAATCACCTTCTTACAGGGTGTGGTATTTCCCAGCAAAATAGATTGAGTCCCTACAGGGGGCGGTAATAACAAACCGATGCTTTGGTAGTGAAAGTTACCTTTGTTGTGAATAATGTTTGATTCCACTTTTCGGGTCTGGACCCCAGTAAAGCCAATGTTTAAAATCATTATAATCAAAATTAGCACTGTTTTGCTCATTCAAAGGAATACCATGTAACAAAACTCCACCTTTCCCAGACCCAGGCACATGCATACAAAGCCAACAATTAGTTACATTTAAACCCTTAGCTGCCATCCGAATGTCCTTGATGTAGGAATTTTCTTTCCATAAATTATCACCAAGGTCTCTAGTTTTTGAGATAATAGCAGTTCTCCGCCTCCGTATTAGAGTCCGTGGAGGCATAAGACGAATGGAAAAAGAAGTTGTGTAAAGTAACTTAGGCAACTCCAATTGACACCAATATTGTCCATAGTCTGAAACAGAAACATTAAACAGGATCAGAGTTGTAGCACAGGTTGAAGATATAATATCCTTATCAGGTCCCGAGTAAAGAATGTCTTGACCCTTATGCCAGGACCAATATGCTGGAAAAATCAAAGGATGCCGCTGTTTGCAGATTAATTTAGTCTGATTCCCCAAAGGAACCTGCTGCATACAAGTTGGCAATCTCAGATAAGCAGTCATCTTTTCCCAGCCTTCACAGCGCCGCGCCTGGATTGCCGGCATCAAGAGAATCAGGAACCACAGGTACGGAATCAGGAACCACAGAAATGCCATCCTG
Source organism: Pseudonaja textilis (assembly GCF_049901715.1). Lineage (NCBI taxonomy): Eukaryota > Metazoa > Chordata > Lepidosauria > Squamata > Elapidae > Pseudonaja > Pseudonaja textilis. The sequence goes on from NC_141997.1 coordinate 52,701,372, forward strand.
CTCCTCTGAAACCTCCTTCACTGGCACCTGTGAAGGCGCTTGCGAATGATCAGGCCGAATACATCGACCAGGAACCCAACGAATTTGACCAAGATGTTCTACTGCTGCATAACCACATTCCCACGTAATCAGCTCAGCGGAACCCATGCCGGATCCGGAAGGAATCGCACCAACACTCGAGGCCTCACTGCATCTGTAGAAGGAGAAGAAAAATGCCTGCTGGCGCGCCGCAGGGGGTTACCAGACAAATTTAAAAATTTAAAGTATACAAGGCTAGATTTAATTGATCTTGAATTGCCGGAAGCCCCAGGAGCTTCCCTCCTTTTTATTTAATTTAGCTAACATGTTCTTGAGCGTGCCATTATAACGCTCTACAATAGCCTGTCCTGTGGAATTGTATGGAATTCCAAATTTATGTTCCACAGACCACTGTTTGCAAAACTGATCAAAGACTGTGCTCCGATAAGCTGCACCATTGTCTGTTTTTAAAGTTTGAGGCGTACCAGCAACTGAAAATGTCTTAATGCAATGATTGATGACATGTTTAACCGCTTCACCTCTTTGAGGAGTAGCCATTAGAATTCTGAATAAGTATCCACAGTCACATGTATATACTTCCAAGGTGCAAATGATGGATACTGAGTAACATCCATTTGCCAAATCATTGAAGGTTTCAACCCCTGGGGTTGACTCCCATAGGAATAGCCGTGCCCTGTTTTGAACAAGTTGGACATTGTTGAATTATGGCAGCAGCTTCTGCAGCAGTAAGCTTGAATTGATGTGCCAATGCTTTAGCATTTTGATGAAAATAACTATGGCTGTCCCATGGCTGGACAGTGAGAACTGAAGTTACAGCACTGTCAGCTTTGGCATTGCCTTGTGATAAAATTCCAGGTAAATTACTATGGCTACGAATATGGACAACAAAACACACATTCACACGCTGCTCCAAACATCCTTGCAACAACAAAAGCAAACGTAGAATATTAGGTGATATTCCAGGAGACAAATAAGAACCTGCTACAAAGGGTAACAAGTTATATACGTACAAAGAATCCACTATTAGATTAAAATCCTGATTTTGAAAATTTTGAAAAGCCAAAACTACAGCAGCAAGTTCTGCCTGCTGGGCAGACTTCTGCTCTGATGTCACTTTTGTATGCCAAATTCCAGATTTATCTTTCCAAACACAAGCACCAAACACAAAAAAATTTTCTCCATCAGTAAAAACTTTAGGAGCATCTGATATACTGATTTAGGTCACACTCTGTCCCATTGATCTCTTTTTTTGCTGACTTTGATCCCCTCCAGGAGCCCAACATTGCGCTTTAAAATGTCCAGGCTTCCCACAATTAAAAAAAGTTTCTTTTTTAGCATTTCCTGCCTGGAGAGCCAGAGCTAAAGTTTCCATGTTAAAAGTCTGACTCCCCACCTTTTTGCAATCTGCGTTAGCCTGATCTACTGCTAACTTCAAAAGCAATTCATTCCGGGCAAATTGGTTGTCAATTTGCCTTTCAATAGCCACTTTCAATCTACTAATGAAATTTTCATAGGGTTCATTGTTCCCTTGTTTGATGTTAGTAAAGGTCTTCTCACCACCTTCGCTGTCAGGGAGAGCCCCCACGGCTTGGAAATTAACTGGGAGAAGAACGAACCCCTCCTCAGGCATTCCATCTCTGTTGATTTAAAGCAGCATCTACACCAATTTCTACTGGATTAAGTTGAATTTCCACTCCAAATTCTACCAAATCATCTCCTGATAATTCCCCTCTATTTGTTGCTTCCTGAATAGCTGCAGTAACTGCATCTGCTTGAACTCTTAAAGGCAAACTCTTCTCTTCTGACAAAGTATTTTCAGTGCCTGACAGTCCTCTGGATTTATCTGGAGGTGCTGTCGGTGGCAATATACGTACCGCATGGTAAGGCGGCAAACCTTCTTCAGGGGTGCTAGGAGCGGTTGTTCATGAGTAGCTAATGCATCCATAACCACCCTCCAGGTTAACAAAATTGAAGAAGGGCACGAGGCTCCTCGTGCAAAAATTTCCCTATCTTTCTCCAGCACTCTACTTTAATACTACCTCCTCTGGATAACATGGAATATGTTTCCAAACATACTGTAATAAGTCCTCAATTTCTTTCTTTCCTACTTCATGTCCTCTACTATGAACTCCAAACTTAAACCTATTCCCGTGATTTCTCTCATTTCCCTAATGTGCCCTGTCTGAGCCTTGAGAAATCTCCTCCCATACTACGAAAAGAATCTATCTCCGTCCAGCGAAGAAGATGAGGGCCCAGTCGACGTCCGCGACGATGAGTATGGGATGCGGAAACGTATAGCTTTCAAGCTATCACGCCAAAACGTATAGCCTTCCAAACTATCACGTCGGGTCACCACTTGTGGTGGACTGGCATTTGAAATGAGACGCAGGAAAACGCCTGAGCAGATGCCAGCCCTGAGTAGACCCAGGTACCAGCTTTTATTGAGAACAAAATGCATATACAGAGAACAAGTGACCTCAACAGGATGTTATTTCCACAGGATATATAGGATGAGAATAAACAGGATGAGAATATACATCTGCGGAAATTCCCATGGGAATGGCTCAGCTATTCCCATGGGAATGGCTCAGCTATATACTATGACCTTTCACTGACATATCTGGTCCTCTAAGCTTCGCAGGTCCTAACAGGACAAAAACACCCATAGCAGGCGGAAATGCCCCCCCCACCAGAGGCATCTTTTAGTCCCTAGATCTATGCAAAGCTATACAAGGACCCACAGAATAAAATATATTACCACAGCTGGGGGCAAGGGCTGTTGGCTGCGTTTCGCTGCCCCTTGCGCACTTTGCCCGCAATGCCGCAACTCAGGCATGAAAGGACACACAGCTTTACTGAAGTTTCAGTGCTTTGGCCAGGAACGAAAGGACTCCCCTGCTGTCCTCAGGCCTGGGCCTCCCAAGGCTGCCCTCCCCGTGGCTGGAGGTGGGTTGGGCTGGGACAAGATGGAGGCCTCAGAGCTTTAGGGGGGAACGTCCCCCATCAAAGCAGCCTGGAGTCCAGATCGGCTGTTTCTCAGCTGATGTGGAGCTGTGAACCTGGTCCTCATCTCCCTCGTCGCTCTGGAACGGATCCCTTTATTCAGCGGTTCTGCTTCTGCTATTTTAAAGTCCGAGCTGAATTGGGCTTGTGGATTCCTTCTGCTGGCCGGGTTGCATCCGGTTCTCCTTTTTTTTTTTCCTATTTGGGTCTTTTTCTCGAAGAAAATCTGCTTTCTTGCTCTGATCGTCTCGCTTTCCGTGCCAGTAAAGGCCTTCTCGCCAGGTGCCCATTTTGCATCTCTTCCATTTTGCAGTGTGTTGCTCTGTAGACCCAGGTGAGTTAAGGAAGCGGCCACTCCCAGCCGTGTCCAGCCAGCCTCGGGAGTCCCGATGGGAACCTACTGAGGCCGCCTGGGGAGCTACAGTGCCCGCCTGAGCAGGCTGGGCCAGCTTTGGGATTAAGGGGTAGCCCGCCTTGTCAAGACCGGCCCTTAGACCATGGTTGGTAGGTGGAGATGCTGGGGACCTCCAGGTAGTAACTAAAACTCAGCTGGAACGAGGGACAATGAGCCATTGCCAGGAGAGTCTGACTGCCGATCAATTTTTTTTTTAAATTCTATTTGGCCTAAATGTTTCTGCAGACCTGGAATAATTCATGACTGAAGTATTTCTGGACGTACTGAACTAATTTTTCATAATTAATTTTGATAATGTATTGATGTGGCCAGGGAAATGTGGAAGGAGGATCCAGAAAGATTGGGATGGGCAGTGCTATATAGGGACACTGGTGGATGGATGAATGGGAGGAAGAGAGGAGGAAGGAAGGAAGGAAGGAAGGAATGCAGGGAGGGAGGAAGGAAGGAAGGAATGCAGGGAGGGAGGGAGAAAGGGTAAAGCTCAGAATGAGATTTGAGATTTGCCAGAGATGCAAAAATAACAAAAAGCCAAAGAGAGAATAGTGAAGATTAAAGGGTAATGGTGAAAAATTCTAACTCGGATCTTCTGTCAAAAGAAAAATGGAACGGCGGCTGATAAAGCCAGGGGGGAAAGGAAGGAACGACAGGCTTTGGACAGGCAAGGAGGAGGCAAGAAGGATGTAGCTGGTTTAAATGAATTCAGGTCTCCTGGCCCAGGTGGGTTATATCCTCAACCGCTGAAGAAACAGAGGCGATTCGTGGAATACCTTCAGCAATCTCCAGAAACTTCTGGAAGGCTGGGGAGGCCCTCGAAGGAAGGCAGAGAGCAAACGCCCTTCCCATCTTCAAGAGGAGGAGGTAGAAGGGACCTGGCCCCTCCTTCCTGTGGATCTTCTCGGGCAAGAACTTTGAACAGGTCATCAAGCAGCAGGCTTGTGGGTGCTTGGAGAAGTGTGCTGGGAAGAACAGGAGCCAGAATGGATCCATTGCCAGGAATCGTTGTGTGTGGGGGGGAAATATGACACGGAGCGCCACCGGATTCTGTCCTTCTTCGCCTGCTTGGTCCAACATTTTCATTAAAGACTTGCATGAGGAAATTGAGGGGGTGGCTTCCGAAAAGTTTGCAGATAACACGGTGTTGAAAGAGGAGCTAAGACTCTACAGGAAGAAGATTGAAGAAGATCTGGACAGGATGGAACAAGAGGCTGAAATAGATAGGATGAGTATTGGATGCAGGACTAGAATCCTGCATCCAGTTTTGGTCACCACATTATAAAAAAGAGGTTGAGACTCTAGAAAAAGAACAGAGAAAAGCAACAAAGAGGATGAGGGGACTGGAGGCTAAAAATAGGATGAACGGCTGCAGGAACTGGGCCTGGCTAGTCTAGGGAAGAGAAGGACCAGGGGAGACAGGAGAGCATCTTCCAGTATTTGAGGGGCTGCCCCAGAGAGGAGGAGGAAGGGGGTCAAGCTATTTTTGAAAGCACCTGAAGGCCAGACAAGGAATAATGGATGGAAACTGACCAAGGAGAGATTCAACCTGGAACTAAGGAGGAACTTTTTGACAGTGAGGACAATCAACCGATGGAACAGAAGTTGCCCTCGGAAGTTGTGGGAGCTTCACCACTTGAGACTCTCAAAAAGAGATTGGACTCCCATCTGTCAGAAACGGTGTAGGGTCTCCCACTTGGGCAGGGGGTGACCTATAAAGTCCCTTCCAACTCTGATTATCTGTTATCTGAGATCAAAGAAAAAAGAAATGGGACATTCTGACCAGGGGGAAGCCAGGCTCGAGTGTCGGGTGTGGGAGGCGTTTCAAAGAGGTCTGGATGGCTTGTGGGCCATAGGAGATGTGAAGATAAAACGTCAGATTCCTACCCTGGGTTTATGGCTATGGACACAGGAGCACGCTGCCTTGATCACAGGGAGACCTTATCCAGCCTTCTCTGGTCAGACTCCAACTGGAGTCCATTCAAACAGGTCAAGGACAAGCGTGGATGAAGGTAGCGGAAGGTTATCCGGATGCTGCAGAGTCTGGAAGCATCCCAGCGTTTAGGGGCTGTCACAGACAGGAGGGGGTCAACTTATTTCCCAAAGCCCCGAAGGGCAAAGGATGGCAACCAGTCCAGGAGAGAAGCAACCTGGAATTAAGGAGAAGCATCCTAACTGTGGGGACAATTAACCAGTGGAACAGCTGGACACCAGAGGTTCTGGGTGCTTCTTCACAGGAGGTTCTTAAGAAGAGACCGGACAGTCATTTGTCTGAAACGGTATGGGGTCTCCTGCTTGGGGGGCTGGACTAGAAGACCTCCAAGGTCCCTTCCAGTTCTATTCAATGGAAGCTCCGCTTTCTGAGGAATGGTCAGAAGATCTGGTAGAATTCATCTACAGAGGAGAGGACCTTGGGCAGGTGTGGTAACCCTCTTCACAGGATTGTCACTTGGGAGGACATTGGTCCCCGGGGACAGGAACCCCATTCAGGGATTGACACCATAACGGAGGAGCTAAAGGGGCGAAAGCGCAGGAGGGACTTCCCGACCGTCTCGCAGGCCAGGCTGTTCCGTGTCAGTCGCCCATCTTGAGGGCCCTTCAGGCAGAGGCGGCAGGGTCCCCTGTCAGAGAAACTCAAGTGGAACCTTCCCTGGACACCGAGGGGTGCCCCGAGGTCCCCCTCAGGAACTGCACCTGCCACCAGTGGAGCCGGCCAGGGACGGGACTGGGTCCCGTTTGTGGAAGCATCGAACACCCTGGGAGTGACATTAAGTGGTCCGACTGCTTGTCCCTCTCATATGATCCCAACAGGACACCATACCTGAAGGATCATCTCCTCCTCTCCCAAATAACAGATAACAGATCATCAGAGTTGGAAGGGACCTTGTAGGTCCTCTAGTCCAGCCCCCGCCCAAGCGGGAGGCCCTACACCATTTCTGACAAAGGGCAGTCCTGCCCATTGATGGAGGTCTGGGGGAGGACCCTTCCGGAAAGGTTCCCCCAAATGAAAAAGGACATTCCCAGGTATCCCATTTTTTTGATCTTCCCAAAGATTTACACGTTTTTTCCCCTGTTCTTTTCACAGCCGTTAATTACTCATCTCAATGGACTTTTGCTTCATTGCTCAGTTCTACATATTCCGTTCTGAAGAAATTACCTCAGCTACCTTCATGTTGGACTTTATTGCAGTATCTTTCCCCCCCCCACCCCGTGTTGCTGTCTTGAGTGGTTCCAATTTTTCACTCTTCTTATATCCCAGGAACAGCCTTCGAATTGGTTTTGAGGAAAAGGGGCTTTTTCTTAGTGAAACAAAGGCTAAAGTTAATTATAACCGAGGACGTATAATTGGCTGTGATTACAGGTTTTTTAAATGGCTACGATGTAGTCTTGACTTTGAGGTGCTTTGTTGTTTCTTTGGAGTTTTGTGATTTGTAGGGGGGTGTTGTTGTTAGAAAATACGTATCTCCACAGGTTCCCCATGTGTGCAAAATCAATTTTTCTTTTTTTTAAAAAAAAATACATGGCATAAGTGCAGTCATAATATTCAGATTCATTCTTGGGAATTAGCAACCTCTCCTAGATTTGCAGGTAAAACTATTATTCTTTAGGAAAGGTGACCAAATTTTCAGAAGTATAACTCAAAACCCGGCGCACTAGTCCTTGCTTAGCAGCCGTCCCAGGAACTAGCCACTCGGTGGTTAAGCAAAGTGGTTGCTAGAGGAAACCGCTTCCCCTTTTCTTGCTTTACAGACCTCCCAGGGTTGTAAGTGGGAGGTTTGGTTGCAGAATGACTTTTTGTCCTCATTATCCCTACAGACTGTCACTAAGTAAGGTAGTTGCTAAATGAGGACCACGTGTAGCGGAATGCAACGGACGGTTGGCTCAGTCTCACCGAGGGAAATTCAAAGCAACTTTTGCACTTAGACAAAGAGTCTTGACTGAGCACCAATCACACGCACAAAAGAAAGGATCCTGGGCGTTGGCTAGATTTTGTGTTGCATCTACATCACATTCAGTCACACACTGAATATGAACCAGCTGAGAAATATGATGTGGCTGTGTGTGTGTGGGGGGGGAAGCTCCTGTAATTTATGAAGCAATTTCTTAGTTACAAGAAGTAGGAGTTGTCCTTTAATGCACATTAGTTAAGCGTATTCTGGGCTACCAACAAATCTTGAATCTAACATAGAAAAATTGTGCCTTCGGATTCGAGGAAAGGCATTAACTCTTGGGGTGGAAAACCCTTCAGAATGAAAGTTGGGAGAATTTTTATAGAATGGAGGGAGACGGGGAAGCAGTCTGGAGAAATACTGGACAGGCGGGGTCCTCGAACAGTCGCTAAATGAACTGTTGTAGGTCAAGGACTGCCTGGAGCTGTTTATTAGAGGAATCCTTTTATGGGCCGAGGAAAGGAATACAGGCCACCTTCACACAGCCAGCAGGAACCATGTCGTGCCTGGGACTTTGGGGTCTGTCTGCCAGAATCAGTCCTGCCTTCTCTCTTAACAGATGTAACAGATCGTCAGAATGGGAAGGGACCTTGTAGGTCATCTAGTCCAACCCCCCATGCCCAAGCAAGAGACCCTACACCATTTCTGACAGAGGGCAGTCCAGTCTCTTCTTGAAAGTCTCCAGTGTGACGCTCCCACAACTTCTGAAGGCAACTTCTGTTCCATGGGTTGAACCGCTTCTCCCTGTCAGAAAGTGTCTCTTTATTTCCAGGTTGAATCTCTCCTGGATCAGTTTCCAGTTATTCCTTGTCTGGCCTTCAAAAGTGCTTTAGAAAACAGGATGATCCCCTCCTCCTCTCTGGGGCAGCCCTTCAAATATTGGAAGATGCTCTCCTGTCTCCCCTGGTCCTTCTCTTCCCTAGACTAGCCAGGCCCAGTTCCTGCAACCGTTCATCGTATGTTTTAGCCTCCAGTCCCCTCATCATCCTGGTTGCTCTTGTCTGTACTCTTTCCAGAGCCTCCACATCTTTTTTATAGTGTGGTGACCAAAACTGGATGCAGTACTCTAGGTGTGGTCTTACTAAGGCTTTATAGAGTGGTATTAGTAACTCCCTTGATCTCGATTGTATCCCTCTGTTAATACAATTTGGATTGCATTAACTTTTTTGGCGGTGGCGGCGGCTGCACCCGGCTGGCTCCTATTTAGCTGGTTGTCCACTAAGACTCCAAGATCCCTCTCCCAGTTTGTGCTATTGAGCCTGGTTTCACCCAGTCTGTATGCGTCCTTTGGGTTTTTCTTGCCTAAGTGTTGTCTTCTGACAGGCCTCCTTCCTTTCTCTTCCTTGTCTCCACAGTCATTTGCTTTGTGGTGACCAAGTCCTTGCTGGTGACCTGCTGCCTGCCCATCTTCCTGATGGGGATGAGGTACTACTTCAGCAGGAAAGTTATCCTCCGCTACCTGGAGTGTGCCCTGAACACGGACATGTCGGACATCGAGCAATATTACATGAAATCCCCAGGTGAGTGACGGAATCCACCGAGGAACTGAACCACCGCCCCGTGGTTTGTGAAGGGGAATGATCTCACACCTGCCCTCCTGTCCCGGTGGGTGAAGGGCCCATCATTGGTCTAGACCAGCCGTCTCCCACCCTGGCAACTTTAAAGCTGGAGGACTTCAACTCCCAGAATTCCCCAGGTTTAAAGTTGCCAAAATGGGACATGGTGGCTCAGGGGCTGAGCTTGTCGATCACAAAGGTCGGCAGTTCGGCGGTTTGAATCCCTCGCTCCGCGTAAAGGAGTGAGCTCCCGTTCCTTGTCCCAGCCGCTTCTGCCAATCTGGCAGTTTGAAAGCATGTAAAAAATGCAAGTAGAAAAATAGGGAGCCCTTTGGTGGGAAGGGAACGGCGTTCCTCCGTGCGCCTTCGAAGGCGTTTAGTCCTGACCACAGAGACGTCTTCGGACAGTGCTGGCTCTTCAGCTTTGAAACGGAGATGAGCACCGGCCCGCTGGAGCCAGAAACAACTAGCACGTAGGTGCGAGGGGAACCTTTACCATTACCTAAAGTTGCCAGGGTTGGAGACCCCTGGTCTAGACAATAGTAGTGCTTATTGGCTTCTTGGGCCCTTTACTGCTAAATATAAACAAAAGAAAAATGTTCCGCCATTTTTTAAAATGCTGCTACTCGGGTTGACGTGGAAGTCTTGAGACCTGAATCTCAGCAAATTCCATTGTTTTCCCTGGATTAAACCTCTGATGTGACAGGCAACCCAGTTGATAGGACTTTAACTTGGCTTTTCTGTAAAAAAAAATCTTGTGTGTCTTAAGTATTATAGCCAAAAACAAAGAAACAAAAACAAAAATCTGGGGGATTGTATTATTTAGAGATTGTATTATTGGTACCTGTACAAAAAATGAACAAATAGTTTTTCCCGTATTTAAAAAAGGCATATGAATCCAGGATACGTGGAAGGTGTGTCTGTATCCTGAGAAGGCAAGGCTGGCTCCAACTGAGTCCAGTCTCTGGTAATGACACGGGCCCCGTGTGGCTCTCTTGGCAAGAGCTGGGTTGCCATTGGCCGAAGGAGCTGGCCATCATTGCCTTCCTTGGAGCTCTTTTGCTCAATGCTAGATGAACCTAGAACAGGGGTGTCCAACCTTGGCAACTTTAAGACTTGTAGACTTCAACTCCCAGAATTCCTCAGCCAGCTTTGCTTTGAAGTTGAAGTCCACAAGTCTTAAAGTTACCAAGGTTGGACACCCCCTGACCTAGAACTTGGAGTTGACCTCCTACTCAAGGATCAACCTTGCCTGACCTTTCTCAGGACCACCTAGACTCAAAAATTATGGATAAATTTGTACAGCAGACCTGTCACTCTAATTCATTGAGAGCAGTGTGTTTGTGTGGTCTGAGTGTGCGTGTTTTAAAAATCTTGTCAAAATAGAACGCTTGGTACTTACATTTATGTATTTATTTGATTTTTATCCCACCTTTATTACTTTATCAATAACTCAAAGCAGCAAACATGCCTGATATTCCTTCCTCCTCCTGTTTTCTCCACAACAACAACCCTGTGAGGTAGGTTGGGCTGAGAGAGAAGGACTGGCCCAAAGTCACCCAGTTGGCTTTCATGGCTTAAGGCGGGACTAGAACTGACCACCTTCTGGGTTCTCAGCCAGCATCTTAACCACAATACTGTGTTTTGCCTTGTCTCAGAGAAACAATGCAGTAAACAATTTCTATGGGATCCGTGTGCATATAGGTTCTCCGTGTGGTCCATTGGTGAAGTGTTTTGTGTACTCCCAAAGCGTCCCGCTAATCAATTCTTTGCCTATATAGGATTCCTCTCTTTGAAACAAAAACGGCGCAGTGTTGTCCTTCGGCTTGGAACATAGGAATATTGTTCAAGTGGTTTGTGAACCAAAGTATAAGTTAAATCTATTTTGAGTAGAGACTGGTGAACAAACTGGGCCTTTCGGTTTGGCACAAAGCTGCCCCGGTTTAGGACGTGTGAGTTTTATCGTTACTATTAGGGTGCCCGAAAGAAGATCTGAAGGGAGGGAAGGTTCTAGATTCCCGAGAGCGGCTCCAGGTTGCGGACCGTCCACGTCCAGCGCAGGTCCTTCCCCACAGCGGCCGAGGCAGGGAGGGAGGGGGCGGGCTGCTCTCTTGCAAAGCCTACCAGGCCTCCGTTGTGCCTCAAGCGGCTTCCGTGTCTCCTCAGAGCAAGGATTAGTCGGTGGGGAGGGGGAAGGGTGTTAGTAAAGGTGTGTTGCACACCAACAGAATCTCGGACCCCCCCTGAATTAGTGGGGTGTCTCCAGGCAAGGAAGAACATCCTTCTAGTCTCGCCCGTCCGTGAGTTTGGAGAAAAGGTTTTTGGCTTTGGGGGGCTTGGACATCAGAGCTGGTCATCTCAATGGGAGGGGGGGGGATTTCAAGGTTCCCCTTTAAAGACTTCCGAGCGAGGGAGAGCCAAGAGCTCCCTGAAGTGAGGACCAAACGAGCGGGTGCTCACTGGAGCCCAAACTGTGTGTGTGTGTGTGTGTGTGTGTGTGTTACGACGGGGCTTCATTGGCTGCCGGTGCTTGGGAGTCCTTCAAACGGATGTTTACAAGATTCTTCCCATCATCCTGTAAGCCGCTTGTGCTTCGGGTGGTGGTGGCGGTGAAGCCGGAGGAAATAATTTCAAATAAACACACAAAACAAATCATGTTCATTGCCAACTAGGAAATAAATCCTACCAGAAGTGAAATTCAAGCTTTGGCTGCCAATGAAGTCCAGAAAATACGGTTCCATGGAGCCTTCGGAGCAATAAAATCCTGGCTTTCCCATTTATATTGAATCTCTGGTTGGTTGCACTGAGATCCTTGGGTTGGCCACAAGGGTTGAGAGGAATCAGTGGATCTGGCGCTGTTTTACGGGGACCGGATCTTTTGTGCCAGTCGCGGAAGATTTCTTGCTTGTTGCTTAAGCGCTCAGCTGTTGGGGGGCTTTTGAGGATCCTCCTCCATTGCTAATATGCTTGTGAAGTTTGTTTTGCCGATTCAGAAAAAAATACTTCTGCATCCCAGCTATGGGGAAGCTTTGATTGGTCCATGGAAGGGAAGCCTTTGAAAGCATCTGTTCGGGTTGTGGAGGTTTACCAAAATAAGACTGTCGTGCCTGGGTGATTGCGAAATCCTGTATTAGCCAGCAGTAACAACCAGCACTTCATCCAGACGAGTTAGGAGTGGCTGCTCGTGAAACGGTGGAAAGGCATTTCCAATATTTGGGGCAAATTCAGGGGCTTCTATAAATGGCATCTTATTCCAATAAAGATTTTGTAACCAGCATTACGACTTGCAATGGTTCATTTAGTGACCGTTCAAAGTTACAATGACACTGAAAAAAGGGACTTATGACTGTTTTTCACACTTAGGGCTGTTGTGGCATCCCCAAGGTCACGTGATCCAAATTGTTGGCAACTGGCTGGTCCTTATGACGGTCACAGAGTCCCAGGGATCACTCAATCTCCTTTTGCGACCTTCTGTCAAGCAAAGTCTGTAACTACATAGCCAAAAAGGCGTTAAGAGTTTGTTCATCTAATCCTACGTAGCTTTTTCTCTGGTAATATTACACTACTAACTAGAGCATACAAAACATTTGCTAGACCAAGACTCGAATACAGCTCATCAGTCTGGGACCCACATTACGTATCTGATATTAACACAGTGGAGAAAGTCCAGAAATATTTCACAAGAAGAGTTCTCCACTCCTCTACTCATTGTAGAATACCTTATGCCACCAGACTTGAAATTCTAGACCTAGAAAACCTAGAACTACGCTGCCTCAGTCCGATCTAAGTATAGTATATAAAATCATACATTGCAATATCCTACCTGTCAATGAATACTTCAGCTTCAACCATAACAACACAATAGATACAAACTCAAGGTTAATCGCACCAAACTTGATTGCAGGAAATACGACTTCAGCAACAGAGCGGTCAATGTCTGGAATACTCTACCTGACTGTGGTTTCTTCCCCAAACCCCAATAATTTTAACCTTAGACTGTCTACTATTGACCTCACCCCTTTCCTAAGAGGTCTGTAATTGGGGGGGGGGGGTGCATCAACGCACTAACGTGCCTACCGTCCCTGTCCTATTGTTTCTTTTCTTTTTCTTATATGTATCCATGTATTCATAACTATGTTTTTACTTAATACCTATTATCTTGTAAGCAATTGGCAAAAATAAATAAATAAGATAAAGTAAATAAATAAAGTCAAAGGGGAAGCCAGGCTCACTGAATATTGCAGTGATTCACTTAACAACTAGGGCAGACAGGTTGTAAAATGGGGTAAAGCTAACTTAACAACCACTTTGCTGAGCAAAAGGCATTTGGGGCTCAAGGGTGGCCCTGAAGTGAGGACTAGCTGTGTAGCTTCTGAGGGTCCCCAGACTTTGCCGTTCTGGGTGTGTGTGTGTGTGTGTGTGTGTGTGTGTGTGGAATACCCTGTGAAAATGCCGCCTGCTGCTTTGCGAGGCGCCCAGGTCTTTGCCAGAGGCTTGGCAGGGAGCCCTGGGGGAGAGAACGGACAGGCCGGGCTTTGAAAATAAACGGAGGTGGTCTTCTTCTTCTTCTTCTTCTTCTTCTTCTTCTTCTTCTTCTTCTTCTTCTTCTTCTTCTTCTTCTTCTTCTTCTTCTTCTTCTTCTTCTCCTCCTCCTCCTCCTCCTCCTCCTCCTCCTCCTCCTTTCTTCTTTCTTCTTCTTTGTGTTTTTCTTCCTTGGGAAACGGGTCGAATGGCCGGAGAGCCAAAGGCATTTTCAGGGCATGCGGAAGGGTGTGTGGGGGGGGGTTGGTTTCTCCCCTCGTTTGTCAGACTTGGAGCTCTTTGTGAAGTTCATTTCTAGTCCACGGAGGTTGGCTGTTCTTTCCCTGGGCTGCCACTGAAGCAGGAACAGCAGCAGCAGAATAGAAGGAACAACAAGCACACACACACACACACCCATTCATAGCACCAGTGCTTCACACACACACACACACACACACACACACACACACACACACACACAACTGCTCTGGCCCTCTTCCACAGAGGGTGGGGGAAGAGGAGGAGGGAGAAAAAGAGGAAGGAGCCAGGAAGGAAGCCGTGGCGGGAAGGTGGGCAGCCTGGACAGGGTGCCAGCCAGGGGGTGCAGCTCCAGACGGGAACCGCCCCCCCCACCTGGCGGGGTCACAGGAGGGACAGGGCCGGCCGCAAGGGAGCATGTGCGTCACAGCTGCCACTTCCTGGCATTGCGCAACCATTGGACCTGACGGTAAAGCAGGCTGCTCCTGCGGCCTGATCCGATTTTACGCCTGTGTGAACGAGTGATTCACCGTGGCCCAATTTGGACAAAAACGCTTCCGTACGTCCCAGTTTCAGGGAAATCGGCTGTAAATGGTGGTCACGTGATCGCAAACAGCCATCATTGGGTTCTGGTAGCGGGATGGGGGTGGTGGGAAGGCGGATGGATCATCCGATCCGGATCCTAAGAACTCCTCAGGCGGCTGCAGCTTTGCATGGTCAGTAGGCATCTAGCTCTTCAGTCGAGAACTGCCTGTAGAAGTGGGAGGGGGGGCGTCCCTGGGTGGACGTTGCCGGTTCCCTAATTTTAGCACCCTCCAGAAAATGGCGCTTTCCCAAATCTTGGGAAAAGGGAAGGGCCCGCAGCGGAGGAATTCCCCTGGAAGCCCAAAGCCTTTGGCATCCGCCTCGTGCTCGGCGGGTCTCCCGGCTGGGCCGAGTCCTACGGAGCTGAGCTTTTAGTAGCCCTGGAAGGCTGAGCTAAAGGAGTTTGTAGATCATCATCCCCAAAGCTACGTATTTAACAAATAACGGATGATCAGAGTTGGAAGGGACTTTATAGGTCATCTAGTCCAACCCCTCCTACCCAAGCGGGAGACCCTACACCATTTCTGACAGAGGGCAGGCAGTCCAATCTCTTCCTGAAGGTCTCAAGTGTTGGGGCTCTCATCGCTTCCAAGGGGGTGGATTGTTCTCCCCGCCTGAAAGTTCCTCCTTATTTCCAGGTAGAATCTCTCCTTGGTCAGTGTCCATCCATTGTTCCTTCTCTGGCCTTCGGGTGCCTTGGAGAAGAGCTGAGGGGATGGATGGGAGATGGGGGAAAAATCTCAGGTGTGAAATTTTAATGACGGGACCCCTTAGGGGGATGCCGTGAGATCCCTGATGTGGGCATCCGTTGAAGTGCATGCATGGGTCCGTGGAACTGGGCGATACCTGGGTGGGATGAGCCGCCCCCTTGCAAGGTCAGCCTCCGCTGTGCGAGGCAAAGGGAGCGCCGAGTCATTATTTGGGTCATTAAATTGATTTAGGAAGAGGAACAAATGGAAGCTGAGTCTGAAGCGTGATTTGTTGGTTGCTAGACTAAAGGGAAGAAGTCTGCCTTTCCCCCCCCCCCTCTAAATCAGGACTGGGGAGTCTACACACACACACACACACACAGAGAGAGAGAGAGACACGGTGTTGCCAAGCTACGGGCCCTGGCATCTCTGGCTGTGGGCCCTGGGGCCAGTTTGCAGAGCGCAGAGGGCCAGGCAGGGCCCAAAGGAGCCAGTCTTTAAACAGGTCCATGGTCATTCAAGGCCCACTTTACTTGTGCAAAGCCGAGCAGGTGTGCAGGAGCTGGGAGCAGGGGCTGCAGAAAGGCCCAGGTGGAAGGCAGTGTAGCTGCCTCACTGCCCCTTGGCGCACAGACGCACAAACGCAGCCGCCGCCTTTCCTCCTGGTGTTGAGGACCGAGCTGAGCGCACTGAACTCGGCTGCTGCAGGCGTTCCTGTCACAATGGGTGCGTGTGGGTTGTTGTTTTCAGCAAATTATCAGACACTTCAATTACTATTTTAAAACCGCAACTTAGACAACTGGGTCTTAACATGCACTTTTGTGCTCCCCCAGAAGTGTTGAGAAGTTGATAACCGTCTTCAAGCGAATCCTGAGATTTTTGCAAAGGGGGGGCAGGCAGAAGGGGGGGGGGGGGGGGGGGGAGTTAAAAAAGGAAAGCGAGGGGGCTCTCTGGGATGCCTGCCCGACAGAGGCCTCTCTGGGGAGGGTCCGGAGCCTCCTCCCGGGGCCGCTCAACACAGTGCAAACCCAGAGAAGGGGAGGGATGACAGGAACAGGCGAGAGGGGAGCGGGGGGGAGGGAGCAGAGGGGAGCGGGGAGGGGTTGACGGCGAGAGCAGGCCCCAGAAACGGAAGGAGCGGAAGCAGAAACCAGACAGCGTCAATAGGTAGGATGGGAGGAGTGGGGAAAGGAAGGGAGGGAGGGAGGGAAGAATAAGAAGGAAGGAAGGAGGGAGGGAAGAATAAGGAAGGGAGGGAAGAAGGAGGGAGGGAGGAATAAGAAAAGGGAGGGAGGGAAGAATAAGGAAGGAAGGAGGGAGGGAGGAATAAGGAAGGGAGGGAGGGAGGGAAGAAGGAGGGAGGGAGGAATAAGAAAAGGAGGGAGGAAGAATAAGGAAGGAAGGAGGGAGGGAGGAATAAGGAAGGGAGGAGGGAGGGAAGAAGGAGGGAGGGAGGAATAAGAAAGGGAGGGAGGGAAGAATAAGGAAGGAAGGAGGGAGGGAGGAATAAGGAAGGGAGGGAGGGAGGGAAGAAGGAGGGAGGGAGGAATAAGAAAAGGGAGGGAGGGAAGAATAAGGAAGGGAGGAAGGGAGGGAAGAAGGAGGGAGGGAGGAATAAGAAGGAAGGAAGGAGGGAGGGAAGAATAAGGAAGGGAGGGAGGGAGGGAAGAAGGAGGGAGGGAGGAATAAGAAAAGGGAGGGAGGGAAGAATAAGGAAGGAAGGAGGGAGGAATAGGAAGGAAGGAGGGAGGGAAGAATAAGGAAGGGAGGGAGGGAGGGAAGAAGGAGGGAGGGAGGAATAAGGAAGGAAGGAGGGAGGAATAAGAAGGAAGGAAGGAGGGAGGGAAGAATAAGGAAGGAGTGAGGGAGGAATAGGAAGGAAGGAAGGAGGGGAGTTGAAGTCCAAACGTTGCCAAGGTTGGAGACCCCCAAGCTATGTGTCAACTGTAACGGGCGTTTGGGGACACCTTCTCCCTCCCAGTTTTAATGGGGAGGGATTGGTCAGAGAGAGAGACACACACACAACCACACACACACACGCCAACACCCTTGGCGATGCCCTTGGCAATGGCACTTTGCCCGTGGGAAGGCCGGCCTTCTTGGCCAGGAGCCAAGCGTCCATCGCCAACCCTACGCTGGCTGCTCTGCTTGCTGATAGAGGCTCAACTTTGCGTGGCTGGACAAGGATGGTGGTGACCTGGACCGTGTCCCCATCGGACGGTCCTCGGTGACAAGGAGGCGCAGCTTCTGTCTTTCTGCCTTGTGGAAGATTAGAGGCCTTCGTGTCCTTTGAAGCCAAACGCTTCTTGGTCGGGGCTGCCCATTCTCTACCGCCTCTTCTTCTAAGTACGTCAGAACGCCCCCCCCTCCTCCTCCTCCCAGGAAGGGGAGGGTGGGCTTCTCCCCTTACCTCCATCCATCTCCATGGAGGTTGGGGCTTCTCCTGTCCCCTCCCCACTCCTTCCCTCTCGGTCTCTTTTGGGGGGACGGCAGAGCCCCCCCCCCCCATTCCAGAGCCTTCCTGTTCAGATAATGCCCCTGGCTGGCTTCCCGAGAAGTCCTCTCCAGTCCCTTCTCTCCCCCATTCTCCCCCTTCCTGAAGATCGCAGGCGGAGGCGGCAGCAGAACAAGGGGGTGCGGGGGTGGGGGGGGCAGGGGGCGAAGGAGGGCGGTGCCTGCACCGACACCGGCTGCCCCCCAGGAAGGCTCTGTTTTCCAGCCAGCTGCATTTTCCTTCCGGCCCAAAGGCTGAAGGTGGACGGAGTCCTCAACTTACATCCACAACTGGGGCCAAAATTCCTGTTGTTAAGTGAGGCAGCTGTTCAGTTGTTCCGTTTTATGGCTTTCCTTTCCACGACGGTTAACTGAATCACCGCAGTCATTAAGTTAGTAACCTGGCTGTGAAAATGAATCCGATTTCCCCACGGACTTCACTTGTCGGAAGGTCTCAGAAGGGGGTCCCCTGATCCCAGGGACACGGCAGACGGTCATAAATATGAACCGGTGGAAGGCTGCAATAGTTGTAAGTGTGAAAAATGGTCCCAGGACAGTTTTTTCAATGCCGTTGTAACTTTGAACGGTCCCTTAATGAGCTGTTGTAAGTCGGGGTCCCAGCTGCACCCCGATGGGAGATCCATCCAACGGGAGGCAGCGAAGCCAGCAGAGATGGTCGTGCTTTTGGTTGACCCGGTGCAGAAAAGAGGCTGAGGCTCTGGAAAGAGGGCCGAGAAGAGCAACCAGGAGGATGAGGGGACCGGAGGATGAAAGACGCCAAGAACGGTTGCAGGACCTGGGCCTGGCTGGTCTGGGGAAGAGAAGGACCAGGGGAGGCAGGAGAGAGCAGCCTTCCAGTATTTGAGGAGGGGCTGCCCCAGAGAGGAGGAGGAAGGGGGGGTCAAGCGATTCTCCCCAAAGCCCCTGAAGGCCAGACAAGGAACAATGGATGGAAACTGACCAAGGAGAGATTCAACCTGGAAATAAGGAGGAACTTTCTGACAGGGAGAACAATTAATCAGAGGAACAACTTGCCTCCAGATGCTCCAGCACTATGAAGAGGTTGGATAATTTCATTTGTCTGAAAAGGTCTAGGTCTTCCTGCTTTAAGCAGGGGGTTGGACTAGAAGACCTCCCAGGTCCCTCCCAACTGTGCTATTCTGTTCTATCTGCCCAACTCGGCTGCCTTGGAGCCTCAAAGGCAACGCTTCTCTTTAGTAGCCGAGTCCCTTGCAGGGCCAATAACCTTTGCAGGGGCCTCCTTTGTTCTGGGTAAAATGCTGCCTGGTTATGAATGAAGGGCAGAAGCTTCCTGGAAATTCCATCGCTCGGAGCCTCTTCTGTGAACGGGACACCCCGACACAAAGGCCCCTTTGTGAGGATTTGCTGGACTCTGGAGAGCAACTTAGGGGAGGGAGACCTAGAGCAGCCCTCCTCTCCCGCGGAGGAGCATTCAAGGGAGGTGCGCGGGCGAGGAACGTTCCAGAGATCCATGGAATCCCCTTCTCCGCTTTCAGATTCCGAACTCTGCAACGAACCCCTCGGCCCAAGTGGACCCCAGCGGGGTCTCTGTGTTGATCCAGACTTTTCAGCTTATAAACGTTCTTTTTTTTATTAAGGCTGCTTGGTGATCACTGGCTCCTCCAAATGAAAAGTTGCTTCTCTCTGCCGAACTTTATAGTCACTACGGTTTATTTAGCAAATAATTTGTGCCATGAATTTCCCCCAGACTACGACTTCAATTTGCAAATGCAAAAAGCAAACGAGACGCTTTTGAGGTTTGATTAACAGAAAAAGTTAAGGACAACTTAAAAAAAATAACCTACTCATCGTTAGATAACTTGCTTTTTGAGTGCTGCCAAAAGAGAGGATGTGCTTGTCAGTTCTGCTCAAGGAGAAGCGGCTCGATTGGCAAAAACAGTTTCTCCTCTGCAAAATCCTTCGGAGGCTGGAAAATGCACCAACCTCTCAGTCCGAGGCTACGTAGAGTTTAATACAGACTTTCACATCGACTTTCAAAAGACAAAGATACAAATATAGCTGCAGGTGGGCGAGAAATTCAACCTCGATCTAAAGCTAAATGTTAACCTACAGCAATAATAATAATAATCATCATCATCATCATCGTCTTCCTGTGGTTTTAGGCTGCATTTCAAAGTTATGGTGGTGCTGGGATAAAGCAACTTATGACCGTTTTTCACACTTATGGCCTTTACAGTTCCAACCTGGCCCTGAGGTCAACATTCAAGTCCTTGGTGACCCGCCTGTGTTTATGGTGCTGGGGGAGTCCTGGGCCCCTTTTGGGACCCCCCCCCGGGGGGCATCCAACAAAGTTCTGCTCTCGGGCTGGATTCGGTGGGACAGCCGGTCCTGAGTGAGCTGGGAAGTTTTCTGGAGATCTTCTCCACTGGTAGATGATCTTTTGGACCGTGGAATGATTTAGGTCCAATTGTTTGGTGATCCTCTAAAATCCCTTTCCCAACTCATAGAAACCTAATCATCTTTTCATGGGTGGAAACGTAGCAACCTAGAACTAAGGAGGAATTTCCTCACAGTCCACCCATGGAAGAGAAGTTGCCCTCGGAAGTTGTGGGAGCTTCATCCTCCCTGGAGGCTTCCAAGAAGAGACCGGACGGCCCTCTGTCAGAAATGGTGTATAGGGTCTCCTGCTTGGGCAGGAGTGGTTGGACTGGATGACCTCCAAGGCCCCTTCCAACTCTGTTATTCTGTTCTTTCTGAAGGCCCCAGAAAACTCTTTCGGTCTAAGTGATGATGACACTGCACACTTCAACAATAAAGAGCAAATCACACTAAACACCTGAGATTTCAATTAAACAGGTTCCTCCCAGATCTACCTAACAATGGTTTTAATCTTTTTTTTTTTTTTTTATCATTTTCTCCTTCTTTTTTTTCCATTTCATTTCATTCTCCTCTGGTCCACAACACTCAATTCCAATTTTAGGTCTTTGGGGTAGTGATAAATGTGGGGTGGTGCTTATGTTTTTGTCATGAAAGTGCCGTCAAATAATTGGTCAAATGATCAAGTTGGTCAATTTCTAAATCTTCACAAAGATCGGAAATGCACCAGATTCAGAAATATAATGAAATATCTTCCCGGTAACAAAGTTTTTTCTCTAAGTTTGCTCGAAGACCTTGAACCAAGGGCGACTGTGAAATCAAAGGTCAAGAATTTATAATATTAAGCTCTGTAATAAGGTTAAAGTGAATTCTGGTTTGGATAAATTATATGAAGTAAACGCATAAAAACTGTTCTTAATCACGTTTGAATATCTTGGGCTACGAGATAACTTTATTGATCTTTATCAATCCTATTAATGTAGCCCTATCTCAGATGTTTATAGTTTTCTCAGTTCTCCCAAGTATATCTTTGAAATTGTTTCTCGTAAGCAATGCTGTATCTTCCTGTGTCATTTTTATAAATTCATTTATTATCCCTGAGGAAATTTCACTTTGAATTTCCTGGCATGTCTTTTTAAAGATAAGCAGGCATTTTACAATATCAGTCAAAAGAGGAAACTGGTGTTGCAGAGAGAATAAATGATACTAATTGTTCAGTGAGCCTGGATTGAGTTTCTTCTTAAATCGATAAGTGCTCAGAATATTAAGTGTGTGGTTTTCTGCCTACAGCAGGTCATCCAATAATCGTGTTGATGCAAAAAAGGGGGGAATTTAATCAGTGCCTGGTGCTGCAGGGCCACCCGGTTTGATATATTTCTGTGGTCCTTCGATTCGGCTGACCATCCACTTTAATCTTTCACTGTTTATTTGCAGGCAGAGCCCTGGTTGATTTGGGGCGTGGAAGACGTTTTAATCAATGTTATATTGACGCATTTTACTCACCTACAGGCTGTGTGGGTGATGAAACCCACGTTGAGTTTTAAGGCTGGCAAGAAACCATTTATTTTCAGTGTTTGTGGGGGCTTTAGTTCTAGCCACTGACCCTCCCCCCCCCCACGTTTTGGGGGTCTGGCTCATTTCACGGTAGGCACGAACGGTGTTCTGTAGGTCACATGCCTCAGTTGTGTACATGTTGTTCCCCGGCCCCTGTGCGTTAATTGCATCCGATGGGTTGTGTAGAGAGTCTTTCTTTATTTGCAGAGGTCAGTAGCACTGGTGGAAGAGACAATAACCGCAGCCGCTCCCTCCCTCCCAGGCCCTTGGCCCCCCCCTAGCTATGCCATAAGCCTCCCCGGGTCCACGGGCCGCCCAGCATAACGGGCAAGTATGAAGGCCTTGCCTGCAAACCAGCCTTCGCCAGCTCTCCTTTGGTGAGTATGCCGGGCTCTTGTGCGCTGTGTGAACGGGGGGGCAGGGGGAGGCTTGGCGGGGGGAGGACGAACCTGAAGGGACAGGGCAGCAGTAAGCGAAGGCGGGTGTAAGGCTGGAGTTGGGTCTAGAAGCAGGAGAGAGAGAAGTGGGGGCGGGGGGGGACAGAGGCGTTGGGGATATGAAATTCGGGCTATGCTTTTTCAAATTGGCACAGATTCATATTTTCTTGCTTTTTTCCAGGCTCAGGAAAAAAAACGAAGCCCAAGGCCTTCAGGTATTGGAGAAGAGGAGCAAGGTGGGCACCTGCAGGTGGACGTTGTTGTGTTGGTGGAGGGCACCTTAGGTCACCTGCTCTAGGACGGTATTCCTGGGGTTTTGCCCAGCGTCCCTCTGGGTGGGGAGAAGGTGCAGCCAGAGCAGGAGATGGTCTTCACTGGGCCTCCTCCTCCTCCTCCTCTCCTTCCTTGGTGGGCGAGAGAAAGGGAGGGCTGGGCTAGGCAGAATCCAGCTAGAATTCTTGGGGTCCATCCTGGAGGCCGTGGTTTTGGATCACGAAGTCACACGAGGACTACCCTGCTTTTGAGAAAGACGTTTAGCTTGTCGTGGTCTCGCTTAGGCGACAGCAGTAAATCCCAAAAGCTCCTCCAGGATCACAGAGGCAGGATTAAAAGAAAGCTTCACGGGGAGGCGGCAGTCTCCCTTCCTCATTTTGTAAGAGCAACAGGACTTGCCTGACACAATCCTTAGAGCAAAATTTCCCAATTGGGGGAACTTCAAGATGAGGAGACTTCAGGACTCCAAGTCTTGCCAGCTGGGGAATTCTGGGAGTTGAAGTCCACCCATCTGAAAGCTGCCAAGGTTGGCACCCGCTGCCTTCGAGAGTCAGCTGGACAAAACGTACTTAGGTTGAGGGAGTTATTTTATCAATTCAGTTTTAAAAAATGGGACAAGAGCAGAACAGGGCAGTTTTTGTGCAAAAGCTATAAGGACTTTTCAAATTGTTCTCTTCAACATGAGCTTAGAGGTTGGAACAAGAATCAAAGATGGGGAGGAAATGTTCAGAAGATACGGCAGCGATGACAATATTGTGGCTTTTCCTTTCTTCATTTCCACAGGAGTCTCAAGAATCGATGTGAGAAGCCGTCGTTCCAGCGGTGGGCCAGGAAGGCCTGTGAAAGTATCCCTGCTCACAGGAGATGTCTGGAACCTTTGTCAGAAGAGGGGGCTCATTCCCCCCCCCGACCCCCGACCCCGACCCAGAAAACCATCTCTGGCAGCCCAAAGGCAATGCCCGTGTGCGCTACCTACCTGTCCGGGGGATTTTTTTCCCAGTGGCAGCCACGTCAGTATTTCTGAAGTTCTTCTAACTGGCTTTTGTACTGCAAAAATAAATGAAGTTTGTGGGGCCTTTTCCTGATGTTCCAGGTGGTGTTTTGTATTTTGTCCCTCACCCTGTTTATTGTCCCAGGTCCCCAGCGGCAGTGCAGAGCAGTGGTGGGATTCAGCCGGTTCACACCGGTTCGAGAGAGACGGTTGTAAAATTTTCTGAGCAGTTTGGCGAACTGGTTGTTGGAAGAAATCATGAGGGCAGAGAACCGATGGTTAAATGATTTGAATCCCACCACTGGTGCAGGGTAGCCTTGTCCAACCTGGGGGAGTTTCACCGTTTTCTATTTGAACCCCAATAAATGTCAGCTCCGGCAGCAAAACCCTTAACCTTCCCTCCTCCACACCCCCGTTGCTCAAAGGCCCAGGTGGGACCAAGAACCTTCTGTTCCAAGTCACCAGGGGTAATGAACCTGCCTTGTTGATGTGCCCAGGCGAGACCAGGTGTCTTGAGAACCTCAAGTTCTTCTCTTGGTGAAGCCACAAAGGTCCAGGTAGTCTTCAACGTATGACCACAATGGGGCAAGGACTTCTGTTGCTAAGTTAGGCAAGGAGGGCGTGAGTTGTGCCTGATTTTACAACCACTTTTGCCACAGTCCACTAAACGAATCGTCACTGTTGCTAAGTGACTCTCGTATTTGCTAAGCGAATCTAGCTCCCTTCACTGCCCCTGGCAGTCAGGGCCCCCCTGGGAAGGTCATCCAATGGTGGTCCCATGACCCCCGGATGAAACACAACTGTCGTAAACATGGACCAATGGTCAAATCTTGCTTGAATTTTGATCTCGTAACTGTGGGGACACGGCGAAGCTGGTAAGTTACTATTTGCAGCCTTGTTGGAAGTTGGGGTGGGTGTTCAACGAATGGACGTGCCTTGGGGGCTCCCCTGTGTTTCAGAGCTTTCCCCTGGGGTCTTTTGAGGGGGCGTCAAAGCTCTCTTAAATCTCCGTTTGGGCCTGGAGAGGCGCAGGCGGCCGCCCCCCCTTTGGCAATGAAAGGCCTGGGTTCAGCCTTGCTGGGGGGGGAAACACCCCCCCCCCAATTGGCTCTGTTGTTGCATTCAGGGGATGAGCAGCACTTAAGGCAGCCGTCCGTTCTCTTCGTTCCTCCAGGCTCCCCAAATGCTGTTTCCATCCTCAGAATGGGAGCTGGTCCTCCACTTGTGACCAGTGACCTGGGTGGCCAAGCAGCTGTGCTCCGCTCTGCGGGAGGCTGGCCAGGACAAGTGGGGAGTCACCCCTTCGTCTTTCTTTAACACTCCCCCCCCCCGCCACCTCGTGTTTTTATGTAGACCCTGAGTGTGAAAGGATTAGATAATGAGAATTATCACTGTTTCGCTTTCTCCAGGTAAAATGCCTCCCACCCCCCAAATGCACACCCTGGGAGTTAGCTGAAATTTAATCCACTATCTGAGAAGCCTCGTCTTGGAGAGAAGGATAAAACCATTTGGAAATTAAGCCCTTGCAAGAGTGACAGGCTGGAAAACAGAAGGGAAGGGAAGAAGGAGACACGCAGTTAAATGAAGCAGCCAGGCAAACTTGGGTCTGCAACTGTCTCTCCAAAGTACTTGACTTCCTCCAGGCCTAAGGAAATAAATACATGCTGAAAGTCAGATTAGCCCCCCCAAAAAATGGGGATTGGAGGAGGGCCTCCCCGTGAGTGGCAAGAGTCGGGCTAAAATAAAACTGGCAACTCTGAGGGGAACCAGCCTGCCAGGGAAGCGGGAAGCCCCCTTTTAGTGGCTGGGGCACAGGAGATCAAATGGGAAGAGACCGGAGGGCAAGAATAAGTCGGCTGGGACTCGGCGGCTATAAAGGGGCTGAATTGCCAGAAAGAATTAAGGTTTGGACTCTGAGTGTCAGGTTTGTCTGTAAGGCAGGTAGTCCTGGACTTAGGACCACAACGGGGCCCAAATTTTTTTGTTCTTAAGCGAAGCGATGGCTAGGAGAGCCTTGCCCCATTTTACAACCTTCCTTGCCCCCATTGTTAAGTGAATCACTGCAGCTGTTAAATGAGCAACGCAGTTGTGTCAAGTGAGTGTGTCTTCTGCCTCGGCCTTGCTGGTCAGAATGTCTCACAAAGGGACCCTGGGACTCTGCAACCGTCATAAATACGAGTCATTTGCCAAGCATCCGGCGACCCTGGGGGGAGGGGCTGCAATGGTCTTAAGGGGGAAAAAACAGTCCGAAGTCTCTTCTTCCAATGCCGCTGTAACTTTGGTCGTTAAATGAACTGTTGTAAGTCGAGGACGATCTGTACTAACTATGAAAAATTCTCACCCAGAGTTTTAATTGTAGCTTGGAAGGCAAAGTTGACTTTACTGGGACAGGGGAGGGGATGGGGGGGCGATTCCTTCACCTCTGACTCCCGTCCCAGTCCCAGAGCGGGTGGGGGGGCAGCTATTGTCATCCCTGGGGCTGCTGGTGTCAAAGTGGCGGGGCTGGACCCCCGGTGACCGGGCGCGAGGCCTGAGGCCTGCAGTGGATGGCTGGGTGGGGACTCGGCCCCTCCCTGGGTTGCTCAGCCCAATCAATGGGGGGGGGGGCTAATGGTCCCCCAACTGGTGTTGCTGGGGGGGGTTCAGGCCACCTTCTCTGGGTGAGGGCTGGTCAGTTGCTGCCCAGGCAGCCCCTCCTGGATCCAAAGGCCGCCTTCTTCGTGGGGGCAGGGGTGCCAACCGAGAGGGGGGCTGTCCGGGGGCTCCCCTCGCCCTACAAGACGCAGCAGCCCAGGCAGGGAGGATGTCGTTGGAGCCACTCAGGCGGCCTTGCCATTGCCAGCTGCTCTCCCTACTCACGGGGCTAGTTGCCACCGTAATGGCTCTGGGCTTGGTTATCTGTCCGGCCTCCTCCTCCCACAGGGATCTTCCCGCCAGATCAGATCAGATCAGATGGGATCCATTCGGGTAAAGGAGGATCTCTGTAGCTCAGGGTTGAGAGGGAGGATCCCCTTGGGGCTCTCTGACCTGGGTTGCTTTCTTGCAGACGTTTCCTTACCACACAGGTTAACGTCATCGGTGCTAGAAGGGAGGGGGGGTTGCAGAGAGGAGGAGGAGGAGGAAACTGCGGGGGGGCGGGGTCCTTGGGGCTCTCTGAGCTGGCTTGTTTCCTCGCAGACATTTCATTACCAAACTAGGTGACATCATCAGTGCTAACGATGATGCACTGGCACTGCTGATGTTTCTGGAGTTCGGAGAGCCCCCAGGACCCCGCAGGATTGCTTCCCCCCAGGTCCACCTCCCCAAGAATGCCGCCTGGGAGTGGACCCTTTGGATCCCCCTCCCCCTCCCCTCCCCCGGTTATAAAATCCAATCTTCTCGTTTCCTTCTGGGTATTTTTGCTTTTCTTCTTGTGTCATTTCACTGCTGTGTCTGCTTCTTTTATGGCTAGCTTTGTTTATTACTTCTGGAGTGTTTCTGCTTTCCCTTGGTGACGTTTCTGGTTTTCGGAAGTTTCAGAACTTTGATTTTGCTCAGACCGGTTTCTCGTCGCAGACCAAGGCCTCTGACTCGGATGGCGTCATCCCTGCTTCAGTCCAGAGCCATTGCCGGGCCAGAGGAACCTTTCCAGGCAGCCTGGCCTGGAGCTCGGTTGTCCACCCTTCCCCGCCGACCGCTCTGAGTGCAAAGGACAATGTCTCCCGTTGACTCTGGGCCAGAGGTGGAACCTCTCCAGGGTCCCTTTACTACCCTGGCCCTGCAGGTCTCCCAGGGACGCAAACACGCCTCATCGTGCTAAACCAAACCCTGGACCCCCAAGCAACCTAGCACAGGCCTTGTCTGGGGGGGTGGGGTGGAAATGCAATATCCTACCAGGCGCTTAGGATCCCAGAAGGGTAAGTCCCTCTTATTGACCACTCCGCCTGCTTAACTTGGACCCGGGGAAGAGCAGAGTCGCCTTGTCGGCTCAGCTTCACAGTTATTTGACATCTCCATTAAAAAAAATCCCTCCCAGTTCTTACAGCAGTTTGGAGAAGCACCTCCAACTAGGGCCCTTTTCTCTCCATTCTTGCATGTCTTAGAGCTGTTGGTTGGGCTTTACACCAAGTTGGTTTTTTCTCGCTTGACTGGCAAGAGATGGAAAAATTGCACTCCAAATTCTGATGGGATCTTTCTGTGATTTTCCTCTTGGCCATTATCCGTAAGCTGGCCCATTTGTTGACCTCCATCTCAGACTAAAAGTGTTTCCCATATTCATTTTGTAACGCATGGGTACATTGTACATTGAATAGACTGAATCATTAAATGCACAGCACCAAAGGTTTTTAAAACATTCAAAGTATCCACGCAGCATTTTGATGAAGCCAACCAACGAAACTCTCAACATAAAGTTACAGGCCGGCAAGGACGCCAATGATTCTTTGCATCCTTGCAAAGAATGGCAGATTTGGTGGGAGATGCCAAGGTAGCTGGAGACGTTGGGCGCAGGCATGAGGCAGCTCTGCTTTCTAGGTCGGTTCCTTCTGCCTCTGGTGAGCAAGGACCCCAGGCTGCTACGGAGAAGAAGGCCTGAAAGACCTACTTGGAGTGGGTCTGTCCTGGGGGGATCACGGGGGATCCCCTCATGGTGCTTTGGGAAGGAACCCAGGCCATCCTGGCTCACCTTAGGAAATCCTCTGCTCCTTCAGCTGAGAAGGGGCAGGCAGGAGAACTCCAGTTGCACTGATGTCCTTGCTGTGGGTCTAGGACAACTTGCCACAGCCAATTCTCCACGGGACAAAGAGTTACTCTAACATCGAAGAAATGGTGGAAGAGAATCCTTAAGGAAAGGATGCAAAAGGAGGGGCAGAATGAAATGGGAACGGCAAAAACTAAAATTATTTGAAATAATTCAATGGAATTGTTGAATTCTCCTGTGGCAAGTTGTCCCATTCCAGCCTCAAGCCCACTATCTTTCAACCCTTGGCCACTTCATGTGCCTTGAGCCGTGAGCCTCTCTGTCTCCTTCAGAGAGTGGACACAGGCACCAGAGCTATCTGGACAGGCTCTGAAAGGATCCAGTCATCGCTCCAGAGAGTCTAAGCTCTTGGATCTTGGTTCAAAAACTCAAAGACAACTCCTCCTGGGAACTGAGACTTCTCTGGTGACAATCTCCCTCTTCAACTAATTAAGGTTTCTTGGGATCAAAAGTGGACCTATAGATAAGATTGGTATGTTTCCAAGAAGGGGTCTCTGGACCGACCCTTCCATTCAATGGGTGTGCCACTGGCTACTCCTGGTGGAGGAATGCAGGAAGAATGCTGGGTGATTCTGGGTGTCAGGTTAGGAACAAGGAGAGAACAATAAAATGCCAGGTGCATTTGTGGAATCGGGGTGAAGAGGCAGGCAGTGAGATCTTGGCCCAGACAGAAACAGGAAGAGACCAGTATAACACAGATTGATTTTGCGAGCATCTCTAAGGATGGGAATAACAAATTGGTTTCCAGTTGAACTGTTGTCTGTGGGCGTCCAGGCTGAAATGTCCGTTCATGAAATACAGGCCTGTTTGTTTCACGAAGCTCTGCCGTTGTCTGGAGCACCGGGAATTCTTAGAGGCCCGGCCTGCCAGGGAACTAGAGATGGAGGCCCAGCAGCTGGGAAACCTGTTGTTCAATGTCGATATCCCTAGTTAGAGAAGAATGTAGGCTAGCGGAAGAGAAATTCTAGGATGACGGGCAAACTCTGAAAGGTAGTTAACCTGGTGAGTGTTTATGGAGCTGTGGAAATGGTCTTTGAATGGGCTGAGGGTGGTCCCAGTTCTAAAGACGGGAAATGGGTCTTCCAAAAATACAGTGGATTTGGTCGCCTATTTTGAGACTGGCTGTGTTCGCATGGCAGCAAAAACACCTTAGTTGAGAAGCATATGGCGCTATTTCTGAAGTACTCATTAACCAAACGACGTGTGTGTGCCTGTGTGTGTGAGAGAGAGAGAGAGACTGAGTTGAAACTGAAATTGTGCGTTCAAATTAAAATGGGACAAGAGCAACAATCAGAGCCGATTGGCTCTGATTGAGCTTCTAGGCCATTTGAGGGAATTAAAAATTGCATTGGCCACTTCAGAAAATATCACCCAACTGATCTGGAATTGCCAAGAGTTCCTGATTCTTCCCAATGTCCTTCCATCCAGCACAATTGTGGGTCAATGAGTCATAAACGCACCTTGTCACCCCTGGAAGCTGTAGTGGAGCCATCAAACTATACAAAGATATGAATAAGGTACAAAGACTGAATTATGAAGAAAATATCTCATTATGTCATTAAAATGCCTGTTGAACCAAGTACTTAACAGTGCCCTGGATCAAAGGTGCTTTGAGGTGGAGGTGTCAGCTCTGTTGAGTTTGGGGCAAAATGTTATGCTGGCTGGAGAATTCTGGGAGTTGAAATCCGCAAGTCTTAAAGTTGCCAAGTTTGGGGACCCCTGCTCTAGATTATCGCAAGAAAGGTTTGTGTCCCAGGAAAAATCAAGAGGAAAAAAGTCTAATCTGTTTGCCAGATGTCCCCAAAGGTGCCTTTTCCCAAGCGACAACTGGACGTTCTTTGTTTTGCTTCCCAGAACTGGAGAAGCTTCTTGGGTGAGAAGTGAAACATCTTCAAGGAAAAAAACCAAGAAAGTCCAGTTGCCTCTTGGGAAAAAAGAGGGACATCTTTGGGACAACCGGGACCACCTGGGTGATGATGATGGAGATTCTCCGTAGACATATTTGCCAGAGGGTGATATTAAATCAGAATGTAATCCGAGAAATAAGTGTTTTACCCAGGTACTGCTGTACAATATGTAATACACGTGTGTGCAAATATGTATGTAGGTGCTACGTATGTACATGAAATACCGCTACTGTGTGCATCAGAGTTTCTTCTATTCAACATGCCTCCAGGATCACAACAACAAAATTTGGTGGCAAGCTGCCCATTTTCATAATTAGATTTTTGTGGTTTTAAAATTGGGGTTTAACCTCTGCTAGGCAGCACCCTTATTCCACATCTAACATCTGATCCCAGGCTTGGCTGACCTTTAGGAAGGATGGTGAAATACCTTTGATCTTCCAGTGAGGTCAGCTGATCACTAAAGCTCCTTTAGATCCTTGCAGGCCAAAACATGCTAAGAATTTCCGATCTTTTCTCTGAAAGGCAGGAAGTATTTGTTTGGCACTGCTAGAAGTTGCAATAGCCCTGGCCCTTAGACTTATATGCCGCTTCCCTGTGCTTGTATAGCCCTCTTTAAGCGGTTTACAGAATCGGCCTCTTGCCCCCTCCCCGCCGCAACAATCCGGGTCCTCATTTGACTGACCTTAGAAGGACCGCCCGCAGTTGTGCACAGATGTCTTCGCAGATGTTAAAAAGCCTTCAAGGAAAAAAGGAATGAAGGACAGACTAATGTCTCCAGCAAATTTTGCGGAGACTGGAACTTGCTCATAATCATGGAAACGGATACCCGGCCGGGAAGAGACAGAGAGGGGAGGGGAGGACCAAGGAAGTTCTAAGCTGTGAACCATCCTGTGGCAAGCAGCGAATCTCTGGGTGAAGAGGCTCTCTTCATGCGCGGCTTCATCCAGACTTCCGTGGGGCAGGCAATCCACCAGAGCTGTTCTAAACCACAGGTACCAGCCAAACAATGGAGAACCGGCCCGTTTCCCCCGCAGCAGCTTCGGTGCTGCTTCACAGGGGAGCCATAGTGGGCGAGGGAAGGCAGACGTTCACGGACTCCTCTTTCACAGATGGCAAAGCTCACAAAACATAATTCATTTTCATTACTCAGCGCTTCCAATATTTAGACAATATGTAACGAAACCGAAAATTGTGTTTTGGATGCAGTGCAAGAAATGTTATAGGAAGGCATCTGACATGGTAATTTGGGGCTAATGGTGGTTTCTCGGGAGAACTTGGGGCATTGGGTGCATCCTCTGGGTTGTCGGGTCTTCAGAAGCATAAGACGCGGAAGAGCTTCCCAGAGGTGGCTCCTCTTTGGAGAAGGATCCCCGCACAACTCACCCTCTGCTTTGTGCCAACAGGTTCCTGCTTCTGGGTGGCAGTGCTGAACGGCAACGTGGTGGGCATTGTGGCGGCCCGAGGCAACGAGGAGGACAACACGGTGGAATTGCGCCGCATGTCAGTGGACTCTAAGTACCGTGGTAAAGGGATCGCCAAAGCTCTGGGCCGGAGAGTGCTGGAGTTCGCCGTGCTCAACAACTACTCCTCTGTGGTGCTGGGGACCACGGCAGTGAAGGTGGCAGCCCACAAGTTGTATGAGTCCTTAGGCTTCAAGCATGTTGGGCTGGTGGAACACTATTCTCTGCCTGGAATGACCCACTCGATTCTAGAGCAAATCTTCTTCCAGCTTCGCTACCACCGCTATTGCCTGCACCTGCGTGAGGAATGAGGGAGCCCCGTCTTCAGGGCCGCCCTCCCCAGAACCTCCTGGCCAGGGTTTTGCGGGGGGGTTGTGCCATGGTTTCTTTGCCATCTCCTCCTTTCGCGTTCTTCATTGGCTTTGTACAAGTTCTTGTACAAGGGAAGGGCCCTTCCTCTTCTTCTTCTTCTTCTCCTCTTCTGAAAGGCTTGTAGGGTGACAGCAGCGCTAACGCTGGAGACAGGGCGGACCTGCCCTTGGCCTGACCTGGGCCAAGCTCAGGATGGACACGTTCGCTCTCCCAGTCTTACCCCAGTTAGCCCACCTAAGCACAGAAACGGCAATGCGTAACAAGGCTGCTTGCCTGACGTGGGTTAAAAATAATAACAACAATTAATAATCTCCTTTTCCCCTCCCCCGCCCCAAGTATTAAGAAAAGCGATACTTCATGATACAGCTCAGTGCAAAAGTTTTATGTGAATGCATTTCTCAGTATTTTATGAAGTAGTATGCATTCATGTTCTCAAGGTATAATACCGGTTAATCTTGCTGAAAAAAAAATGTGAAAATCCTGCTTGCTATAATGCATGAAGAGGAACTATTTGCATGCATTCAGACACACTACGAAGTAGGCGCTAATAATAATAATAATAATATTAATACTAATAATGCACTTTCTGGATGTACCTCCCCGGGGCCTAAATTCTCAAGAATATTGGCACCTCTCACACCTGGGCCCTTTATCCTCGTTTTCTTCTTCCTAAGCCAGCAAATACAAGCCCTGAGCCCAATGTAACATATGTAAATGACTGAAATATCAAATATGCGAATGTAGATAGACTTCGAGGTCCCCTGCCAGAAATCCCCACCCAGAGTGTTAATTTTCCTTTATTGAGGAGTTTTGTTTATTACGTTTGCTTAAACAACCCAAATGCTTCGCTTTTGCGGACTGGTTTCCCAGAGGCAAAACGGAGACTTCTGTTTCTATGGCAACACACCTGTACGCAAATAATGTGCACCAAATCTAAACGCTTCAGAAAAAGCAATACGCAAGAGAGAGAGAGAGAGAGAGAAAGAGCTGGAGCTGCCGGTTTCAGCTGAAGGGGGCCAGGGAAGCAAAGAGGGTGGTTTAATCGGTTGCTTCTTGCTAGTGGAATAGCAAGTCTAGAAGAGCTGACCTACAACGCCACTGCTGCTTTAACAGTTATGTCATATTTGTGAGTTGTACAGCTCCATGCAAAAAGCGATGCAACGCAACAGAGATATGGCATGCTACCTGTTGGAGCCCAGCACGAAAACACCTGTGAAGTTGCAGCTTCTTCTGCCTTGAAATACCAACTTCTATTTCAAGAGTAGCAACTTCTGCGTTCATGGTAACCGAATAGAAGTCAGGCAGCTCAGGGGTTTAGAAGGCAATCGGTTCAGAAAAACTCAGAAGTTTTCGGGGTTGCATTTAATTGGGGAGGGGGGATTGAAGAGCTGAGCTTGATAAAAGCAGCTCTCCTTTAATAGTTCCTCCGGTTGAATCATATCGTGGCAGAAATTGGGTCGCCCCCCCCCCACCCGATTGGAGGGAGAAGGTCCCAGGGGTGGATGGAGCCGAGGGGAGATGAGAGTAGAAGGACCCCCCACCCACCCCAGTCAGTCCTTTGGCCTGTCAACGGAGGAGAGAAGCTGCGTTTCTATTCGGTGGCAGGGAGACTGTTTGTATCTTGCTGTCTGGTCTTAAAATGAGGACTGGGTGGGAAGATAGCAAAGGCTGCCCTGCATGAAGAGAGGCTGCCCTGAGTGTTCCTCGCTTCGGGCTCCTGGTGAGGATCCTGCAGCCCCTTCCCCATCACTGGGCTCCATCCTTACCCAGGGAGGTGATGGGAGAGGGGGCTTCCTCGTTGCTCCCCCCTCCCCCCGCCCGTCGCAAGCATGGAGCAACTTGGACGATGAGGCTCTTCGGGCTGATGACCAAATAAAGGGAGAAGGATGGAGGGAGACGGTTCTCGGCTTCAACGGTGACGGCCTTCCTGCCTCAGGTGGCGCCGGGAGCTTAAAAATGGCCAAACCAAACTGTGTCCCAGCAATAAAACCCTTGATCCGCACTAGAGACTGACTTGATGAGCAGAATGTACTTCTTGGAGCCGAGTGTGTGTGTGTGTGTGTGTGTGTGTGTGTGTGTGCGCGTGCCTCTCGATGTAGAATGTATTTTTTTTTTTTTAAAAAGGAAAAATTCTATGCTGTACATTTCTCTTGAAGCTCAAATGTGTACCATTTTTGGGGGGTGGGTGGGGGGTGGGGAATGTAGGATAGAGGTGTGTATAGTGTACAGAAATCGGTACGATATTTTATAGCTGTTTTTGGTGATTACCTTCAATTGCGTAACCCAGATGACTATTATAAAGTGTTAGGGGGGAAAAGGGAAAGGGAGGAACTGCTTGTGCCTTTTAATTTTTTCCTTTTCCTTTTTGTGTTCTTGTGTTATCCTTGCACTAAATGGTTTCTGGAGAATTAATAGTACTATACAGCCTAATGAATTGGACGGTGAGAGTGTGCACGGCCTCTTTGGACTGCAATTGATTTTTATTGAGGCACTTTAAGGACGCGGATGGTCCGCTGCTCGAAGATGAGGGGAAAGGAGGAGGTTTCCTCTGTCGTAGCTGGGGATCCAACGCCAGGCAGGGAAGTCTGCGCTGCGAGGCCTCCACACTGAACTGTCCCTGTACGATCACCTTTGCGCGATTGCATACGGGGGCGAGGGGGCTTCTGGAAATGCACAGGTTCTGAAGTGTCGCTTCTCTGGCTTTGACTGAGTTCTTTGGTGCAGTTAGCGGAAGGCCAAGGGATCTCTTGCCCGTCTAGTTGTGTCTTCTTTCCACTTCCGTACATCAGCAAAGGGCTGGCAGAAAGCACCCTTGACCTCTCTACCTGGCCTTCTCTCACCTGGCTTTTCCACCTATCAGGAGCCCATCAGGAAAGAAGCATTAAATCTCTGCAGCGAAGGAGTTACAGAGGACGGAGGGCTGATGAAGGAGAGGAGGGCTTGAAAGGTGGACGGGACACACTGCTGGGTGGGGGGAGGGGGGTGCTTTTAGCTAGAAAACAATGGGCACCGGAAGTAGAGGATGCCGGGAGGGACTTGTGTAACATTCAAAGACCAGGAATAATGGGGAACACATATTTCAGGTTAAAGCTAGAAGGAACAATGCTCTCCCATGAGGTGGTTTTACCTTGGAGGGGAAAAGAGATTTAAAGGAAGCAGGAAACAAACGTTTCCATCAAATCTTCATCGATCAAAGGAAGAAGCCACAGATTGTGGTGTGGGGGGATTTTTGAGCATTTTGGAGCTCTTGAGAGGAAGTGCAGCCAATTGCAATCCTCCAGTGAATTATCCAGCATATGCTTTCATCTACAACCTGATTTTTTAAAAATAAAAAATTAGGGATATATGTTTTTGAAAAAGATGTAGCAATGATGCCTGCACAGAACTGTACCGGTTGACCAAACCCTTTTCAGAGAGGATGGAGGGAGGGAGGGAGGGAAGGAAGGAGAGAGAGGGAGAGAGAGAAGGAGAGAGAGAGCGCACAACCAATAGCAGCTTAAGTGTAGACTTGTGGTGTGGTTCTATGCATCCTACCTCGCAAACAAATCAATTAGGCCACGTTCAGTCGACCTGTTTCCAACCAGCTGCACATCGATTTATGGCCAGTAGAAGGACCTTCCTGGCACCAGCAAGGCCACAGCTTCAGGTGGCGACCTTCCCCACGTAGGAGGGAGGCCTGCGTTCCTAAGACTGGCTTGATCACGGGCAGGTTTCTCCTGCAAAGGCTGCCGTTCTCTTGTTTTGGGTGAGGGGGGGGGGAAGCAGAGGCCCCTGAGGCTGCGCTGGGCTGGTCTTTCAGGGGGAACTGGATGAGGCCCGACACCAGTTCCTGGGCCGATGGGGAGCAGAGGCAGCTCTTGGGGTAACCCCAGGCCTGACTGAAGGGGGCTGACCCTGAGGGATCTCCTGGGGCCAAACGCCTGGATTTCACCCCCAGATTTCTGTGTACTGCTGGCTTTTTTGCTGCCTCATTTCCACAGCTACCACTTGGAAATATCCCCTTAGCCAAAGTGACACAGCAAAGCGGTTATTTATGAGGATAGTTTTATTGCGGCCAACGCACGGACACCGCTTTTTATAGGCTGCAAAACCCAGGCAAAAAGATCTCCCTTCCCTAACTTGGATTTCTTCTGTGAGTAAGGAAGGGTTTCCTTTCTTTCTTTGAATCATGGCTTGGAGGAAGCGGGCCAGGAGTTCTGGCATTGAGGCCTTTATCACAGCTGTGGCTGTCAATCAAGGCGGCCCCGATCCTTCAGTCCAAGACCCACCACAGGTGTCCCAGCAGACGCGGAAAAGCTTGAACCAAGCTTCAATCTCACAGTTGAGGCCACCTCTCGTGACTCCCTCGGCCCCTTCCCTGTGGACCTCTCTACTTTATCATGATGTCCACACATCATGGCTTAATCGTTTCATTGATCAATACGCAACCTCTTCGTTGATTCCTTCCTGGAACTTGTTGCGTCACAGAAATTTAACTCACAAAGCCAGGGTTCTTACTCAACCTCTGCTGAGTTTCTGTCCTATGGCTCCCATCAGCTGCATCGTTCCAAAATCGTCCCGTGGATAGATACATTTTTGGGTTTTTTGCCTTGCATTCCGGTACATAAAACCAAGCAGCTGTATTCTTATTTTGTCTGTGTCTGGTTTATGGGCTTCATAAGGTGCACCAGTTTATAAGAACCGCACAAATGCTTTGGAAAAGGGTGTTTCATAATAAGGGAGGGTCCTCACAAAGCCCCCCCCCATCTTCAAACCAGCCGTATCTTTTTTTTGAGACTCACACACGACAACGTTGGACGCAGTTTCCGGCTGCCTCCACGCGTGTGTGCATTGCATTCACTTCTGGGGTTTCTGTGCAAGGCTGGAAATGGGCTTGCAGGCTGCAAAGCTCCCCTTTGGAAGCCTGGCCACTGACTCACCCAGAGGGGTCACCCAGAGGCCAAGAGCGGGAAAGGCTTTCATCCACAGGCACGGCTGCTAGCCATTCCCCTGGATATAGTGCTGTGAAAATTGGACTAAAAGCTCCATTAATCCTGCCTGGTGGTCAGTTTGGGAGCTCTCGAGGGCTGCCAACCATTTGAGCAGCCTTGTTGCTCTTGTTTAAATGAGTGGCTTATCTACCGCTGGCTCTCAAGATGGAAAACGGGACCGGTGGCTCCAATACCTTAAACAGGAGCCCCTCCTCTCCTTCGTTTTCCAAATACTCGAGGCAGCTTTTCAGCCTGTATTTAGCCTGATGCCTTTTGTCCTCTTCCCCTTCTAAATCTTGACCCCACAGCCCCTTCTCCTATGACTGTTGGAAAAACACAAAGGCTTCTGCCTTTCAGATCCAAGAACTTTGGCTGTCATAATGTGTGACATATTTCTGAGCTTCTGCCAGATTTGATCCCTCTGGGTCCTGCTAAACCTGTCGCCAGAGTTTTAACTTTGCTTCCTTGATACGGGGTGGCAGTTAGATAACGTTTCCCTCAAGGTTACGGCTCAGCTGAACTTCAGCAAAGAAGGCTGGGCTGGGCCGCTTAGGGATTCCTCTACATAGCTAGACTGAACATTGGAATTTGCATTCTAAAAATGTATTGCGAATGCAAGCATCTTAACAGATATCAGTACAAAAAAACCCCCACCTTTATTAGTGAACCCCCTAATAATGACTTCACAGGGGCCTTCGCTCTGTTTTTACGTATATCATTTGTCATACCACCCTGGCTAAGGAGAGATTATCCTATATGACGTGCGTGCAGTCATGTGCACACGCATGATAATACTACGTAATCATATAGGTAATGATCTCTGTGTCTCTGCTATATATATGAAATAAGCACTGATTCAGATTGAACAGCTATGGGTGTTATTTGAATATGTCCAGAAAAAACCACCCCCAAATTCTGCAAGCCGTAGGCTTTAAAACGACACCTGTATTTAAGCCAGTATAGTACCGTCTTATTCTGCTCAACCATTGTTGTTATTTCTTTACTCTTCTTTTCATAAGAGACTTTCTATCATGCTACGGCTGCTTCTCACTGACACTTAATGACAGAAACGTCAGATCTCTGAAGCGCATGTCCTTCTGCCTTAGACGAGGAGTTTTCAGCAATTAAAGTGTCTCCTTGCTTTAATTGCAAAAGAGGCAGAAACGGGCCCGGATCACAGCCTCCAGGAGTGACACCTGCCGGCTTTGGTACTTTGGGGCAGAGGTGGGTATTCAGCAGGTTCTGACCAGTTCTGGAGAACCGGTAGTAGAAAGTCTGAGTAGTTCAGAGAATTGACAAATGCTCACCTCTGACGGGAGATTTTGCAGTCTCCTTCCCCTGCCACGCCCACCAAGCCACGCCCACAGAACCAGTGGTAAAAAAAGTGTGAATCCCACCCCTGCTTTGGGGGTGTTTTAGATCCGGGGTCTCCAACCTTGGCACCTGTAAGAGGTGTGGACTTCAACTCCCAGAATTCCTCAGCCAGCAGAGCTTTGGGAGTTGAAGTCCACGAGTCTTAGCGTTGCCACGGTTGGGGACCCCTGTTTTAGAGCCCTTCTGTCTCAAACTTGGCCACTTTTAAAATGCCTGGACTGGCTGGGGAGTCCTGGGCGTTGGAAGTCTACGGCTCTTAAAATCCCCAAGTTTGAGGAACGCTGTTCTTGCGCTCCGCTTATTTCAGGGGTTTCCTTTCTTCCCTGCCTGGATAGAAGCCTTCTTATCTATACTCCAGCCCACTGTGGTCACGGCAGACCCTCGCTGGCTCCCATCTGGGTTGTCTTAGTCAATTGTCTCGATTTTGTTTTCCTTCTCCGTTTTAGGCCTTACTTTTTGGGTTGTCCCCCTCTGTCTCTTTTCCACCTTCAGGAACAGAACCTTGCCTTTAAAGGGCCTTTTCTGAAAA
The DNA here is from genome assembly GCF_049901715.1 of Pseudonaja textilis. Taxonomy (NCBI): domain Eukaryota; kingdom Metazoa; phylum Chordata; class Lepidosauria; order Squamata; family Elapidae; genus Pseudonaja; species Pseudonaja textilis. The sequence goes on from NC_141997.1 coordinate 52,739,835, forward strand.
CCTCTGACGGATGGTGCTCCTATCTAATCTGTCTCTGGATGACAGACACATGAGCCTCTGCTCACACGGCCAGCTTGGACTGACTCATCCTCGGTGCACTTCTGTGGCCCCACTGGTGCCACCCTGCAGCCGGAGAACGGAGCAGCGTCTCTCTAAAGAGGCTCAGCCCGTGAGAAAAGCCAGAGAAGGCAGAAGGGAAGCGTTGCAAAGCACCACCCGGAGGCATCCGCCAGGCAATCCCGTTGCGAGGCTCTGGGTCCGAAGGGGCCCTTCAGCTCACTTACGTGTGACCCAATGCCCCCAGTCCGAGTTCCCAGAGTTCCCTTCACTGGGCTAAGTAGCCGTTGGCAAGATAAGCTGTCAACTGACTCACTATCTTGGGATTGTTTAGGTCTGTGTTTTCCATCCCTTTCCCAACCTCTCCCGCCTCCCCAGTCACTCGGAAGACCTGTCAACGCAGGATGTTTATATCCGGCCTTGTGCTTTGAGCCGTTCGGAAGGCGTTGAGGTGCCTCTCCTTGACTCCAGGCGCTGCGTGTGCTCTGGCCCTTCTCAAGGCCAAAGCTCTCTCGCTTTCTCCTACTTCTGCTCTTCATAGGCAGTCTCCAGTACTCTTGTCTCAATTTTGCAGGTCTTCAAATTATCTGTCCTCTCACCTCTTTTCATCAAAATGTTGTTACGACATATTTCAACAGTCATTGCAGTGGGGGGGCTGACCTTCTCATAGACCACCCTCCCTTTGGTGGTTGGGGGTCTTCCACAGAAGCCTCAGTAGTTTCTGATTTGGAAAACCTCCCCTGAACTTTACAAACCATGGCTGTGTCTTCCCTACTGCAAAACCCACCTGCCTCGGTTGATCCGCAATCCTTACCCATACGGATGTCCAATGTGGCCCCTCCTGGCTGCAGCATTTCCATGGTCTCCCCATCCCCCGAATTCACCCAGGCCTTCCAAAGGGATTTCGGACTAATCTGAAGGGGGTGCAGGGCCAGGCTAGTGACCTTTGACCCCACCCTCTGTCCCCCTCCCAACTTCCCCGTTTTTTCCTTCTGAACCTTCTCAGCTGCCCCCTCAACCGATGTCCATGGCTTCTTCCAGTGTTATTGCCCCTCCCCAAGAAAAGTTTGTCCCCCAAAAGAAGGCCATTTCGGTCAGAACCCAAAACAGGCAGTCTCTTCCATTCGGCATCTGGTCCGAGCACGAATGCTTCTTTTTGGAAAGGATGACTCCAAAGTGAAGTGCGCTCGGCTCTCGGGCCCAGAATATCTTCCGCATCCATAGGGAGGAGATACTAATTGCGGCCTGAAGGTTACAGGGACTCGGTCTCCAAGAAAAAAGTTGCTGCTGTCCCTTTGCTCATTCAGAATTTGGGAGGATCTCTTTTGTTTCTTCAATCGCAAGGAGGTTCCTTCTCGCTTTTTAGCATCCACCTGGCATCACCGCCTTGGCTGTTTTTCCACTTTCCTTAATCTTCTACCACCATATTAAATCTGGTCCTGATGGGGAGTTCATTCCTGGTGTTGACAATGTATGTGCAGAAGTTTTTATCCTAAGAACACGTCTTCACTGTTGCCATTATTTTGGTGTTCCTGTCTGAGAGCGGCCTGGCTTCCATAAAAAGTATCTTAATATCTGAGCTCTTCTCTTCTTCCAGAGAATGCGCCCTTCCTCCCTTTCGCAGGGTCTGCCTTCTCCCCCAGACATTCTGCTGTATGGCCTTGATGTGGGTCGTGGTGGGACTCTTTTTCCCCAAAACTCTCCTCTTTTTTTCTTTTGTTAGAATGATCAACCAATGCCTTAATGCTCTAGGACCCAAGGAAGCTCTATCAAGACTCCTCTCAAGACTTTTCCAAATAAACAAGTTGTTAAAAGGAACATTCTTTTGTAGTCAATAAAAACATTATATCCCACAATAATATTCTACCTTCACTGAAATTCTAGCTTAGTTTTCAACTCCAGATCCTTCCTTTAGAAAAAGGGTTTTCCCCAGCCATGTTTCCTAAGAGCATTTACTGAGCTGCTGGTTTCAGTGGAGGTAATCCTTGACTTACGATCGTTTCTTTAGCAATTGTTCAAAGTTATGAGGGCGCTGTAAAAGTGACTTATGACCGGTTCTTGCACTTACAACCTCTCAGCATCCTCACAGCCACCAATTGGGCATTTGGCCACCAACCTGCACTGATGACAGTTGGAGCTCCCTGGCTTGGTGTGAGAAGGCTGTTGGTCACCTTCCCAGCCGGCCTCCCACAAGCCAAGTCAATGGAAGAAGTCGGATATCTGCTTAACCAGCATGACGATTCACTTAGCAACTGTAGTGAAAAGGGTGTAAAATCAGGCCTGACTCACTTAAGGGCTCCATCGCTTAGGGATGGAAGTTCTGGTCCTGATTGTAGTTGTAAGTCGAGGACTACCTGTGTATTCGTTACATCAGAGGAAAGGCTGTCACAAGCACCTGGCCTCTGGGGAGAAAAGACGGGGAGAGGGCAGGATCCGGCGTCCTGTGAATTTTGACCTATTGGATTAACGTCTGTACGTGTGTGTGTGTGTGTGTGTGTATGTGTTTACAGTACATGCACGTACACTCCATTGTGGTTTGCCCAGATTAATCGAGGGGAAGTACTCCCCCCCCCCGAGTTTTAGCTCTCCAGGTTTAGTCAGCCAGCCTGTAGCTCCAAGTGGACACCCACCTCCTCCGCCCGCTTTGCCCAGCCGCCCAGCCTGGCCCCTTCTGCTCTTCTTCCACACAGCCCCAGTGTATTTTGCCAGCTCACGGTGTATTTCCCTGTCTATTTCCTCTGCCTGCGGCACCCAGGCCTCCTGGTTTTAGGTTTAGATGGGGATGGCCTTGTATTTCGGGAGACAGTGGGTGCACTGACCAGATTTGGGGATCCGTTTTGTTTTCCCATTGGACCCACCAGCCAGAGTATATCCTCTATGCTGTGGCTGTGACATCCTCAACGATCCCATTTTAGCCTTGTTTGTTTGGGGAACTCAGCCCGTTTCGCTCGCGGATGGTTCCATGTGTTTCCCATGGATCCAGAAAACGGGGCTGTGTTAACCGTGGACGAGTGTGTCAAGCAAACCCAGCCTATGTCTTTGGAATATTATGATGGAAATGAAATGCGGGTATCAAATTTTATAAATAAATAACATAAACCAAGAATGCTGGATCCTTGTGTTTGTTCTGAATACCAAAACTGAAAGGAACTTGCAAAACCTTCCCTGCACAATCCCCTCCTCATTCTACGTTCCAAACTTTCCTTATTAGAGCAGGTAAACCTCATTTGCTGCTGTTATGAGGTCTTTCGGGGGTTTGAACTCTGTAGCCTTCTGCCGCAAATCATCCAGAGACAAACAGGTGTGTCACAGGTCTCCCCACCCTCACTTTTACACAAAAGGCTTCCTACGAAGGAACTCGGCCGGCTAATTTTATTACGGAGAAACTACGGTCAGAAGGAAGCAGGCGCCAAGGGACTCTGGGCCTCAGGACGGTAGTGAAGGAACTGGGGGGCTCAGGTTTGGCTGCTTTTGCTGACCCTTCCAACTGAGGGTCAAGCGAGCAGGTTTTGGGAAAGCCCGGGTGATCCGAGCCAGGGGGATTTCTACAGCCGTGGGATATGCTAGGAATCTACAGTGCATGCAAAGATTTAGGCAGCTTTTTGTTCAAGTTTTTTGCTTCAGTGAATTTCTAAGTAAGTAGACAGTGACCCAACCACCATGTGTTAGAAAGTTAGAAACACATTTTTCTGCTAATGGGAATACGTGCTTACTACTTAGATGGCAATATTTTCAGATTCCAATTAAGAAAAGAATTAATGTGGCAGGTGCAAAGATTTGGACAACCTTCCAGTCAGTATTTTTGTAATATTTCCTTTGGTAGAAATAACAGCTTCCCCCCCAAAAATTGTAGCTAGTTAACAGCGTTTTGTCATTGTTTTTGGAGTTTTCCCCTCCTCTACTTTGCAGAACAATTCTAGCTCAAAAATTCTCTTAGGACTCCTTGCATAATACTTCGCAAATTCAATATATATATATATATATATATATAAATAAATATGGCAGATGGTTGCCATACTAAGAAAACCAATCTTTTTTTCAGCTTCCCTGTTTTCCTTGGGATTATGAGAGAAGAAATACAACCACAAGAAATACAAGCTACAATGGGTGGGAGATCATTAAAGAGAGATTCAATCCAGAATTAAGGAGAAATTTCCTGAGAGTGATAACTTTTGGTCAATGGGTTTGAATGGGTTGCCTTCAGAAGCTCTGGGTGCTTCAGCGCTGGAGGTCTTCAAGAAGAGACTGGGCAGCCACATGTCCGGAGTGGTATAGGGTCTCCTGCTTGGGTGAGGGGTTGGACTAGAAGACCTCCAAGGTCCCTTCCAAATGAGAAACTGGATGGCTCTAGATTACTTCTTGAGGCAAACTGAGAACTGCTAGTCTCCAAGGTCCCTTCCAATTCTGAATTTGGTAAATACATCAACCTCAAAATGGCTGCCATGCCGGAGAAAACTTTGAGGCAGGGAATTTGCAGGATATGGTCAAAAAAAGTATGGAAGGCAGCAACACCCATACAAAGAACCCAGAGCTGTGTTTGCCCCATCACGCCTGTCCTCCTGACCTCTCCAACCAGGAGCAGGCAATGCTGGCTTGTGGGGATGGTGGCTTGGGCTCCAGCCTCAGGCTCTCTGCATTTGAGGGCCTTGCAGACGAGGGAGCAGACGAGGGCAGGTGGGTCTTCCTGAGACAGGGGTGGGAGGGAGGCAGGCAAGCCACAAAGCCTCTTGTTCCTCTGTGGGGGCATGGCTGATGGAGCTACTTCACTCTGACAACCATCCGAGAACTTCAGGCCAGGAAGGAGGAAAAGTCTCGGGACAGAGCCAGCCTTGTCCCCAGCTGCTTTCTGGTTGATGCTCCTTCAAGGCCTGGGGCCAGGTTTGTTCTTCCGTCATGGGTACAAGGAGCTCAGGGGGCCCATGTGGGCTGCTGTTGGCATTTCCCCTCCTTCCAGAGTCACCAAAAGACGATGTCAACACAACGTTGACTCCCTAGATTGTCAGTCTGGCCGCTTCTGTTTCGGCTCTGGTTTCTGTTGTGTAGGAAAATAATAGGAAGCCTTGTAAGGAAAGCGATAGGGGCATCACCACACCGGTGGCCTTCTCTTCCTTCCAAGCTTCTCCCAATCGATGGGGAAACCTCCAGAGATGACCACCGTGTTGGGCAGACGGCCCGGCATCTCTTTCCACCTTTACCTGCAGGATGCCTTGGTTTCAAATAGACTGCCCCGAGAGGATTCTGGAAAAAATCCAGACAAACATTTTAAGAGTTTTTTCCTAGGCAACACACACACACACACACACACACACACACTCTTTCCCGCTCTGGTTGTCCAACAGCTTTTCCAGGACGTTCCTGGGGTGAGGCGTTTTGCTAAGCCAGGGGAGCCTCAAGCAAGGAGCTCTACAACTCTTCCACAGCTCGGCCGTTGCTACAGAAAGCCTCTGCCCAGGTGGGCTGGCGGCGGAGGTGACTCCTCGTCAGTCCCACTAGACGAGAGGGGCAGCTACACAAACAAAACCCTCAAGGCGTGTGGTCGACGCTGTATTGCTTCTCTTCGTTTCTGACTCTCTAGCAAACAATTCAGACCTTTCCTTCCCCACACAACTGCAAGGCACCAGGAGCCTAAAGCCTGGGCTCTGGCGGAGGTTAGGCCTTCACGCTGGGGGCGGTAGATAGAGTAATGCCAGATCCCGCCTCTTTCCCTCCCTCCCGATTGTTTAGGTACTGCATGTTGTTTTCATACAGCTTCATAATAGTTTATTTCTAGAGTTTTATCTTTTAAGGTTGCAAGGCGTCCAGAGTTACCCTGTGGGCGGGCAATGTATTTGGTAAATGAAATAAAGAAATACAACAATAAAAGGAAGGCTGGATCGTCCCCCTTGGTCACGGAATAAAAGCAGAGGTCTTGGTGAGTTTGCACCCACAGATGTGGAAAACGCGTGGAAAGGAGCTTCTGAGGGGGCCTGGCGGCTTCTCTTCCCCGGTTAATGGAGTCCTGGGTCATTTCTCACATCACCGCAATTCAGCCAGTGGAGGAAACGTCTCCGTGTTAATTACTTGGGTGGAAGCAGCACGACATGAACGGGGCTGTGGAAGCCCCGGCTCTCTTCCTCCTCCTCCTCCTCCTCTCAAGGGAGGGAAAAGGGGATAAATCAGATACTGGAGATTATAAATACTTAGGAAACGCCCCACGGAGCTGTTCCTTAGCAACCCAGCGAGGCATCGGGGCAGCCAACGAGGCAGGCCAGAGCCTTCTCCAAGGGTGACTCAAGAGCCACGTTTCGCTGTTCACATCGACCCAGGGAGCTTGGTCCGGCCTCCTGGCAAGAGGTGCCTCTCCGGTGGGGGGGAGGCAGGAATGCCTGGCTGGAGGCGGGGTGGGCGCAAGCCCTTCACCCAAACGGGCCGCTCAGCCGGCAGCTGCACTTCCCAGGTAAAAAGGCCAGCCAGGCAGGGACCCGAAAAGCTCAGGATCCCCGTGAAACGAACCCACGGAAACTGGCAGCCGGTCACACCAGGGATCGTGGCGTGAAAAACCACCAGGTAAAATAAGACAGCAGCAGAAGGCCGGGGGGGGGGCTGTGGGCCAGGGGAGCAGGAAAGGGGGGAAAGGATCTGGGCCAGGGGTGGAGTGCCAATTTTTCTGCCCCCGGTTCTGTGGGCGTGGCTTGGTGGGCGTGGCAGGGGAAGGAGTCTGTCAAGCCACCAGTCAGAGGCGGGATTGGCTGCTTCTCCGAACCCCTCAAAGTTTCCGCTTCCGGTTCTCCAGAACCGGTCAGAACCTGCTGAATAGGCCACCTCTGGTCTGGGGCCCAAGTCATAGGGCGGAGGTTGAGGGAGCCGGGTTCTCTCCTAGCCCAAAGAAGAGAAGGCCATTTATTGGTCCCAATATCTGAGGGGCTCCCCCAAAGAAGAGGGGGACGAATCGTTCTCCAAAGCACCCGAGGGCAGGACAAGAAGTAACGGATGGAAACCGGTCAGGGAGAGATCCAACCTAGAACCAGAGAGATGTAAACTCTGCCAGGGTCACAGGACAGGCGTGAGGTCCCCAAGTGGCTCAAACACAACTCTTCGCCTCCTCACCCAGCTGCAGAAGCGGCAGCCCTGAACAACCAATTCAGCCACCCTGAAATTACACTCATGCCTTCTCAAGAATTGTTTTGATCTGTCGGTACATTTTTGCATCCTAAGTGACTTAGGTGAGGATGCAGTTTGGACCCGCAGGGCCTTCGTGCTGGACCGCCTGGCATAACCCCGGTCCAAAGCCCTTCCCACTTCATGAGGAGACGGGAGGAGCTTCAATCTAGGCCGCCACCGCCTTTCCCTTGTAACTGAGAAGCGGTTCTGCGGCATTCGGTGCTCAGGAAACCCGTAGCACTTTATATAGGATAATTCCAAATGTGTGTATATAATTCAGCATTCTCTTCACATTTTAATGTGGCATCCACGTTCCCAAAACCCTAATAAACCACCCAATGGCTATTCAACCAAAACAGGGTGAGGGCGGAGGAAGCTTAAACCATGCGCATAAAGGTCCCCTCAATGGTTGGATACTCCCAGCGGAATAAAGTTCGCAGCCACCTCTTTTTGAATCTTCCCCGAGGTGCCTGGTAAACCAACCAGAAACGTTTTGTGGAAACAGCCGCCTCTCCACCTCACAAGGATCATACCTAGTGCTAAAATGTTAAGACCCTTAAGGGCCTGTCTCCATTGCGTTCCAGCCAAGGCATTTTCTGTCCTCCTGCCCCACACCAATAAATTGGGTCATGTGGTATGTGTGTTGGGGGGGCACATTGAGATGGGTGGCGTATCGATTTAATAATGTGTGTCTATATCTCTGAATCTCTAGATCTATGTGGATATGCTGTGTGTGTGTGTGTGTGTGTGTGTGTGTGTGTAAAAAAAGTTTAAAATTCAGTAGGGAAGCAGCTCCTTCCCCCCCCCCGCCACCCGAAAATGTGCAGGTCAAAGTTGCGTTCTCCTGCAGCAGAGTTTCCAGCCACCTCCTCTTCCCCGCCATTCCCTGGATTTCAGCTGCGGTTTTATTCCTCTCGACTGGACTCAGGTGTGATCCGCAGCCTCTGAATCCCAGATAATTTATTCAGGGAAATAAAATTCAGCAGGAAGAGCCAGCTCGTGAAGGGCTCACGGTTCCTCGGGAAGCCCTGGGCCGGCGTTCACGAAAGCGTTGCGATTTCAGAACAAATGCGAGAGCATCGTTTCGGATCACGCTCCATGTGAGAACCCATTCAGTGCAAGAAGACCTGAGTCACACCTGAGGGCCGTCTCTCACTTTGCCTTGCACTCACTTGTTCCTTACCCCCCTCAGAAAGGACTGGCTGAGATACTACTCCTGTTCAGGGCAAGCGAGGCTCTGGAAAGGGCCCCCCCAAAAAGGATGGGGGGGCAGGGCGGCAAGAATTAGTGAGCAAAAGAACTTAGGGGAGAAAAAAGGAAATCTTACACCGTTTGGTCAGCGTGAGTTTCTAATTTTTTTCTAGCCTTTCTTCCACGTCTCCATCCAGGATCCCAGATCTTTGCTTTGGCGCCCTAAACGTCTCCCCTTCCTTTCGGGGAAACTCATCAACTCCACCCAACCGCAACCTTCACTCCTTCGCTCCTTCTCAGCTCCCTGGTGCCTTCCTTCCTGCCCCTTTTTCCCTCCTCCTCCTCCTCGCACCCTCACGATAAGCCCAGGTCATAAGGTATCCTTCCCGAATGGCCAGGCTGAAGTAGAAAGGGCACCAACTAAGCACGCACTTACTCGGAGGAAAGGCAAACAGGCGCTCTCCTCTAGTGGCTCCCACGATTGATTAGCGTTAGGAGATCAAAGTTTGTGTCTGGAGCAGGAGCTCTCAGGGGACCTGCAAAGCGACAGAATAGCGATAATCGTGATCATTATCAGTGAGGGAAAAGCAAAGGAGATAACCAGAAGTCTCCTAATGTTATGGTTTACCCTTAAATCTTAAAGGTAGCTTATTTGCTTTCCAAATTTTAATGCCCTTTCCAAATTTTAATTTCTCTATTATTTCCAACGAAGTTCAGCTTTATTTAAGGGACCGTTTCACACGGCCTTACTTTAACAAGTGTGGCTGTGAAGATTTTATTCCCACCTCCCAAAGGCAACTTGTGAGGAAATGCTATTCTGGGCACCGGGGATCAAACGGTTCTCGAAAGCCACCTCCTGCACTATGAATGTACACATTGCTCCGAATTGTTGGGGTGATTTTAGACGCGACGTGCATCCCCCTCTGGCTTTTCCCGTTTTCTTCTCCCCATTTCGTTTCTTAAAAAAAAGTTACCTTAGTTGTTGTTTATCGTTTGATTAAACCCCTTAAGAGAAACGGATTGAGCAGCCGTACTGGAGGCCTCGACCCGAGGACCAGGTGGCTGAGCTGACCCAGGAGCCGCCTCCAGACCGTGTCCAACTGGTCACCGGTTGGACTCTAGGCTGGAGCCAAGCAAGCAATCCGAACAGAGCTGCAAGGGACCCCAGAGGTCCTCTAGTCCAACCCCCCGCTCAGGCAGGAGCCCCTATACCCCTTCCGACAAAGGGCCGCCTGCTCAAAAGCCTCCAGGGACAGAACCCCAACACCTTCTGGAGGGGAATCCCTTCCCCTGGTTGATGCCTCCAAGAAGATTTGGACCAGGGCGACCAAAATCGTTCCTTGTGACTTTATCCACCAGGCGCCCAACAGACTCCTGGGTGGCCTCCCCTCCCCCGTAGAGACGGAGCCACTCTGACCGGGGCCACTGGACAACGGTCAGCAGAGGCCATGCAGGAAGAGGTTTCGCTGCCCTTACGGCCCCCAGGCCACGGCTCAAAGGGGGGGGGGTCAGACTCCCTCCCTCCGGCCCTCCCTACTGGGGCCAAGGGGGGCTCCGTCTCCCCCTGGAAGCCTCCCTCAGCCAAGGGCCACCTTAGGATCAGCCCAGAGGGAGAGGAGCAATGGGACCCCTGGGCCCAGCCACCCACTCCGGGCAGGCCGCAGTGGGACCCCACCCTCCAGCAGATCCTTCAGGGAAGCGGCCAGCTCCTCTCAGGAGCCTCCCTGGGCCCACCGATGGCCCGGCTGCTCTGGTCGTCCCGAGGTCAGTGGAGGGGCGTCCCTGATCGTGGCAACCATCCCGCCATGCCTCCCACCGCACCACAGCTCCAGCAAAGGTCCAGCGCTGGGCCTCCGATATGGCGGGCTTTGGCCTGGGCCTTGGCATCCAATTTCTTGGGTCTTTTTTAAAAGACAGATTGATTTGCTCAAAGGATCCAGCAGACCGTTCTGAAGGCAGGCGCAAGGAGCTCGCCCCCACCCTTCCCAACCCCCGGCGTGCAGCATGGAAGGCAGGGTCCGCTCTTGGGTGTGATGCGTTAACGTTGCCACCGGGGCCCCCGGAGCCTTCACGCACCAGCCACAGCAGCCGCAACTAAGCGGAAACAAGGGACCGCCGGCACTTTTCAGCTCAGAATATTGAATAACCTTTATTGAAAATATAAAAGTTCTACAAAGCCACTGATACTCAGCATGGAAGAGTTCGTTAAACATGTTTTTAAAAACATCAGAATGGCAGAAGGTCAACGGTGTTTTTCACAAAGTCTCTTTTCCATTCTCCCATATGTCTTTTTTTTTCTTTTTCCGGTAGGAAAGTTCTGTGCAAGAATTGCTTTTCATGAAACAAACGTTCTAAAAGCCACGCGTAAATTCATTATATTGTAAGAGGAAACTAACATTACTAGCAATTTTCCCCATCAACGGTTATTGAAGCCTCTAGAAGGAAAAGCACTGATTTGGAAATTGGAACCAAAATAATCCAAAGGAATTAGTAGTAATCAACGCCGCTGCATCAGCCACACCCAATCCTCATATTGCTGTGTACCCTTCCCCGCGGGGACTTGAGAAATATACAAAGTGTGTAGCATACTAGTAATGCTAAATAATAGCAAAGTCAGGTAACAGGTTTTATTCCTCTGAAAGGCAGCTGCCAGAAATAACCTCACGGACAAAGGAGGGATGGCTACAAAAAGGTAACTTAATCCAGGATATTCTTGAGGACAAATCCGAGGTACTCAGAGGCAAATCGGGAGTCTTGAGCTGCCAGAACTGAATTCCTAATTTTCTGATTCGTAGCACCAAAGGGAAAACCAAGTATAACTGAACGTAAAGAAACCAACAAAAGGTTCAGTTCACCCATCCTAGCAGGCTCTACTTTCGTTTCAGATTTAAAAGTCTTCAACGCCGAAAAGCACATAATCGTCGTTTTGGAGCGGAGTAGCCAAAGGCACTGATTTGATCCTGCCACCGGCTGCCCCGGCTGAAGAGCAGGGGGGGTCCGGCCTCTTGGCCCGCCAGGGCCCGTCTCCCTTGAGGGCTTGGTCCCCCCCGGGGCAGCAGCCTCTGAAGGGGAGCCGGCCGCCTCAACCGCTTGGACTGGCCGAACACGCCTGTCTCGGAAGGGCACCGGGGGGGGGGGAGTTGCTCACGCCCCAGTCCCCCAAGAGGCACAAGTATTACGTGTTTCACGGGGGGTGGGGGGGGGTATGGGACCATGGGGGGGGGTCTTTCCCCATTTGTGGAAAGGTAAAATAAGCTCAGTGTTCAATCTGAGGCAAAATGACACCCTCGAGAATTGGGACGGACGGACGGAAGGAAGGAAGGAAGGAAGGAAGGAAGGAAGGAAGGAAGGAAGGAAGGAAGGAAGTTCAGAAGGCACAATATGATAAAACATGAAGAGTCCCTGAGACTCCGGTTGGGTTCAGTATGTCCTTTCTCTACTTAAGTAGTTCAGAAGAATTAGGAAAATACAATACAGACTATTTTATAGGAAATATACCTATAGGAAATAAACCAGTTGGCTAGAGAGTATATAGCTTTTTATCACTTTTTTTTTTTTAAAAAAGACCTTTTTCAATGCAAAGATTGGTCCATTTTTAATTATCAGCAAGCCAGACTAATTACTTCACTAAGCTTAAACTGTTTTCAATTACAACTCTGCAATATTGCTACAAGTGGAGTAACTGCACCCTAAAAAGCTCGATGAACGCTAAACGAATGAGGCAAATCTTAAGAGCATTTTGTTATTTTGAAAACTGCCAGTATAGCCTAGAAATCAGAGGATCAATACTGAAATTCAAAGCTAAACTTTCCTTTCAGTTTATTGGCAACTCCACATAGAGGAACGACACAAACCGGGCTGCTTTAATCACACACACACACACACACACACACACACTCTCCCCGGGGGGGGCCATGGGGAGACTCAAAACCTGCCAACAAAAGTCCTGGAGTGCTGAATGCGGAGCCTCCGGACGGACGGACGGTCGCTTGGCAACCGTTTGGTCCCAGCGATGGACCCGCCTTGGGGCTGCTTGAGACCCAGGCTTTAGCTTCCAAGGGTGCCCCCCCACCCTTGCAGTCCCATGACCGAATTTGGGGTGCTGGGCAACACCGCGGCGTTTATGCCTCCCGTCTTCGGAGAGCTTTGCCCAAGAGAAGCACCTCCTTCTTTTGGTTTGTCCTTTTTTTGGGGGGGGGGAAGCGCTGCTTCCCTGAACCGCCACGTCTAAGGACCATGGCGGCCGTCACAAAAAGGGTTTTGCAAAATCGGGGTGTCCCCCTTGCAGTTGGGGGTGGAGGACCCCCTGCGACCCACTCCCAGGGACCAAGAGATCCAGCTGGGCCTCCCTGGACCCAGAAGCCCATTTCACAGTCCCTGCCTGCAAGAGGAGACAATCGGGGGACGGGGGGGGGTGGGGGGTCCTTGATCAAAGGCAGCCATGGATGTCACACCTGAGGGGCGCACCTGCCTGGCTCCCCCCCCCCCCCCCCCGCAGGGAAATGCGCAGAAGGGAGCCAGATCCAGGAAGGGGAACCTGGGAGCTCAGAGGAGCCGGGCGGGGCGGCTGGTGCCAGGACCCATGCCGGAGACCCTCCGGGGCAGCCCTACCGCTAAGAGCCTCCGGGGGGGGGAGGGGGGAGAGGCCCTGGGGGCCTGTGGGTATCGGAAGCCCCTCCTGCCCGGCCTACTGAAGCCCCCGGGAGGACCCTGCTGGAACAGCCGGCCTGAGCTGCCAGGAAAGAGGGGAAGCGCCCGGGGGGGGCTGGGGGGGGCTGTCCCTGCAGGGAACTGGATCCATGGGGCTGGCTCTCCCCCCGCCCCGCCTCTCCTCCTCTGAAAGGGTTGGGGTCCCCCCTCTCCAGACGAGCCCAACGTAGCCGCCTCTCCACACTGGGGCGGTTTCTGCTTTCTTCCTTCGAAAAGGGCAGCCTGCTTTCAAAGCTTCCCCCTTTTCCTTTCCACAGAATCCAAAGCAGCTGCGAGGGAGACGGCACACACACACACACACAGACACACACACACACACACGGGGGGCTTTTGGCAGTTGGGGTGAAGGACCCGGCCGAGATGGAAGCCTGGAGGTGCCCAGGACCACCTTTTAAACACCGTTACGCGGCTTTCTGAGCGGCTCCTGGCTGAGACCCCCCGCCTTTCAACACCTGGGACAACCCGTCAAAATGGGTCCAAGTCATTTATTCACAGCGGAACTTCTGGACTCCTGGGGGGGGTCAGGAAAGCCCCTCCCCCCCAATCCAACCCAATCCAAGAAGAATCTTTAACCCCAGGCGCCATCTAATCTGCGGGGGGGGGGGAGCCCCAAAGCCATGATTCCTACCGCGGTGTTTATCCACAGCCCAGGGAGCCCCGGAGGGGGGTGGGGGTGGGGGTAGGGCAGAGGCCTCTTGCCCAGGGCCGCTTTCTGAGGGGGGGGGGGCGGGTTGGCGGCCCCAGAGGGGAGGCTCCCAGGAGGGGATCCGGGCGGCCGAGGCTACAGGAGCCGGGCGGTGCTGCTGCGTCTGTGGGGCCGGGCGTAGCCGCTGTCGCTCGAGCTGCCTCGCAAGCTGTCCTCTGCCTCGCTGGCGCTTCCGCTGCTGTCCGTTTCGGCCGGGGTGAACTCCAGGCCTTCAATGTCCACCTCTGTGGGGGAAGAGAGGAGAAGTCTCAGGCCTGCATCGGCTGGACGCTTGGCCCGCAGACCACAAGCAGGGCGGGGAGCCTCAACCTGCGGCAATTCCAAGGGAGACACTGGCGAGGCGAATTTGGCCTCAGTTGTTAAGTGAATCATTGCAACTGATAAATGGTTAGCCCGGCTGTTAAGTGAACCTGGCTTCCCCCGGGGTTTCCTCAGGTGCGCACAAAAGGGCACCACGTGGCCCTGGGACATGGCAACGGTCACAGCTCGGAGCCAGTTGCCACAGCTCCCAATTTTGATCCCCTGATCACAAAGGGGATGCTGGAAAGTGTGAAAAACAGCCACAAGCCCCCTTTTTCAGTGCTGTTGTCATTTTGAATGGCCACTAAGTGAACTGTTGTAAGTCGAGGACTGTCTGTACTTAAGACATCGTTTCAGAGCTGAATCTGCTCACCATCGTCCAACACACACACACACACACACACCCCTGCGGTTCGAGAACACTCCCTTGTTTTAGGGGGCAAGTCGTTCCCGGTTTCCCTTTCGGGTCTTCCTATATTTTGCATTTTTTAATAAAAAACCCGTATTACTGGCTTCCAATGTTCAAATTAATGCAGAGGCAGATGGGAAGTTCTGGAGGATTTATTCATTTATGGGCCACGTCTACCTCGGCCTGGAATCCATCCGCTGGCCGGTCTGCAAGTGAGGGAGGGCGTTTTGGGGGTAGTGGCAGAAACCGTTCATCCGATGAGCTCGCCTACTTTGGCACCTTTAAGGCTTCTGGACTTCAACCCCCCACCCAATTCCCCAGGCCCCAATGGCTGGCTGGGCAGTTCTGGGAAGGGAAGCCCGGAAGTCTCCAAGGTTGCACCTTCCTGGGTTAGGATGTTTGGGCAAAAAGGTGTCCGCTTGCAATAAATACACTTCAAAGGTAACTTGAGAGTCTCAAACGAACTATTACTTTTAGTGACCACAAGTAAAGTCCAGGATTCATTCGGGGCAGTAATAGCAGCAATGCCACCCTCAACCCCAGGAGGTCCTGGGACAGCGTCCAACGTTAACACTCTTAATCGTGGCAGCCTGAGCTGTGATTTGTTTTGCAAAAAGAAAAAAAAGGAACGCTGAACCTTGACGCTTTGTACCTCCGGCGTTCAGGCTTCCTTCTTCTCCGCAGCAGCCACTTTTCCTCCCTAGCTGCTTATTAAATTCGCTTTCCAGCCCATCACAAGTTGCTACCAAAATGTCCTTTTCCAGAAGGAAGTTTCAAAGCCCCGAAGGGCCTCAAGGGCTGCACGCTCGGTGTGTCCCCCACCACCCCCGGGGCAGTTCAAGGGTGGGGGGGCCTTGAGAGGGGAGGCTGCAGAATTCGAACCACCCACCTTGCTCCGAATCCGTGGATATGGTGGACCCGAGGCTGTCTGTGCGCACCCGTTCCAGGCCCTGCACGGAGAGCTGCTCCAGCCGGCGCTTGAGGTACCGGTGTTCTCGCTGCAGCTGTTCTTTGATGTTCAGAGCTTTCCGGTCCTGCTCCTCCAATTTCTACGGAGCCAAAGCAACGAAAACCCGTCCGCTTAACAAGGGAAACCGCCCCCCTTCCCCCCCACGTCCGGCCAGCCCCTGGGCAGCAGAGGGGGGGTGTCCCGGGGGGCCTGGCTGCCCTGGCCGGCCCACGATGGTCTCTTCTCTGCGTTAGGGACAGGGCAGCTGCACTCTTCCTGGCAAAGGGTGGGAGGCCCGGAAGCTGAAGACTTTTCCCAGCCGCCGCCGATCAGGATGGTGGTGGTTGAGGGGGGCAGGACGGGGAGAAGGGGGGGCCCCCCCGAGTACTTGCTCCCCCGACTATTTCGACAGAAATGAGCCGAATCCCTGCGGCTGCTGCTGCTAACAACAACAACAACAGCGGGGAAAACAATCCCACCTAACCTCCTTCCTCCCCCAAAAGGCTCCCTTTCCCCAACCACCCTGCTTGGTCGGTTCAGGCACACGTGAGGCTGCGGGCGACAAGGGTGGGCAGCCTGTCAAGCAGAAGGGCTCAAAGGACACGGAACCCCATCAGCAAAAGAAGAAAGAAAAAAGAATCCCAGCTTCAGAGGCTCCTGGTCTCACCCTTCCCCAAGAGGGAGTCACCAAGGATGGGACATTTGCGTTGAGCGGAGGACGCAGTGGGTGTCGCAAAGAACTCGATGCGGGTAAGTTGAGAGGGCAAATAAGAGCAAGCCCTTTCCTATTGGCTAAAGTGGACGTTTCATCCACGGCACGGGGCGTCTGAGCCCCCCCCTCCCCCCCCCAGGGCCTCTGCTGCCAAGTCCACATAAGCCCATTTGCACTGGAGGAGGAGAAACAGGAGCCCTTCACCCCCTCCCTCTTTCGGCCCCCTTTGGCCTCCCCTCCGTCCCCCCTCTAAGGTAAACCTCCAGGGAGCCTCCGTCCCTTCCACCCACGGGGAGATCGGGCTCTGCCCTCCAGGTCTGGTGACCTGCCGTTCAAACAAGGAGAAGGGGATCACGGGTGGAGTTCACCTCTAGCTGTGAATCCAGGGGTTTTAGAACCCCTTAGAATAAGCCACCAATACACCTGGCTGGCATGTTGGGTTAAGCGAGGAGGAGGAGGAGGAGGAGGAGGAGGAGGAGGAGGAGGAGGAGGAGGTGGTGGAGGAGGGTGGGGTGGGGGTCTGTTTCTTAGATATCAAGGCCCCTCCCTAGGAGTCTCCCTGTTTAAAGGTGCGCTTGTGCCTATGGGAAGCAAAACCGTGTAGGCTTCTTCCCATGGGACATAATTCCAGGCGGTGGGCGCCCACTACCCCCCCCCGGGCCCAGGTGGGCAGGAGCTCCAGGATGCTCCTCCAGGGATTGGGGGCAACAGGAGAGCGCCAGGGGACCGCAGGAGGAGGGCTGAAAGGGGGCAACTTCAGGAAACGGGGAAGTTATAAAGACATGGTTTATCAACGAGATCGTGCGATTTCTGAGTCATTTCAGCCAGGTTTTTTGAAGTGGGGATTTTTTAAAAAATTTGAGTCGAAGTCTGCAATGATCGGAAGAAATAGAGGAGAGCAGGAGTCATGGCTGGAAGTTCCCTTTCTTTACAATGCGCCACTGTAAGCGCGCCACATTTGGCATTTCTCCTGAACGCCCCCCCCGCCAAAAGGGGGAATGTGTCGAGGTAACGAATAAAGCCCCATCCCATCCCATTGCGACTGTAGCTGCCCTGACTCCTGGGACGCTAAGCCCGGGTTCAGGAGGCCACAGAGCAGCGTTTCCACCACAGTTTAGGCGAAGGCCAAAACCAAGCCAGCTTCTTCCTGGCTTACCTTAATATGCATCTTGGCTCTTTTCAGCAGGCTGAGGGTGGTGTGCCTGGTGCTCTCAGCTCCTAAAGGGACCAGCTGCTTCAACTCCTCCAAGTAGAGCCGGAGCTTCGCTCTCCTGAAACGGACAGAAACGAGGAGTCTGCTTTAGCGTCGTCGGCCCTCAAAACCCGCCCTCCTTCCCACACGGGACTGACTGGAAAGAAACGAAGCCCATTCCCCTGGCACTGATGCCTCGCGGCTCCTGCCTACGAGAGACCTCCTCCCATACTGGAGGTAATGCGTCGACAGGGAACTAAAGGAAGACGAAACAAGCCCTACGTGTTGGAATCGCCAAATATGTTCACACGCTCAGTGTACCAATCCAGGCAAACCGCATGACGACAGAGGGGCATCGGGACGCGGTTTGTTGAGACAAAGGAAAGGCAAAGGCCACAACGGAAGATGCCCCGGGCCAAGCAGGATTCCCGGGGATGGGATTCCTGCAGGTTCCTTGGAAGTGACCGGCTATTTCTCTTTTCCAACATGCTCTTAAAGCTAAACGATGCCCTAGCAATATCGAGTAACTCATTCCATAATTTTAATTACTGACACACAAAGTTCCTCCCTTTTTCTTTACCCTTCCCTTTTCTGAGGTTTAGCAATATTCTCTCTGAGGCAGAGAAAAACGAAAATAACGTGATCTCCAGCCTTTCTATTAAATCTCCCGCTTGCTTCCCTCGATCTCCAGGCCAAACCTGCCCACGGAAACCTTGAGCTTTCTGATAAGTTTTTGACCATGCCGCTCCACAGCTTTCCAAGGTCTACGAAGGACAGCTGAGGTGTGCCACGGTGGATTGAGACTGTGCAAAGTATTTTATCATAAACTTTGTATTAATTCACTCAGGCTCTTCCTAATGGAAATTTCCTTTCCTCACTGACTGAACCGGTATTTTCCACTGAGCTCTGGGGATTTTTTTGCAGAATGAACTGTCTTTGCCATCCTCATTCACCCAATTCGCCCCACCGGAGTGTCCGGTTTGGAGGAAGGAAGGAAGAATGAATTTGCCATTTAGATCAACAGTAGGAAGGCAGGAACCCACCAGGATGCCCCCAGCGTCGTTACTGTTCCTTTGCTCACTGGTGACAAAAGACGGGGCAGGAAAACGGAGACTTATTGGTTTTAAAGAACGACCTCCTCCTATCAGTTGGGTACAGACAAGCCGAGACAGGGGCTCCCTCTTCCCGGCTGTCTCCTTAAAAGTATCGCTTGGGGTCCCTCAACTCTTCCCCTGGCTCAGCTTGCAAACGGGGAGGCCTCCCAGGCTGCTGCCTGGGTACATTCACACGGGCTTAAACAGAGGTTTTAAAAGCCGGAGACCAAGTTATTGGGAAAACCGGACAAGCCCTTCCTTCCACCTCAGTCTGCCTGTTCTTTAAACTCCATTCGTGTTAAACGAAATGAAGCAACTAACTAGAGTCTAGTGTACAAATATTCGTGTGATTTAAAGATTGTGAAACTTGACTTTTACGTTCATCTGGTATATCCTGGAGTCTTCTGGTGAACAGATATAAAAATTGCCACCCAAGATAAAACTCCCTGGGTGTTAAGGCCAGTGACTGGTCTGGTGAGTTTAATAACAAGGCAGAAAAAGCCAGGTGCCTTTCTAGGTCCAGCGGTCGGTCACTAAGAGAGAACCCGTTGTTTTGGTAGCCAGAAGTATACGTGTCTCTGGAAGGGACGGCTGCTGCCTCCTTGACCTTCCCTCTGGGTGTGTGTGTGTGTGTGTGTATGTCTGCCCAGGCCGCTTCCCCTCCCAGGGCTGGGGGGCTTCAGACCTGCTCCCCGTCGGGAGGCTCCTGGAGGCAGCTGTCTGTTTTCTCAGGACTGGGTAGCTGCCCCGACTCCCTGGACAGCCGTTCTCCTGCTGCGGCGGCTGCTGCTGCTGCGTTGGCAGTTGCAAGGCCCCGTGACCATTCACCCCTCGCCTGCTCCAGAGCACCACACCCTGGAACGCCACCCCCAGGGAGGCAGTCCTGACTCAAGGGAAGGGGCTTCTCTTCCCTTTCTTTTCAACACCAACACCAGGGGCATTTACAGTGGCCTGCTTCACCAGGGGATCCCCAAAGACAAATCTTTAAAGGTGGTGCCGGAAACAAAATTAGAATAATTCTTCCAAACTTGTAATATACACATTTCTCAATAGCTTCCTTAGTTAATTGCGCCTTCTAATGAAGCGAAAGTGATGACGTTGTGACTGCTGATCTGCCTAAAGGAAAGGATTACTTCATCCTTTTCCCTGGAGCATCTTCCAAGAAAAAAAGGCATTTAAAACGTCTCACTGTGTGGGCAAAAAGCAGCCACTACTTGGAAATGGAACCAAGCAAGGGGCGTTTGGGAAACAGAGTTGAATCCAGGCTCTCAGCCTGTGAAAACTGACATTCTGCAAGATCTTCGTTAGTCATTTTATTTACTAAACTTACACAGCCACCCACTTGCCAAATGAGGCTGGGCAGCTAACAAGCACTACAAATGTTCCCAAACATATACATACATACATACATATATACACCAGCACGTACGTCCATACATGCTGAATTTTAACACAGGCCCCAAGGTGGGGTCGGCCACTGGCCCCAGAGGGTTAGTCTTCCGAGCTTTTGGACTCACGCTGGAGCCCATCCTCAGGGAAGTGAGCGAGGGCTTTGGGCTATTTTGTGGGTGGCGCCTGGCTGTGTGTGGAGGTTGCTTGGGGTGTGTGGATGGCCGGTCGTGCCCTTGGCCCTCGCCTCCTAAGGACTTTGTAAGCTGGTGGTAACTCAGCACCCCTGAATTTTAATACAATTTAGCATATATTCATTATTGACACGAACACCTTTGTGTTGCATGGCCCAAGAGCTGAACCTACCACCTCTTAGTCAGCTTATTATTTCTGCCAAAGTGAGTTTTTCTTTTTTAATGAATTCTCCAAGTCTTCAGCAGCAGCCGCCAAAACTCCAACACCCCGTTCCACTCTTTCAAGGGGCACTATTATTATTATTATTATTATTGTTAAACTTGGCAGGCCACCAAATTCTTCTTTTAACTTTCTAGGAATGGGAAGTTGCTTTCATTTTTTTCTTCTAGCTTAATGGAGTGCTTAATTCTTTTTAAATTGCTTAAATTCATTGAATCCTATTTCCAGAAGAGTCATGTGTCCATAAGCAGTTACAATTCCTTAAAATGAAATTAGAATTTATTAAGGAGAATTTTATTTGGAATCAAAATATAAATCATTCAAGAGTTTTAGTATAACTGTTTAAAACGAATTCCTAAAACCTTCCAAATTTGCTGCAAACTCCTGATGAAATATGTAGGTATAAAATTACCCCCATAAAAATGGTATGTATAAGTACACAAATGAGTAAAACTTGCATAAATTATTAACACTGATGTTAATATTGAAAGCTTGTGTTTATTGTCAATGTGCAAATAAGTAATTATCAATACCACATTTGAATCACCATCTCTGTATATTAATACCTCTATCAAGTCTGTTAATCATCACTTACCTATGTTTTTCTAATTCATTATGTGAGGATCTATGAAAAACAGAGAATATGATATTTTAGAATATTAAGTATTAACTCATAATACTTTAGATTATGTATTAACACAAATAGAAACATTTGTTTTAAAAGTTCCTAATAGGAACTGTTTTTAAAGAACTTAGGCACATCTCAGTACACAAAGAACAGCGTTTCTTTGTCTTCCTCAGGTTTAGCCCAGTTTTAAGATCAACCCTGAATCAGATTAAATTTCTGTAGTATCTCAAACTGAACTTTGATTGTTGAGACACGATCGAAAGCTCAGTCACAGGACTTACTGAAGGTTACATGAACTTGGACCACGGCAGAAAACAATTCCCTTAACAGGCATGTTTTTCCTCTTGCTGACTGAAGAAGGTAAAGCTAAATGTCGACGCCTGTTCAACAAGCAGCAAACCTTCCAGGACACTCTCGCCCGATCCCGAGGAAGGAAGCCATCCCGTGGGCCCTTCAGAGTAAACTGAATTACCTCATCCTTCCCTCCTTTGGGAATCTACGGGAGGAAAAAATATCCCCAGGAATGAAAGGGAAATCACCGCTGGGCCAGCAGCAGCGATTACGGCACCTGTGCCGCAAAAACACCCCACACGGTCCAGGCTGGGAGAGTGCAGCCGACCCACCGCTTGGCAGGGAAGAGCCAGGATTTCACAGGCCGGCACCAAATCACAGATGGAGCCAAAGGGGGAAATGCCACCGTGGGATAAAGGCTGGGGGCTTAATCCCGTGGCCAGAAATTTAAAATAAAATGCCTATTATTTCTCGGGTGGTGATTGTAGCGGATATGCGGGGCTAATGGTGGGCTCAGTGTAGCATGTGCCCAGGGGGTTGCCCCGCCTAGGCCCTCTGGAAGACTCTGCGCCGCTGCCCACAAGGCCTCTCACGGGGGGAATGGACGGACGGACAGACGGACTGCAAGGCTTCTCCACAGCTGCTGTAGATCTAAAACTCTGGCTTCACACCCTGCGGGATTCCTGGTTTCGACACACCGCCTTTCATTCAGGGCAGTTAAGCAACCCATCACTGTTGTCAGAACAAGACGGAGACCCGAGTCAGGGATCACCACCGCGTCCTCATCCTTGAGATCTACTTTAGGGCAGGCCTCCATTCAATCCAGGGCAGTCACAGCAAGAGCCACCGTCCTATGACAAGACACCCCCGGGGTGACAGGGAGCCCCCCGGCTGGCGTTCCCTCGTCCTCAGCTGGCCCAGCACCCCAAGAGAGGCACCACCGGCTTCTCCAGGTCAGTTTTGGAGGGGGTTCCCCTCTGGTCGGCCAGGGCCGGCTCTGCTTCCTACCTCTTGGCCCAGCAAAAGCTCCGCCTTGCAACCCCCCACCCCACCCCCACCCCGGGATCCCGCCATACCTGCCTGGCTCTGGGCTCTGCTGCTGCTGCTGCTGCCCCCCCTGGCGGCCCCCCCGCCCCAACCTGCCTCCCCCGGGCAGGGGGAAAGGGGCCTGGGCTCCGGGGGCCAAAGCCAGCCCCGAGGGGCCAGAGGAGGGAGGGGGCCCGGAGGCCAACCCAGGCAAGCCCGGCCTCGGCGGGCCCACTTCCTCCGGGCCGGGCCAGGGAGCGGGGGCGGAAGGGGGGCCGCCCCACTCGCCCCCTCCGCTCCCTCCCGCAGCGCTCAGCCCGGCGGGGCTTCTGGGGCGAGGAGGGGAAGCGGCCCTTTGGGACCCCGGGCCCCGCCCCCTTGGCCCCGCCCCCCGCCCAGGGCGCCCCCCCCTCTCCGTCCGGGGCATGCTGGGAGTTGAAGTCCGCTCCTCCCCAGGGCCTGCCCCGCCGCTCTCAGCCCGGGAGGCCTCCGGGGCAGCCGCCCAGCCTCCCTCCCCCGGGCCTGGGGCCGGACGGGGCCGGGCGACGTGGCGGCGGCGGCGGCGGCGCTGGGAGGGAGCCCCGCGGAGGAGAAGATGGCGGCGGCGCCCCCTCCCTTCCCCTTCCCCTCCCCGCAGGGCCACTCACCGGCTGCCGGGGGCCTTCCTGGCGGCGCTCCTCCTCCGGGCACAGGCCCGCTCGAAGGGCAGCGCGGAGGCGTAGCCGTGCTCGGCCTCTGCGGGGAGAAAGCGCCGCGTCAGAGAGGCCCGGAGCCCTCCCGCCCCCCCGGCCCTCCCGCTCTCCCCCGCCCCGCGCACCCCTCTCCCGCCGCTCCAGGTACTCGGCGGCCTCGAGCAGCATCAGCAGCGAGTTCCACTCCATCGCCTCCGCCGCCGCCGCCGCCACCTCGACGGGCTGGGGCCACGGGCGCGCCGCCTCCCGCCCCGGTTGGCAGGTCGCTCGCTCGACGGACAGGCCCGCCCGCCAGTCGCCGAAGGCGGGGCCGCCGAGCGGCCAATCGCCACTCGGAGGGGGACGCCGGGCCCGCCCGCGGAGGCGGACGAGCGTGGAGGGCCCGGGCGTCGCGGGCGCTGATAGGCCGGCCGCTATAGCAACAACCCCGAAGCCGAAGCTTAGCAACAGCACGTGGTGGCCCGGCCCCTCGCTCGCTGATTGGCCCGGCTCGCGTATGCAAAGCAGGGCGCGTCGCGGGATTGGGTGCCGGGAGGGGCTATGCAAATGAGGCCGGGGACAGCGGCTGCGCTGACGTCACGAAGCCCGAGGAGAAAGCTCGCGTGTCGTGTGAATGCGCGTTACGGACGGCGGGGAAGGTCTTTCCTCCGGGGGGAGGGGAAGCGGGCGTGCCGGGGGCTTTGCTCGAAGGCTTTGCTGCCACCGAACCCGCAGCCTGAACCTCGGTCCCCGTGCAGCAATTCCGCCTTTATTCGGGCAAAAAAACTGGGCATGATCCCGAGCGGCCTCCTGCAAAGGGAGCCCCGGTGTCGCTTCTGATGCTTCGGAGTCCGGAAAGGGCCGAGCGGTGCCGTTGTTGCAATCTTCTTCCTGGCGAGGCTTCCTGGCCCCTTCCTTGCTTGCAAGCGTCGCGCGGGGATTGGACCAAGCAAGCGGAGTCCTGGCTGCCTGCTTGCAGCCCATTTCAGGGCCCAGCTGGGCTGGCCAATTGAGAAGAGCAGAACCAGCTGCATTCTGGAAAGTTCTGGGCTTCCCGCTCCTGGAAGGGCCCCCCCCCCCCCCCCCCGGGTGGGGCCAAGAAACGAGGCTAAAGGCAGGAGGGGGGGGAGGGTTGGGGGGCCCAGGGCTGGTTGGAGGGCCTGGCAGCCCCTCTTTCATCGGCAGAGAGGGGATCCTGGTCCCGGGCCCTGGTGTCGCTGTGTCCCAGGAGGGCATCGACCAAGGAAGCTGCTGCTCCAGACGCTGAAAGAGGGAGGTGGGCAGAGTTGCCCTCGAGGGATCCATGCCACCTGGCAGGAACCGCCTGGCTCCGCTTGAAGGTCTGCTCCAGAACCTCCCAAGTTTCAGATTTTAATCCTGGTTTATATGTTAGTTTGGGGGAATCTTCCTTTGTCCCTTTTTGCAGAAAGATGTCCCGTCCCTCACCCCCCAGGCCGCCTTCTGTCTCCGTGCACTCGCCAGGCCTGCAGGACTCTCCGTGACTCAGCCTGAGGTCAGGGTGGCTGGTTAGAGAAGAAGGGAGCAGGGCAGGGCTTTGGAGGGCTTTCCCTCTGCCTTGGGAGCCCTAAGCACGGCTGCCTTCCCTCAGGAGTGCTTGGTCTCCTTGGAACACCCTTCCTCCTGGAGGGGCTGGGGGGACTCCGGGATGTCCTTGGCTTCCTGGCCTCAATTCATTTTGAGTTTTTATTTCCTGTCACCGGATCGACGGTTCTTAGCTGTCTGCAGGCATCCTTGGTGACCCGGCCCTGGTACCCTTTGCTATTCTTCCATTCGCTTGGAGACGTTTGCCTGCTGTAGGTGAAAAGCACCAAGTCAAGGACAGTGGATCATCCTGTGTCCCCTGACAAAGTGCACCCCTAGGACAACCGGGAATTGCCCTGGAAAGACCCAGCTTGCAAACTTCCCAAGGTCATTTCTGAACACAGATGGGGTTTTTTTTAATAAACAGAACCGCCTGTTGTAGCTTTTTCTGTTTGTCTTCCTCATTTATCCCTTCTGTACCTTTGGAAGCAACAATATCCTTCAGCAGCCTTCATTATATTTCAATCACCCTACTGGGTGTCCGTTACAAATACTAAAATCCTAATTGTCCTTTCATATGAAGGCCTCAGCTGGGCCGTTGCGTGGCCCTAAGCTCATTGTGTGGGGGGATTTCAGCGCTCTGGTGGGCGGGTTTAATCAGGATTGGCGCCATCGGGACATTCCCATCATCTGGCTCTGCGTGAACAGACGGGGCTCGGGGACTGGCTCGGAAAGGGCCTTGCAAACCAGCCTCCTTCCTGGGCGGGAGGTGGGCTCATCCCAGAGACCTGGCCTCCCTCTGCAGCCCGGTCCCCAGCTTCGTCTGCCTCTGGTTGGGCACACCCACGCTTTGTGATTGCTTCACTTAACGACTGTGTTGCCCGTCCATATTGTGTTTGCCTGTACCTCAGGTTAGGTAGTCCCCAAAGCTTCTGAGTTACTGCATCCGTTTTAAGGAAAGATGCGGCTTTGGTTTGGGCCGAAACATCCCTGCAGCTCTTCTGGCGTGGCTTTCGGAGAGCGTGGCTTTCCGTTTGGAGGGTTCCTTCCCGGCCTGCTTTCCTTGCAAGGTCAGCTGAGATTCCACCGCTCTGGAGACTTTGCCCTCTCCCTTTCTTCTTTTCTTTTCTTTTCTTTTCGATTGAGTTCTGCAGCTTCCCTTTGCTTCCCTCTTGGCGTATCCAGGCCAATTTCAGGAGCTCTTGAGAGCGTTTCCATAGCAATCGAGAGCCTCCGTGCTAAGTAAATGGGTTGCTCTTGGCAGAGGGTGAGCTTTGAACCTTCCGCCCAGAGGGTTGGACACCGTGGCCGGGTTGCGTCTTCCTCCAGACCGACCTTTGACGGCTCCTGTCTTAGGAGCTGCCCTCTGATCCCAGCCATTCCAGGCGGTGCCCCAACGTGGTTTGCAAACTGGTTTTAGGGAGCTTTGTGGATGCCGACATGATGCTTCATTGCTTAGAAGAGTTCTTGCTAATTCAACTGGAGGCGGTTAATAGTCTGACGTTTTTGGCGGCGCAGCTGTCAAGCAGGTTAGCCTGGTCTCAACAGCGAGGCCCTGGCCAAGCAGGCACAGCGGTGCCTTCCTTCTCTGCCTCGCATGAGGAGAGCACCGCTCCCTTCCCACTTTCCGTGGAGGGACGACCGAGAGCATCCTGCCGTGCTGCATTACCGTCGGGCTTGGAGGTGTCCCTGCTTCAGACAGGAAGGGGGTGCAGAGAGTGGAGAGGACGGCAGAAAAGATGATTGGAAGGCCTCTCCCTTCTATCCAGGACGTGTCAGATAAGCGATGCCTGAACCAGGTCCACAGCATTGTCTGGGCAGGGTGTGTGTGTGTGTGTGTGTGTGTGTGTACACATATATATATAGCAGGCACTTTCTCTCAGCCCTAGGAAGCAGGCAGCGGCAACCCACTGCCAAAATCTTGCCAAGAACACTTGAGGGTGAGGATGAATCCAGGCAGTTGCTTGGATTCAACAGGTCTCAAGACAAACAAACATACATTTTGAAAAAACGGATCCTGGCTGCAGATTTATTTGAATTTATCCTCTTCTTGAAGGGCTCAACTATATTTATTTGCCACCTAAATCTTTTAAAAAACATTTCTGAGGTGTTCTGGCAACCTTTTGTATCTCTTCTGTGTATTGTTTTTAATCACTTTAACTACATGCGCATAAAATAACTGGTAATAACCATGTAATTTTTTAACAGAACTTTTAAGGTTTTTTTTTCCTTTATACTAGTTAAGACGATATAACGCGTACTTTTCGAAAGGACCTAAAGAGAAGTTTTAATCGAGACAGCTATGCCGTGGAGAATATTTCTATATCTGCAATTAAGATCTTAAAGGCTTTAACAAGGTAAAGTTTCCTGAAGAATATTGGATAAAACAAAACCCGCCCAGAATAAGAAAGCAAACCTTTTTTTAAAAATGAGAACAAGATCACACAAAGATTAGAAAAATTATATACACTGTTTATTTAGCTAACTATCTGTACAGGTTATATTTTTATTCTGTGATTTGGAAAGTCACTGAATAATAAAATAATGTTAATGTTTGTAATAGAAATTCTCTGTTTTAGAAAGTAAAGCGTTTAAATTACCCACTTCCAACTTTAAGATACACTTATTCACATTCTATTCGATTGAAAATCTCTGTACTCAAAATTCACAGCTGATTATTTTACATATGTGTTTCACTTAACTAGCGTACCAATAACTGGATTAGAATAAAATCTGATGCCACTTATTTTCTAATGCTTACAAACATTGACTTCAGTTCTTTAAAATTAATTTATCTCCCTAAAGAATTGAAACATAAAAATTTTAAAACAGTATGAGTGTAATATTAAACAGAGCAATACAGAACAAAGTCTGGATTGTGCAAAACTTTTAGTATTTGAACTATTTTCTAAATACCAATTATTTTAAACAGAAAGATATATAAACACACCTCATTTAAAAATTACCTGGGTTCCCTGAACAATATAATGTTTTAATCTTACTTATAATACAATATATACTAGGTGTAAAATGCAAACTTCAATACTTCTCCACGCCTGGTAAAAATGCACAACAATCAGTTTAGAGACAAGGCATGTCTTTTTGTAACTTCACAGTAACAAACACACTGTTCTAATTCAAGGGCAGATTTAATTATGGGAAAAAATTGAGTTTGCTTCTGTTTTTGCAAGAGATCTTGCAGCTCTACACTTCAATTACATACTCCATTCTCCCAATCTTTCCACATCACATTTTCTACATATTAATTATGGATCAGTCATAACCTATTAAATGGGAATTTATTACAACCGCGCTGTATTTTCTGCATAAACTTGTGGACATAATTTTAAGGCAAGGCAATCTATTTGCCAGGAATAAAAACAATGTCAGCATTCATCAGTATAAAGGTTTTTTGGGGGAAAAAACCACTGGTATCTCGAAGTAGATTACATTAAGTGCTATACCTATACCATAATCTGATTATATGGCATCTTCCATAAATTCACTATTAGCATTTGCACTCTACAAAGTCTGACGATTTGTTGGCATGTATGAACAATATAATCACGCTCATTATTGGCAATATTACTTCGTTGGGAAGGCATGTATATACACTTCAAAGTGTTCCTGATGTACAGTTTATGAATAAAAGGCATCCGTTCTCCAAACTGCAGTTGTTCCAAATTATTTTAAGGGAGTTGGCAAAGCAGATCTTCTCTGGGTACGAAATGGAGCAGAGGAATGCAAGCAGGGGGCTGCTTTTCACCACAGTAGCTGCCGCCAGGAAGAGAGAGAGAGAGAGAGGCGCTTTCCACGAATCTTTAGGGATGCTTCTGAACTGGCAGAACAGCAGCAATCACTCTTCTCTCTCCCGCCTTCGAGGGATGGGAAGTGGGATCCTCTCCAACCACCACGGAGGCTACGAAGAAGAAGCCGTGTGAGCTTTGGCTACTTGGTTACTGACAAAAGGAGATTTACCTGAAAGACAAAGGCGGCTTTTTAGAAACACAAATAACTTCCTTGAAGATTCATAAAGCAAATGTCCATTTGCCATTTTTTCAGGAAATTAAAACTACCGGTGTCCCACAGCCATCCTTTCTACTTTCTCCCCATAAATGTTTGTACCTAAAAGTTTACTCCCAAAATAAAGGACAGATAGTTTTTAAAAGAGAAACGGTTAGATAACCTGTTCCATTGACGGACAAGCTATGATCTGGAGATCTTCGCTACTAAATTCTTCTTTTAGGACGGCATGCAGCTTCTGAAACGCCTGCTGGATATTGTTCTTAATGGAAAAGGAGAAGAAGAAAAAAAACACCTCGTGACTTCTTCATTCTCTTAAAAGCAACGTGTGCACCAATACCGAGCTCCAAGGTTGTGCCACAGTCCTCCGCGTAATCCGGCAAGCACTTAAGTCACACCACTCAATTCTCTCAGAGACACGTGCAGCCCCACCCAGGGGCTCGGGGGCCGATTTGGACCATTTATTTGAGATCCGCGGAGAGAGAAAGGAGCTAGCAGGGGAGAGATGGCGGGAACCACCGTTTCCAACTGGCTGTTTTCAGGTGCGTGGACTTCAACTCCCAGAATTCCCCAGCCAGGCTGTCCGGAAATTGCCACGTCTGAGAACCCTGGCAGGGCCAATCGTAGTAAAAGGAGGGACGGTGAGCAGAACAACGCAGAGCAAGGGATCCCGCGCAGGTTAGCACCCGAGTCGAGTGTGTTAGGCACATATTCACAAACCGCATCCGATGCTAGCCGAGACCTACCCTCACGGGCTTGAACAAGATGAATTCGGTGTCCTTGTTCGACAAATAAAGCGACAGGCTCTGTAAGGTTGGCGGCAGCTTCGTTTTTATTCTCTTGTAGGTGGAGGACACCAAGTCGTTGATCTTCGCTATGAATAAAAGACACAATGGCTCTCATGCTGCAGAGCTTCTCCTGGAACAGAATCTCTTCCCCCCCCCTTCTCTGGGTTTTAGAAGGCTCCTTTCCACTGACTATATTTCTATACACAAACCGACTCTCTAAAATCAACAACCACGTGTGGGGAAAAATACATTGAGGAATGCGATTACAAGCAATCCTTGGTTTATGGCTATAGAGTCCCACAATTTCAGTTGCAAGTTGTGATAGTTGTGAAGCTAGTCACCAGGTGACCAGACTTGATTTTATGACCCTTTGTTTTGCAGGGGTTGTTAAGGGGACAGGGCAGTTGCTAAGCAAACCCATTGCTTTGTAACGGGGGTCTGTTGTAACTTCAACAGGTCGCTAAGTGATTGGTCGTAGGTCAATTCTTTCTGTGGGATGGCGGCTGAAAAGGACCAAGCAGGCTTACGAGGGGTTCAACTTCAAGATACAAAATCCATTTCTTCTATTAATGCTAAATTTTACATAATTAAATCGAAAAGAGGTGGCAGCTGATCGGAGAGCAACCCAAACCAAATAAAACCTGCCACAGTGATTTTATTTAAAAAGCCTTCAAAATCAACAAAGCTCAGAGGCGGATCGCAGAGTTTCCCGCGGCTGGAAAAAGCTACCTGGTTGGGCCCAAGGCTGCTGTGAGAGATTGTACTTGGGACCCCTCTGAGAAGCCACCGCGGTCAAGGCTGAAACCTGAAGGAAGGAGGGGAAGAGGAGGAGGAGGAGGAGGAAATACGCGTGAAATAGGCTTATAATATTCCGTAGAAAGCCCTTCAGCTGGCTCAAAAGGTCCCTTCAGCCCTGGAGCACGTTAACTGGCCATCCAGCAGTGAACCTGCCCGTTCACAGGCTCCCTCCCTCCCCCCCTCTCTCCCTCCCCCCTCTCTCTCTCTCTTAGAATAAAAACAAAATTTCTAGTCCTTTTAATACCTTTGACAGAAACTCCTGCAGGGGCTCGACAAGCTGCTGGGTCTGCTGCTGAATGAACTGCTCGCAAGCCAGCTTGAGGTGCCGGTCCACGTCCTTCTTGGAGTTGATGTAGTGCTCCCTGATCTCTGGCGTGCCCTGCGAGGGGAAATTTGGAATGTGCCACAGCCCCAGCGTGATTTTCCCAGGCAGGGCTGGCATTTTGTAGGGAGCCTCCTTGTTACCTCCAGCAAGAACTGTATGATTGCATTGTTGCTACTTAGTCTGAAGAAGTGGGGAACCGTCATGGGATTCAGGATTTTAAAGGCAGCATCTGAGAAAAGAGAACCGATTTAGTAAGGAATATTTATGAATATTTGTGTTATGCATTCAAGTCGAATGGAACTTCTAGGAATCCCCATGTGAATTTTGAAGACCACGTAGAGATCCCAGGCTTTCCATGCATGGCAGCACGTGATTTTGATCTTTCCTTAGTAACTTCCAGCCTCTTGACAATCCCCAAGGTGCTTTTTCTTCAGGCGGCGACTGGACTTTCTTGTTTGTCCTTTGAGGACGTTTCGTTTCTCATCCAAGAAGCTTCTTCAGCTCTGACTGGATGGTGGGGAAGGGAAGGACTGATTTATCCCCCTTGTAATCGTGTCAGCGTGTGAGTTCCCTGGGAGAGAATCACTGAGGCCACTTGGAGGTTTTCCCGTGTCCTCCAGATCCCCCGAGTGGGGCAAATGGGTGGGTCGCGGGGGGACCCCTCCTGGTTCTGGAGCCTCCTTGGAACTGCAGAAAAGCCCCTTTGGGACAACCGTGGCCTGGGTGACGGGGAATTTCTCCACAGAGATTCAGCCTAGTGGCAAGTTTTTTGACCGAAATGCCCCCGTACTCATAAACCATACAACGCACTACTCATTATCCGCCCATTCCAACGTCTGACCAAACGCACCCACTGTGGAGGAGGAAAGGCAGGAAGGCTGAACTTCCAGCCTCGCCAGCTTCTGTTAATGCAGCCTTGTGAGTCGCTTTAGCTGACCCAGTCCTGTTTCCCGCCTGGCCTCGATCCGGAGGAGGAACACACTTTGGGTTCTCACCCCTGCTGAGCTTGGGGCGTCTTCAACGCCAACTCAATTACCTCTGGTTTTCTTCAGATCCAGCGAAATTTCCTTAATGGTGAATTCGGTGTGGAAGGGAGCAATTTGCTCACGGAGAATCAGAAGGTGCTTTATGAGAAAAAGCTGCCCGTCGATCTGAGTCTAAATTACAACAACAACAACAACAACAGCGTCAGAGGTCAAGGCAGGCGGACACAAGAGGACTGACCTGTCACTGACAAAAATCCAGCCAGAAGCAGCTTTGAGGCCACGCAGAGAGGTCGGGACGGGAGGCAAACTGGACGGAGCCCCCTTTCCTCAGAGCAAACCCCTCTGCCCCACCCCCACTTGAATGCCCCTGCCAAGGACTCCCCCTCCCGCCCCCCTGCTCCTGACCAGCGCTTGTACCTGACCTTGCTTTTAGCAATCGAGTCTGCAGCCGCCAACAAGGACTGTATGCAGGCCGACAGCGCCTCCTGCGACAATCCTTGGAAGACCGTTCCCTGGAGAAGGGGAGGGAGGGGGGGGGCAGAAGGTTATACAGCTGGCACCTTCCCTTTACCCGGTTAAGTGTGATTTATTTACCCAAACCTATCAGGCAATAAACCTGAAACAACAGGGCGAGTTACTAAAAGATTTACGTTATTCCACACAATAAATAGTAGTAGTAGTAATTATAATGATGATGATAATGCTGAATTTATCAGACTTCAGTGCCTTGATTCTACAAAAAGCCACCCTACTTGGAACAGCTTATATCCTCCGATGCTACCTGAATAGTTCCTAGGTCCTTGGTTAGGACTTGAGCTGTTGAGCTACCAGCCAGCCCCAAAGGCCGTGAATCTCACCAAAGATTTAATAATAATAATAATAATAATAATAATAGTAGTAGTAGTAGTAGTAGTAGTGGTGGTGTTAACTGCTTACATCGATGCACCTGTAAAGCTTGGAGAGGCAGACCAGGGTCCTCCTCACGGTGGGGTACCACATCCCGTGGAGATCCGCAGGGGAAACGGAGTTATGGGCTCTCGGACTACAAGGTCCCAGCGTATCTGCAAATGCGGAAGGCGGGATGGTTTAGGTGCATGTTTCAGCCTTGAAGAAGTGTGGATTTCAACTCCAGAGCCCCCCAGCTGGCCCTCCTCCAGGTGCTTCGGGAAATGTTGGGTCGCCAGGGATCACCTGTGTACCACACCCTAGTATGAGATCTACCGTACTAAGAGCGAAAGGAAGGCTCTGCCCTTCTCTTCTCCCCTCAAGGCCATTCCCAATGCCTTCGGACTGAAGCACCGGGCTCTTTCCAGGCGCGGCAAGAATCCGCCATTATCCTTTAAACCAAACAATGTCCAGAAAACAACAGCCTAAAGCAGTGATCCCTTCAGCCAAGCCAACGAGGCGGCTTGCGTTTGTTCCCCTCATGGCCTTTCTAGACGCTGAGAATCGGTGTCCAAATGCAACTGCTACCAGTGGGCTTTTTCAAGGACACAACTTTGCACAACTGCACATACATACCAAGTTTTACCTCGCTGCAGCTGTCTGGATCTTCCTGCTTTGCAGCTGTCGAGGAAGCCTCCGCGTGCGATTTCTTCTCTTCCTCTTTTAAGCTCTGGGCAATTTGCTGCCATGAAAAATCCATTTTGTGAAGGAGCCCACAAAAGACGTTTGGCTATTTTATTACTTGTTATAATTATCTTAACCCAATTCTCCCCCGCCACTCCTCCGTGTTGATCTCCCTCAGTACAGACTGACTCTGGAATGAAAGATCTTTCTGCAAAAATAATGTCTGGGGTGGCAGAACTACTGGCTGAAATTACACTGAATCTTATTTAGAGAATATCATTTTTGTTCGATATCCGCCAATACCGGCATACAAGAAAGCCACCAATCCAGAGTGTCCATTTTGCTTCATGACTTACGACTGAAACTGCAGGGCCAATTGTAAGTCGAGGACTATCTCTATGTATACACGGGTTTAGTTGTCCACATAGACAGAACTTTGGGCCGTTTTCTCATGAGCTTCTCAACCCCGTTCCAGGCCCTGAGCCCAGCGACAGGGCAGTGCTGGAGGCCTCCTGGTAATGTCATTTTAAAAGCACAAACGAACCAGCGGCGCCTGCCGGGCTCCTCATCCTTCTGTCAAGGTGATGCCTTGTCTTCCTCTGCAATGCCCCCCCCAACCCCCCTTACCTCCATCATTTCCAACTTGGCAGGATAGGCCAGGTCCCCGGGGGCAGGCTTGTAGCCCAGAATGTCGGTCTGAATGTAGATGTGGGTCCTGTAAACCAGCCGCTCTTGAACATCCTCCAGCATCTGCTTCACTCCGGCAGCGAAAGCCCCCAGCTGCTTCACTGCGAAGAGAAAAAATACCAGAGTTCTCCCTCTCTCCAACTTTCTCCCAGTCACCATAAAAGAGGCACTAGGCGGGAGCTTTCTCAGCCGCGGCAACTGGAGGGCCCAGAATTCTCCTGCCAGCCACGGGATTCATGGGCTCTTAGGTCCACAGGTCCTCAAAGTCGCCAAGGCTGAGAAACGCTACTCTAATCCTACCCGGACGAAAACGGCTCTGCCCTAAAGTTCCTGGTCTGAATTTAGGAATGATCTCTAGTGGTAAACGTTCTTTATTTGCCATTCTGTTTCATTTTCCAACTGGGGAACAAGGAACTGCCTCTCCTTAGAATGGACGGACTTCCAAGAATAGAACCAGAACAACTTTTATTTGTATACGTTTATCTAATAATGTTAGTTACTAATGTTAAGATTGGTGGTGTGTGTGCTGCAATGTCCTTGCGGTTGGTTGTGTCTGGGGGAATCTCTGCGGGGGGCATAATTTTGAAACTGGGTTATAAGGAGCTCTGTGTGTGTGTGTGTGTGTGTGTGTTGTAACTCTGAAAGGTTGCTAAGTGATTGGCCACCAACTGAGGACTTCCTGTGTTCACACTATCCAGTCACGTTTAAAATGCCTGCCCTTATTCGGATTGTTTTGATTCTTATACTCACCGTTGTTTTGCACATGATCTTCCAGCATTTCATTTTTAAGGATCCCGCAGAGTTCAGACAAGGTTTCCAAATGAATTACGTGGATGATCAGGGGCCTCAAGACGTCATACAATGACAAGCACAGCTTTTCCAGAAGCTCACTAAAAAAAAAAAGAGAGAGAGAGAGAGAGAGAGAAGAACAAAGACACCAAAAGATCAGAAATGTTCATAAATGCTTTTCCACCCAGAGGGGAGACCAAGGGCACCCAGCAAAAAGTGGACGAATGAAATGGGTCATTTCGCTCCCCACTGCTGGTAGGATTTGGTAGGAGAAGCGATACTGTGACATGGGTCACCTACTCCAGTTTGGGTGTTGGTTTTGTGAAGAACTCGTCAAACAGCTGGTGTTCATCCTGGCACACGTGAACCATGAAGGCACAGCCGCTTCGTACCTGAAGTCCGTCACAAAGAGATGCTTGGTTAGACACAGGCTGGTTAGCATCCCTGAACCGGTTCCCCTTCATGCTGAGATGGGGCCTGGGTGACTCCCGCCTTGGCAGGTAGGGAGACGGTCGTGAGGCAGCCCTGGAGTCACACCGCGCGCGAGCTCAGCCCTGGCTTCTCTGCTTCTTCCCTCGCAGGCTTCCATTCACGGACTGGATTGTTACCCAGTGCCATGAAAAGAAACGCTGCCCGCAGTTTCAGTCAAGATATAGATCACTATTGCAACTCAAGTTAGACAACGCAATTACTCAACTGACGCCACTCAAGTGTTAGCCAACATTCATGAATTAGTTCTCTCTCTCTCTCTCTCTCTCTCTCTCTGGGGTCTTCCAAACCACAGTGAATTAAAAAGGTGTTTGTCTATAAGCAAATTGGCCAAATAAAAGCAAAGTCCACCAGGCAGTTTTGATCTCTTTTGGAATTGTTAAGAAAAAAACGGGCTTGCTGCATGATAAAACTGAGAGAAAAAAATGCACGTCACTGAGAATAATATACACATGTGAGCAAAATATTTTTCTCTTAAATTCAAAAGGAGCCAACATTTCATTTAAAAAACAATGAAAACGCAAAGACAGAAAGATAAAACGGAAAAAAACAAGACTTTACCAGAGCGCAATGATCTCTGTTGTTTCGATTAGTTAATTCTGTGACCGTGCTGGTGATGCTAGGCCCCAACAGGTGTTCTCTCTGATTGAGGTAACAGTGGTGGATTTCACTTAATAGTTGCCGGTATCTAGACAAAGGGGGGGGGGAGAGAAAAATAATGCAATTCAGAGAGAAACGAAACTTTACAGGTAGTAAACTAACTACATTTTATACGGCCTCTTTTCTTTTCTGCTAAGAATGAGCAGTGAAAGGGGAATGTCTTTTTGGGGCCGGCAGTCATTCACATGACTGAAATTACGTAGCCAACCAGCGAGAAACCACAGCGCAGCCATCGTGCCATTTTCAAGGTTAGGAATAATTTTAAAGGCCTCTCAGTCATCTCCACAGGGTTTTTTTTCCTTTTTAAACTCTGGAAATAGACAGCAATCTGTGTCCTCACCCGCTTACGAGGCGTGGCCTTGCTCAGTCACTTAACAAATAGTCCCCAGCACAGAAAACCACAGACTTTCAGCTTAAAACATAAACAAGTGAAAGATTGCTTGCTTCCATTCCGTGGTTAGAAGCGAAAGAAAGGAATATAAAGTTCACTTCTTTGATCGTGGCTAAAATATGGATTAGTTTTATAACATTCTGGAAACCTTTATGGGCTTTTTTCCAACATTTGGACAGAAATGACAACCATCTTTGGACTGGTCATTGTATTGGGGGAGGTGGCGCTATCCGGTGAAGCCTGCGTACAATCGCACAGGGGATGAGAGGAACCATTCATCTGCCTCTACTTTTTGCAAGGAAGATTGGGAATCACTTCTCTATTCTTTTTCTCTTTTCCTTTTTGCACTTTGTATTTCTTCTTTTCTATTCTTTTTTTCTTCTGATTTCAGTTTGCACAGGTTTCCAGCACTGTAAAACCGTTTAATGTAAAGTACTTTCAAAAAGAAAAGAAGAGGCCCAGGGCTGCTTAGGGAGAATTCAGCAACTTTTGGGAATATCCTGGGTGTCTCTGTCTCTCTCTCTCTCTCGCTTGCAAAGCCATCAAGCAGGGGTTTGAACGGATGGGGCCAAAGGGAAACCGAGGCCTGCCCCCCCCCCCCCGGGACCACAGGTGGGTCTCCCCAACCAGGCCTGCTGTACTCATGGAGAGAATGAGAATCGGGTGGCTCCTTCTTGGGCCTCAATCCACACAACAGTATTTTGCATTCATTTTAATATAAAATGCTAGTAAATCTACATACTCCGGCATTTTCTCAGATCGTTGCTCGATTTGTTCAAAAAGTGTCTAAGGAAACAAGGAGGGAAAAAAAAGACAAACGATCCGTCATAAAGCTTTCCCGTTTCAACCGTTTTCTTTTGGTTCAGTTCAGTTACCCTGAATCCTCTCTGCACTCCAAAAGAGACTCTTTTCTGAAGAAATACTTATAAATTTCCCATGTGAAACATCTTGCCTTCCTGTCTTTCTAGAGTAAATGGGTTTTTTTTTCTGCAATCCTATTAATTCAAACCTCCCAGTCTTTTAAAAGG
The DNA here is from genome assembly GCF_049901715.1 of Pseudonaja textilis. Lineage (NCBI taxonomy): Eukaryota > Metazoa > Chordata > Lepidosauria > Squamata > Elapidae > Pseudonaja > Pseudonaja textilis. Next base: position 52,776,789 of record NC_141997.1, read on the forward strand.
TGACAGGTTAGGTATAATTTCATGACCCAGGAGTGAAAGGATATAAAATCCCAAATTGGAAATCCAAATATGATTAAAGCAGCTAATTCCAGAGACTAAGAGATAGTGAAGCAAAGCCAATGCAACAAAAGTTTGACTCAAGTATATGTGGAGAGGATGTACTGGCTGTCAACTGCGACCTTGCCAAACGGACCAACATCGCAGTGTTCTGATACACCCAAAGGCCCTACAGCGGAAGCATTTCCACCACCCACCACCCACCCTTTGGCCAGAGACCCAACTTCGGGACCTGGAGGTCAGCACTAACTGCCTTTGTCAACCTTCGAGGTATCCCAGGAAGCGTAGAGGCCTATATAAGCCAAACTAGTACGTTTTCTTTGAGCATAAAAGCAAATAGTCTTTCTCAATAATGTTGCATTCCTTCTATCCGTCTCCCTCCACTGTTCGACCTACCCGGACTTTGGGTGCAGCAGCTCTGAACTTCAGATAAAACAAAGTAAAGGCGTTGTCTGAATTTGGAGCCAGCAAAGGATCCTAAAAGAAAGAAAAAGTTGTCTACACACTGTGTTATTGCACCACACACACACACACACACACACCCACACCCACACCCACACACACGAACACAATACAGAAGCCTGATGATGGCAGATGAGATTCTGCCGAAACGTTGCTACAACTTTAAAAGCACAACTACAATGACGTGGGAAAATACCCGAACAAAGCTGAATGCCATACATGTAAGTACCTGCAAAAACTTAAGAAAACATTATATATATAAGTACCCGCAAAAACTTAAGAAAGCATATATATTATATATATAAGTACCCGCAAAAACTTAAGAAAACATATATATTATATATATATATATGTTTCTTAAGTTTTTGCCGGTACTTACATGTATGGTATTCAGCTTTATCCGGGTATTTTTTCACGTCATTATAGTTATGCATTTAAAGTTGTAGCAACGTTTCGGCAGAATCTCATCTGCCATCATCAGGCTTCTGTATTGTGTTCGTCTGTGAGTCAGACTTTCACAGCCGTTTCAGTTTTAAATTTGGTGCTAGCCTACTGCTGTGCCAGAATGGTTTTTTTTTTCTTCATCCTGATTGGTTGGGAGTCTTGGTCTGTGTTTATTGGTCTTGGAGTTTGCTGTGTTCTGCTTGATTGGTGTTTCTAATATCTTCTGTCTGTTTTGTGGCTTTTTTTTTGTCTTGGTTGGCTGACAACATTGTGTTTCCTGTATTGGAGGCCTTTAGTGCGGCTTGGCTCCAAGTAAATGGACGGCTATCATTTGTTAGGAAGCTAGGTTTCATCTGGGTGCCTGGTTGGGGTGTGTTTGAGCTGGAGGTATCAGGGGGGATCTGTTTGTGCCCAGGTGTTTGCCTGGCTTGTGGTGTGGAGATTTTTTTGTTTGTCACTCTCTTTGCCCTGAATGTGAATCATAGCACAGTGGAAAGGGGTCCCGGGTGAACAGAGAACACCAAAGGTAGGTATGGATTTCACCCCACAGAAAAACGCACCATTTGGCCAAAAAAACGCTGCCCATCCTTGCGCCACCAGTAAGGCATCGTTGAGGCCATTTGTGCAGACGATTCCCTCTGAACACAGATGTAACCCTATTGAATGTACATGAGCTGATAGCGTACCCTTTTCATTAACTGATTTGTGAGGTTCTGCAGGGTGTTCACCGCGTATGCTTTCATAAGATGCACCGCTTTAGAAAGACACTGGTTGCACTTTGCCAGATACACAGCGCAGTCCCTAAAATTTGGCTGCAAAAGAAGGAAAGGGCGTTAAGCAAGAGTGATAAGTAAAAAAGTGAAATAATAATAAGGGATTGATGGATTTCATGCTTCAAACTGAATGTGCAGAAACATTCTAGATAATCAAAGTTCCCCCCTGCACCAAATTAAAAGCAAGCAAAAACGTCATATTTGCTATAGACCTAAGTCAGGGGTATCCAACCTTGGCAACTTCAAGACCTGTGGATTTCAACTCCCAGAATTCTCCAGCCAGCATGGGGATGGATGGATGGTTGGATGGGAAATTCTGGAGTTGAAGTCCACCGGTCTTGAAGTTGCCAAGGTTGGACACCCCTGAGCTAACTACTGAAAAAAAGTAAAAGGACACATTCTTTGGCCTGGAAGGCAAATATCCGTTATATTGCTCTATCCTCCAGACAGAAATTAGTGAAATGTTTTTATTTATCTAATTTATACACTGCCCATCTCACCCTCTCGGTGACTCTCCACACAAAGTCCACGCAGAGATGAAGAAAAATGGAAAAGATGGCAAGAGTGCCTGGAAGCCGCCAGTGATGTTTAAAGCAGTCTGGAGGAAGAGGAGGAGGAGGAGGAGCGGCGCGATACTTACATGGGAGGACACATAGGCTATGCAGTCGTCCAGCTTGTTCAGCATCGAGATGAAGCTTTCACTGCTGACAGACAGCGTGGGAGAATTCAATTTCTTATTGGAGGCAAAACAAGGAATAGAAGTCATTACAAATGCACACCCGAAGAAATCTTGCTTTAGTACCATTATTACACAATATGCTTTCCAGTGTTTAAAACAATACACATTATTTTCTACCATTTTAAAAACCCTTTCAGTATTCTCTTTGGAACGGCGGTTCTTAATCTCCCTTTCCCACCTCTCGTCAACGTAGAAGAATCAGGAGCCACAAACCGCGGTCCTTCAAGGGCATTCTTGGACAGAATGCCGGCTGGCGTATCTCTAGGCGGGCAAGACCAAGAGGCTCTGAGCAGAACAGAGGGGCTGGAGGAGGAGGAGGAGGTGGAGGAGCCGATGGGAGTGCCGTTTGCCGCCTCCTGCCAGTTCCCCCCACCACCACCACCCCAGACTGGTCAGAGCTGTCTGTGAAGGTCACGAAGGGCCATCCCGTCCCTGCAGGATGCTGTAACTTTGGGTCGCCCTCCCCAATGGTGAGCCCAGGGACACTGCAGGGGCTGCTGCAACTCTCAGAGCCCGTTGTGGGTCCCTCCCGCCTCGCTCAGCACCGGCTCTGAAGGGCGGCTGGAGGAGTGCTGCACCTTGCCCAGGCCCCGCCTTCTGCCCCAGAGCTCTCCAACCTGGCTGGAGAATTCTGGGAGTTGAAGTCCACAAGTCTTAAAGTTGCCAAGGTTGGGGACCCCCGATCTACCCTCTCTTGCCTTGTGTTTCCATTTCAGTGCATCTCAGGCTTTTCCTCTTTTGTTGTCTTTAAGGAGCCTCTGTGGCACAGTGGTCAGAGGGCAGCACTGCAGGCTCCTTCTGCTGACTGCCGGCTGCCTGCAATTTGGCAGTTCGAATCCCACCAGGCTCCAGGTTGACTCAGCCTTCCCTCCTTCTCAGGTGGGTAAAACGGGGACCCCGATTGTTGGGGGCAAGAGGCTGACTCTGTAAACCGCTTAGAGAGGACAGTGAAGCCCTGTGAAGCAGTCTATAAGTCTAAGGGCTCTTGCTATGGCTATTAAAGATGAAATTAGAATCTTCCAAAGGGCAAAGGCTTACCCATGTTTTCTTGAACCAAAGTTTTAATGAGTTCTGTGTACATTTCTTTATTACATTTCAACCATAAAACACAAATTATTAAATGAGAACTAATTAAACTTCTTTATACGCTTTTAGAAAGAACTTCAAATTCAGAGACTGGGGCTTTTTTTTTAAAGAAATGGTGAGAAGCTAAACAACTGTACCTACTGTATTAATATTTTCCAGTTCAATGAAATAGGACAGTTTCTGGTGAATATTTTCTGCCAGGTCCACAAGCTCCGACTATTTAAAAAGAAATGAAATATTTATTAGCAGGTAATTAAAAGCATGTTATCTCAACACGGAATTGCCTCTTAAAAAGCACAGGTGATTGATAGGTTATTAAGTTTATATTAGCATTTTAGTATGGTTCCCAACATTTCATCCCGATATAAACTTGGTATGACAGTGTTACATGGAGGAGAATAAGAAACTATTGGAAGTAAATCAATCATTTCTTAATTCATAATTCAGATCCAGGTAGCAAAAGCTGCACTAGAATGAGACCCAGTTTGACGTCAGCATCCCAGTGCTGGCCTACAATCCAGGAGATAGGGAGCTGTAGGCTTCCCTTCGACAAGAAAGCAGCTGGATGTCTTTGGGCTCGTCCCTCTCACTCCACCCACCTCACAGGGTTGTCATAGTGGGGGAAATAGGAGGCAGGAATATTAGGTATGTTTGCCGCCTTACTCATATATTAATTGAATTCTTTATTGCCACTGTACGTATATACACAGCATACACATACAACGAAATTCACATAATACCCAGAGACGACACCCAACACACATGCACACATGACAATCCCCAAGCACACCCCACCGCCACCTGCCAAAATTCCCTGCCCCCTAAAAACACACAAGCCTCCACACAACAGACCAAGTAATCCTGTCCAACAGCTCACTGACGGTGGCCCTTAAGTTGTTAAGTGCAATTATAGCTCTGGGATAAACATTGTTCAGGAAACGTATGGTCCGAGTTTTAATTGTTTAATATATAAGGTAAACGTAAAGGTTCCCCCTCGCACCTACGTGCTAGTCCTTTCTGGCTCTAGGGGGCGGTGCTCACTTCCGTCACAAAGCCGAAGAGCCAGCGCTGTCGGAAGACGTCTCCGTGGTTATGTGGCCGGCAGGACTAAATGCCTTCGAAGGCTCATGGAACGCCGTTCCCTTCCCACCAAAGGGGTCCCTATTTTCCTACTTGCATTTTTTTACATGCTTTCGAACTGCCAGGTTGGCAGAAGCTGCTGGGACAAGTGACGGGAGCTCACTCCGTGATGCGGCGCTTGGGATTCGAACCACTGAACTGCCGGCCTTTCTGATCTACAAGCTCAGCGTCTTAGCCACTGAGCCACCACGCTAGACTTCTCCAAAAGACCCATTCCTGCCTTTTGGGCCTTGGGACATGAGAAGTGTCAGCTTATCTTCTGCCATTCAACTCTGGGTTACCTGCTCTTTGAGCAGCTGCTCGCAGGCTTCGTGCAGGGTCCCTGTTTTGGTTGAGACAAAGAGGTATTGTTCCTGCAGGGACTTTAGGTGCTGAAGAGCGCAATTCACATCATTCAGGATGGCATCACACTGCTCTTCAAATCCAGCATAAGCTGTCCTGGCCAGCCTTGGAGAAACACACAAACCACAGCGCCTTTTAGCCACCTGTAGCAGCAGCAGCAGCCGGAGAATTGATAACACCGTGCAGAACTTTTGGACTGCCTGTTGTACATACAGCTGCTGTGTGCAGTACACAACGCATGGCAATTCTTTGTATACCATGCTTCATTTGGAAAACTAGATCACAGGGCAAGGGAGATGGTTAAAAAAAAAGGAAACTAGAAAAGGAAACAGGTTCACTAGAACAATCGAGAGAAAATAGCTTTGTAAACTAGAGAAATAACAGAATATACCAAATGAATTTTAAGATTCCAAATTTTTTTGTTGAATACATGAACTAAAGGAAGAAAACAATGCTAAGTGTACAAGATATTGGAGGAATTAAATCTTATATCAGCTGCTTCAGTCATTATTGATGGATACTGCACATTATCCATTATTGATATTGCAATTAAGTAAAATATATATACATACCGGTATTTGGTCTCCTCATCTTGGTCCATCTGTGTATGAAGTTGATCAAACCACGAGAAGAACTAGACCAATGAAAGGAGAAAGCTCTTTAAAATCACCCTGAACTCAGAAGAAGCTGACAATTTCATTCTCTTTATTGTTTGCTGTTGTCTAAAAATATTGAAGAAATATTTTAGGAGAGGATTTATCAAATGTCAATCAAACTGCGTTTTCTCCCTCCCATTCAATCACGTCCATTTCTTGGATAAGGGCTTGAATTTTTCTGGGCAAGTTTTCCCACAAGTGGTTTGCCATTGCCTCCTTCCAAAAGTTGACGGAAAGTGACTAACCCAAGATCACTAGCTGGCTTTGTGGCCAAAGCAGGACTGGAACTCAGAGTCTCCCAGTTTGTAGTCAGGCATCTTAATCACTACTCCAAACTGGCTCTCAACTAGTATTACTATTATCACTTATTTGCATAAACTTGTCATTTCTTCCCTCCCAAATCTCAGCATTCACTTTTCCTCCCATTTTCACCCAAGCCAAAGGGAGTGAAATTTACTCCATCGACGTCACTTGAAAGCCCACTCTGGGGTTCTGGGGGCAAAGCAGATGCCTCAGGCCTAAGGTCATCGGACTCCTTAAAATGACCCAGCTGAAGAAAAGAGAGACAAATGCACCAGCCATCCGGGGACTGCGTATTTCAGTCCCAAATCTGGCACTGGAAAGCTAACGGCCAAATCAGTCATTAGGGCTGCGCAGGGGATATGAATCTGCAAAGGAAAAGATAATTTGCTTGCAGCTGCAGCCATCCAAACCTCTTTAAATCAAAGTCATCTTTTCCTGGTTCTGGCCAGTCAAAGAAAGACACAAATTCTCCCTGTGTGATCTAAGTCACCTTTTCTTGTGCTACTGAACTTCTGCACAACTACTCAAGTGCGTGGTTTTTTTGTATTATGACCGGAATCAGAGAGCACTTGCAGTTTCTTCGTTTCCTTTTTACCTGCTGCGCCGTTTCAATTCTTTCATTTTCCATACCAAAAGAAGAGAATCCTTTCAAGAGAATGTTCTCTGTAGACTCTGGCAATGTGGCTGTGAGCGTCACTGTTAACGATGGCTGGACAAGGCTATTTAAATCTTCTATGGGCAGCTGTTAAAAGGGGGGAAAAAACTATTCAGTTGCCATCCTGTGAAGCTCATGAGTCTCCTGGCAGTTGACAGTATTGTACAAGTAAATCATGTCTGCTTGCTAAGTGATAAAATATGGAAGTGAAGTCTTTAAATACTATACATATACATACAATGTACACATTCAAATGGAGTCATATTTAAGTAACAAGGGAGAATCAGACCCTGATAAACACACCCCAATCCTTGCGTAGCAATAAGACTCACTGGGTCCAAGAGCCAAACTGTAATATTAAACTGCAATTAACATTCAGATCATGCTAGAAAGCCAAGCTGCGTAATTTTACCCATGTAATCTTGACATCCAAAATTCCAAGTAATATTGATATAATTTTCACTTTGCTTTCCCTAGTTTCTGTACATTAACCTTTCAAAATAGTAAGAGTGTCAATAACGTCTAATCGTATTGTGTGTAAACAGTACAAATGAATCAGGTTTGCAACCCAATGACGGAGAATCTTTGTAGCTCAGGGTTGAAATGAGGGGGGGGGCGGGGGGCTCTGAGACTGGCGGTTTTCTTGCAGACGTTTCATGACCCAACTAGGAGGCATCCTCAGTGCCGGGAGGCTTTGCTAGAGCAAACCCCACTCCCCCCCTTCTAGATCGATGATGGTGGTGATGGTGAGGAAGACAATGTCAGCCATCTGGTCGCGTATGGCTCTTGGTGCTTCTCTCCCCAATGTCTGATCTTGGCCCTTGGCTTTGCTTTTCCAAAGGTCGCAAAGGGGATCACGTGACCCTGGGAATACTGCAGGAGTCAAATATGAGTTGGTTGCTAACCGTCTGGATTTTGGATCACATGACCATGGGGATGCTGCAACGGTCATAACTGTGAAAAAACGGCCATAGGTCCCTTTTTTCAGCGCTGTTGTAACTGAATGGTCGCAAAATGAACTGTTGTAAGTCGAGGACTACCTGTAACCTTTCCAAACAGTGTTTGCAGGTAGTCCTTGAGTTACCACCATTCGTTTAGTTGACTATGCTGCGTCTTTTGAGTCCTTCCATGCTGTCCCTGGCTGGGGGTCGGCTTTGAGGCTGGGCAGCCACCCTCTTCTTTGGCGGCCGCTAATTCCTCCCAACTATCACCGCTCCCTCCAGGGAACCCCCCACACACACACCGGGCGTGGCAGGGGGAGGAAGAGAGACGCCCCTTCTGACACGGGGATGGTGTGATTGATGATCAGGATGAAACGCCGAGTTGGGCAGTGAAAAGCCTGCAAGGAAACAACCAGGCTCAGGTTTACAACAAAAGTGGGGGGGGAAGAGAGGGCACCCCGGGAGTCCCCGAACTTGGCAGCTTTAAGGCTTCTGGACTCCAACTCCCAGCACCCCCCCCCTCCTCTTCCAGGAGGCAGGTGAGCTCGGGAATTCTGGGAGTGGGAGTCCGCAAGTCTCTTCTTCCACTTGCCAGTTCGGACGCCCCGAGGGGGCCCTCCTTCCCCCCCGACCTCCTCCCAGGCCCTTCCGCGTGGCTTCCTTTCCCCCGGCCCAGCCTGCTGCAAGGGCAAGCAGCCATCCCCTCCCTCCGGATCCAGGCGAAGCGGGAGCCCCGGCGGGCGCTGCCGGGGCGGGAGCCAGCCTACCTCGGGCGGAAGGGGCAGCCCCGGCGAGGCCGCGCGCAGCTCCAGCACCGAGTCCCGCTGCCGCTCGCTGAGGGGCGCCAAGGGCCGCTCGGGGCGCTCCCACCAGCTCAGCCGCTCCGTCGCCATCCTCCGTCCCGGAAGCCCGCAGTGCCGACGGGGCGGAAGAAGAACCCCGCCGGCCTACGGAAGCCGACGCAGACAAACATCCGCCGGGAGCGGAGCCACTTCCGGTGTCCGGAAGTGGGTGGCGAGCGCGACCCTAGACTTGCGAACGTGAGAGTGATCTACGGAGGACGATTTCAAGCCCGCTCTGCAGTTATTTGGCACGCAGTTCTTTGCGTTTCCCTCCAAGAGGGTCATTTCCTCGTCGCCCCCCGAAATGCCTGCAGGGCACCCCAACATTGCCCTCCCCCCCAGTTGCTATTTGGAGGAGGGGGTGCCCCAAAATCCAAGGGAAGAATGAGGCTAATGCCTATGGAGGCTCTCATTCATCCGGAGGGCATGGATTGTCCCAAAGGCGCTTTTGTTTTAAAGGCAACTGATAATTCTTAAAAGAAAAAGAAAACGTTTCTCAAAGAAAAATCGGGAATTTTTCAGCTGTCTTTCAAATAAAATCACCCTTGGGGCTCTCAAGGCTAATAACATTTATTTAGGTATTTATTTACCAAAAACAGAGAGGATGCATTGGGTCTCAAGGTGAGAGTAACAGGATTTTAAAATCTTTAAAAAAAAAAAAAATTTTAAAAAGATAAAACAGTTTCAAGTTTGAAGACTAGTAGCACTTATTCATTCATTTATTAAAAATAGGAAACAAGTCGTATTTATTTTGGTTTTCAAAATAAACGTAAGGTTTGTTTGATGGGAAACAATGGGCCCCAATACGACAGCATTTGTTTAAAGACAAACAGAGGAAAGAATGAGTTTCAAGGCCAATAGAGTTTGTTTACTTGTTTATTTTTTAAAGAAACAGGCTAAGAGCGTTTATTTAGCTGAAGACCCCAGCTGAGCCGTCTTGGCATTCTAAGCTGCAAAGTGGGTTGTCCTTCCATATCAATCCGAATACTACTTCCATTAAGAAATGCAACATATTTTATATGATAAAAAGGTTTACATTTGATAATTATTAACAGCAAACAAGAAAAAACATTATCAAGCCAGTCCATCCAGAATTTTCCAGAGGCAAAAAAATCCCAAGTATATTCCCACTAAAATTCTCCCTTTAGAGAGAATTATTAGAGTAGAATTCACCACCATATCATAACCCTTCTTAAGTGACTTCATGACGGGCAACGGGTGATTGATACGCATATGAAATTGCACCACAGTCTTCATTTATGGAATCTTGATGGTGTAAGATGTGACCAAATGACCGGATCAGATCAGGGAGGATAAGTTGACCTGTAGCTGTTAGTCACAATGGCTGCATGGAACCTTCTGAATATTAGACCTGGATACCAGTTGCTAGGAAGGCAAGGTGCATTACCTTCATGCTTTTCTCGTGGACTGTCACAAAGGATCCAGTGGTGCATTTTGAAAAGGATGCTGAATGAGTGGTGAACCATCCTTTGGAACAGGGACGTCTGCAAAACTCATAGTGATGGCAGCTTTCTGTCAGCCTCCTTAGTGCCAGCAAAGAGGCAGCAGAATAGCAGGTAAAAACCAGGCACCAGCAATTGCTGAACCATTCAATCAAATGAATCCGGCCTAATCTAATCAATCAATCAATCAATGAGTTGAATCTGAATTTCCCAATCTTTACTTCCTCCTGTCTCCATAGCTAGAACAAAGTTGGTAGAACTGTGATCGAGCAGAGTTGATATCCTTGGATGCTTTCCTACTTTAAAAAGCTCTGCTCCATTTGTGAGATATAAAATGGCGGTTGCTATCCCTCTCTCTTCTTTCTATGGAAGACCCAGTCCTCAGTGGTTGGCCAATTTGGGGAATCTTCCACCACGCCTAGCTGCTTCATTCTGATGGTACATAAGGGATCTTCCTATGCCTGGGAAGTTTCCTCACTGACATCGTAGTTACTACAGAGGTGGGGTACCTCTGAATATTAGATACTATCTCAAGGTTAGCCTGGAGGGGTAGATGTAACCTTGGTTGTTTTGCATGTTACCTTCTGGATCTTTATGTTGTGTTTGGACAGAGCTGCTGCTAAACCACTAAGATGCCCATCCAAATGATTTACTGGACTGAGTTAAGAGAAAAGCCCCACTCAATACTGTACTGTACCAAAAACTCAGAGATTGCCTTATTAAAATGAGTTGGTATCTCTGTTCTGTCCTTAAAACAACTGTTCTTTCTCCTTATCTCAGGGAATTATGAAAAGGGACTGGGGCAATCCCACCCTGTGAGTTCTTTATGGTATGGACTCTGACCTCCAATTCTGTGGTTTTACTGTCCAGTTTGGAGAGTACAATCATTCTGAGGCTGAGACCTAAGTTTGTTTGTTTCCCTTTAATTCTTGTTCCCTTTGGGGAAGGTTAATTAAAATAAAGAATATGGTGACCAGCTCGGCTTTATAACTCATACCTTGGTTATGTTCTCCAGCAAACAGAGGAGAATTCTTAATAACAGAATTCTTGTATTAGTACATAATCCATGAAAAATCTAATTTTGATGGAATTATATGCACACTGTTTCAGCTCTGAAGCCTAGGATGCAAAGGAGTTTCACTCAGACTTTTGGGACAGTCGTGACCTGGATCACTGAGAATCTTTACAGAGTTTCATCCAGAGTTCCAGAAAGGGAATATAAAGCTTGCTGAATATCAGACTGATGTATTTTGAAATGTCTTCTGGAATCTTTGATGCTCAGAGCCAAGTCTGAATTCAAAAACAGCACTAAACAAATATAATAATATTGATCCAAATACTGTGCATTTCCTTAGAAAAGCACATTTATCATAATTGAAGAAGTCATATAGCAATGCTTTTTCCTTTCAGAAAACAGTCTTGTTTCATGCCCTGGAAATATGTCGAAGACCCCAAGCCCCACAAAAACCGGTAGCAAAAAACAGTTGCCTTTGGAAGCATCTCCAGATCCAGCATCCAAGCCAGAGAGTAGCAAGTTGTCCAGCTCTCTGCTCACCGTTGAAAATGTCAAAAAACACCAAGAGGAGAACCCTGTTGCCAAATCAGATCTTGCTCAATGGTCAATAGAAACTTATATTGAAGAAAGTAATCGCTTTTTGAATGAGAGCGGAACCAAGGCGGAGGGCAGCAGGGAGCAGGCGGTGGTGTCAGAGGAAGAGGAATCCAGAGTTCTTCGTGAAGGTTACCCAGGAAACACTGATCAAACTTTAGGAAAAGGTAGCTACAGCTTATGTTCTTTGGGGTGCATTCCTTGATAAACTGTTCAGCGTGTGCCTGAGGTGGCTAGCCTAAATATTATTTTAAAGATCAAAAGCATCTGGAGATGGATTGGTCTAGGTCAAGGAAGTGATAACGGGGGTGTGGTGTTTTCTTCAAGAGGGGCTGAAATCCGCCCCCTCCCCCAAATTCTCCTGCACGCTGGAAAGAAAAGTTGTTCAGCAAAACAATGGGAACACGCGGGTGTCTCTGAGGCCTGCAGCTTGCAAGGTCCCCCTCCTTGTCCCCTTGATAGGTAAGGACCTGTGTCAAATGTCTTGCAGGGACAGAGGATGCAGGACGTAATCCGTGACGTGAAATATTCTGGAATGCATTAAGTGAATTGACTTCAATTCTCATTACAAAAAAATCCCATCTAACCAACAAATTAAACAAAAATCAAATGTGGCAACTTTAATGTATTTGAGGATTAAGTTACAAATTATTGGATAATCCTGTAGTGTATCTTGTAGAGCTGATGAAAGCAACTTTCCCACTTATATTCTTTGAAAAACATTTGTTCTCCCTCTGTGTAGATTTCCAGACAAGACCTCTGTCAGCTCCAGTTCCTGAAACGCAGTCACCCAAGTAAGAGGCATTTCTGCCTATTTTAGTCACATCCTTTCTAATAGTGGGAATTGCACTAGGTCTGTCATTCTAAAGTAAATAGTTAAGTAGGGCAACCAGATCTGCAAAATTTGCTCACTAGATGGCAGCAAAAAAAAACCCATAGAACTATCTTTAATGTATGGTGCCATCTAGTGGCTCCAATTCTTCAGTGCAAGTGAAGGAGAGAGTTCATTTGAATTTTTTTTTTATCCTTAACAGCCAAGAGAGGCAGAATCAAATTCAGTTGTTCTCTTTCCTATTTCTCTCTCTTTTTTTCATTTTTGATAGTTGGAAGATTTAGAATGTAGATAGAGTGTAACAAATATTATGGATTAGGTAGAAATAGAGCAATTTATTTTGGCACTGTTACCAACGTAACTACACGAACGCTCTCTGATTTGAGAGATTCATAAATATAGAGAATGAATGAATACAGAATATACTTTAAGCTGTTTTCGATGGCCTTACTTCCAAGAATGTACACTTATATATTTTTTAATAATTTATTTTTGTGAAATGGATTTAATATATTTGTCTAAGCATTTTGAAAACGTTTGCAGTTAAGTAAATAAATAGTCCCTCTGATAACAGCAGAGCATTTGTGGGGGGGCTTCCTGAATAGGAAATTTCTTCCAGAATCTGTTTTCCCTTCCTGCAGAAAACGGGAAGTTGCTGATTTGGAGACTCAGACTGAGTGGAGCTACTCCGTCAGCTCTGAAGAGTCCAGTGAGCTGAGTAAGTTCTGGAGGAGGTTCTGGGCTGAGAGGCTGGGCGTCCGGGGGGCTGGGGGGGCTGGGGACAAGGAAACCAGGGGGGGGATTGGCAGAGCCCCCTCCTCTCCTCTGCCTCCTTGCAATCAGAGCAATTCTGGGGTGAATCTGATGGCTCAGAGACAAGGCGGATTCTCTTCAACAGGAGTGTCCCAAGATCGGCTAGATGGCCTCAGGTGGGGTGGGATCCCAAATGAATGCGATTCTCTTGATTCTTGTCATAATATCTCTCATTTAGAAACAGAGAAGGAGCAGCAGAGAAGTACAGACAGGAAAAAGAAAAGTGAGACCACAGAAGGCAGTAAGTTGCAAAAATGGTGGCATTTCCTTAGTACTCCTGAAGTTGGCATGGTATCAATTCCAATCCCATTAGGATGCATGAATGATTTAGAAACGTTAACAGATATAATAGATTTTAATATTAAAATAACCAATTGTGTAGAAGGAAGGAGGGAGGGAGGGAGGGAGTCTGTCATTGTTTGAAAATGCTGCCGGCATCTGTTTGAATTCTGAATATCCAGGGCGAATTGGAAAAATATGTAGTGTGGCCACCTATCCCCTGTCCAGTTTGGGGTAAGAGAAGAGATGGGCGGCCGAACAAGATATTTCCCAGCGGACCAAGGAGGACGGTTCCCATGTGGCTCTTGCTACCTTTTGAAAACTGTGATAAACTTCTTTTCCCGAGAAGGCCCCTCCCTGGGTGGAAGCGGATCTTCCTCCCCCCCCCCCGGTCATCCGTGCGGAGAGGAGGACTCCTCCAGGGGAAAGGGTCCCCGGGGGGGGCATGTGGGGGGGGGGGTCTTGTTAAATCCCTGAGGTGCCTGGACCTACGGGGCTCCCCTTGGCGGCTGGGACCCGTTCAGGGCTACAGTTGTGTTTTGTTGTCGTTGTTCAGCAGAGACACTCGATCATGTAGAAGAGGAAGGAATGTCCAAGAGTGAACTGGAGACTCCAGGTAGGCTGTGTCCCACACTAGAAGTCCTCCACTTATGCCCACAAAGGGAGCCCAAAGCGTCTGTTTGCCCAGTGAGGCAACAGTTAAGCGGGTTTTGCTTTTGCCCCACTTTACGGCCTTCCTTGCCACAGTGGGGGCTAAGCGGATCAGGGCGGTCGCTCAGTGTGTCACACGGCTGTTAAGTGAACCGGGCCTCCCCCGTCGACTTTGCTGGTCAGACGGTTGCCAAAGGGGCCCCAGGACACTGCGACTGACGTAAGTACGGGTCAGTTGCCAGATGTCTGAACTTTGACCGTGTGACCCTGGGGACGCTGCAACGGCCTTGGGGGAAATGGTCATAGGTCACTTTTTTCAGTGTGGTTGTAACTTAGAACGGTCACTAAAGGAACAACCGTAAGTTGAGGACTACCTATTTTAAAGTTCCTCTGAAACCCTGAGCTGTTTGACGCAGAAATAAACCAGAAAGGGCTCCTCAGCTGTTTGTCTGTGCAGACTTTTGCAGATTCTGCGTCCCCCCCCGGGGGGGCCTGTAACTTAAGACCCAGTTATTCCATGAAGCCCAGGGAAGTCGCCCCCGGCCTTCCGGGGCAGCGAGAGAACGGGAAGCGGAGGGTCCCAGGGCTTGCGGGTGAGGAGCCGGCTTCCTCCGCCCGTCCTAGGGCAGCTCCTCCAAGGCCTGCCTTCCAGAGCAGCAGCAGAAGCCGCCCCGCCTAAGCCCATTACGGGCTGGAGCGGGGCTTCTCCACCGTGGCCGCCTTGGGGACCGAAGCCCCCACCCACCCGAAAGCAGCCCCAGGTTGAGGAGAGAGCCCCCATCGTGGCAGAGCCTGGGCAACAACGCTTGGGCGCATGATAGAGGCAAAAGAAAGGCACCTGTGCCTGTGAAGTCCCTCACCCGGGCAGAGCCAAGGAAGAGGTTCCTATACCTTTTGGGATTTAAAAAAATTATACATTTCCCAGGGCTAAGTGTTCAGATACCTATATTGGCCATTATTTCTCATTATTTTTGTGGATCCTTTTTTTCCACAGCTAGGGAGGTTGGTTTTCTATTTAAAAATTGTTATGTAAGTATGAGTCTTATTTATTCAGAACGTTTCCTAGATAGTTTGTGTGTGTGTGTATATATATATATATATATATATATATCAATCATTTCACCCGGTAGGATCTTTTGTGAAAAAAGAACTTTGGAGTCTTTGCTGTTCTGTGAGGTTGGATGTTTGCTTGCAAACCTTCCCTAACCCAACTAGGTAGCTTTGTCAGTGCTAGTGAGTGGGGGCTTCTCTCCTATGGGGACTAACTTCGTTTTCTTCCCCCACTTTTCCCCCCTCTTGAAATCCTTTTCATGCATTGCACTGCCAACCTCAAGAAAGCACCACTGAGGAGGAGAAGGCGAAGCCTTTTCTCCTGGAGGAGGTGAGATTTCGGATTTCTTCTCTCTTCCCTAGAATCAGGCTTATCCAGCTTTCCCTGCAAATGCAAGATATTTATTGCAAATAAAAATAACACGACACACTGAGCAAATGCAAAGCTTTTAGAATGGGGAGCAGGGGGTGGGGGGTGGGGGGGTCTGCAAAATTATCCAATGAGGTAAATCTGAGGTTTAAGAAAATCCAACATTTCTTCTAATCAGGATTCCAAATAATTCAAAAATGGCATACCAACCAAGCCCCAGGAAATGATTTAATTTATTTTTTTTACTTTATTTTAGAGAACTTATATGGCTGGTAAATGGGGGGCGGGCAGCATTTTAAAGGAGTCCCAGTAAATGCTCATAAACAGTGTCCCAGAATCAGAGGGGCAAGTGGGAAATCGATTATTCAGGAATAGAAGAGAGCGTCCCTCATGGATGGAGTGGAATGGAATGGAATGGAATGGAATAGAATGGAATAGAATAGAATAGAATAGAATAGAATAGAATAGAATAGAATAGAATAGAATAGAATAGAATAGAATAGAAATTGGAATGAATAGAATAGAATTAGGAATGAATGAATAGAATTAGAAAGGAATGAATAGAATAGAATAAGGAATAGAATAGAACAGAACGGAACAGAACAGAACAGAACAGAACAGAATAGAATAGAATAGAATAGAATATATATAACATTACATTGCAGAATAGAGTAACAGAAGAGAATATCCTTTATTTGGCCGAGAGGGATGAGACTCTCGAGGCCTCTGTCTCGGGTGCAGAAGCTCTCAGTGTAACGTGCAAAGCAACAGAGTAACAGAAGTCATCATCACGACCCCAGTGGCCCCAGGGGGCTTCAGCAGGTGACCCCCCCTTTTGCCTGCCAGGGAAGGACTCTGCAACCCCCCTTCAACACTGGGCCCTGCCAGCGTGAGCCTGGCTGTGCAGCTTTTCTACCACACGTTAGTGTGAAGTAAGCAAAGGAGGCATTGCTGTGGCTGTCACCTGGGAGTGCCAGCACGCTCCCCTCCTCCTCTGCGGTCACAGTTGCTCCTCCTCTCCATGGGCATTTGGGGGCACGGCCGTGTCCAGGGAGAGGAGGGGAGAGGGCCCACCTGGAGCCCCCCAAGCTCTGTGAGCTGAGTCTTAGGCAGATCTGTTTGTCATTTCCAATAAGCTTCAATCCCCCAGCTCCTTTCTCCCCGTGCCTTTGGTTACTACCGGGTCTTGTTATTATAGCCTCCTTGGATAAAAGTAGAATCGTGGCGTTTCTGGCGATATCCATCCCCTGCCTGTCTTAAAGGCCTGTGTCCCCTTCTCTCCCGTTTGCTCCAAAGACAGTCGGGGTGGGGCAACCTTCAGTTTCCTCCTCCCCGCCTCCTGATCTCCAGAGCTGTCTTCGTGTCCTGCTAACGGTTGCTGCGTCTCTCAAGACCACCTCTCTACTCCTCTGTGCACCCACCATCATAACTGAAGAGAAGTCCTACTCACTCAGTCACAAAATCCAGTTTCTCTACCCAGTCGTGAATGTCAGGTTCTCGCTGAATGAAAACAACGCTTTTCATGAACGTAGAAGCCGTTTGTATCTTTTCTTTTATGTACACAGAGAGCATTTGCACCAAAGACAAATTCCTTCTGTGTCCAATCCCACTTGGCCAATAAAGAATTCTCTTCTATCCTATCTTGTCCTATCTTATCCTATCCTATTGTTTCCTATTCTATTCTATTCTTTTCTATTCTATTCCTTATTCTGTTCCGTTCTATTTATTCTATTCTTATTTCCTATTATATCCTCCTCTATCCTCTTCTATTCTATTGTATATTTTCTATTCTATATTGTTCTGTTCTATTTTATTCCATTCCATTCCTTATTCTATCCTATCCTATCCTATTGTTATACCAAACGGCCCGCGTATCAGCAACTTTACCTGCAAAACTGTTTGCGCTGTTGATTCAATCTGGGGAAAAATATTGAACGCCTTTGTGTCTTTGAGGATCATTCGGTCACCGATCTGTGCCTGATGGGCCGCTGTGAGTTTTGCACCTCCCTCGTGAAGCGTTTGCCGTCCCCGGAGGAGCTGGAGGAGAAGCCGGAGGCGATGGATCACGTAGGTCTACCTTTCTCAAATACTGCCTGTCTGGCGATCAGGATTTCCTGATGAACTGACGAAATTCTGGAGGAAACCTTAGACCATATAAAACTGTAAAAATATCCATTCCTAACGGCACATGGCTTTTCTGTACCGTCATTATTTTTGGAGAAGACAAAATGGCGCGCATTGCCTTTCGAAACCTGTGCTGACCACTGGGGCGGTAGGTAAAGTGACTCAGGTGGTCCTTGACTTACAGCCGATCTCTTAGTGAGCAGTCTTGAGTCCTGACAGAGCTTCCAGGGTGTGTGGGCATGACTTACCATTCAGACTCAAGGTCCTGACGGTCCCCCCTTTGGGCACTCAGCAACCCGGCTGCGTCCGTGTCATTTGCAGCCTCCTCTGGTCATATTTATGGTGGTTTTGTTGAACATTGGCATTTATTTCCAGTTTTCGTTTAAACCACGCCCATTAGGAATTTATTGATCCACTTAATGACTGCTGCAAAAAAAGGTCGTAAAATCAGGTCCATCACATGACTGACCCGTTTTTGTAGCCATCCCAAGTTGCGACCGTGAGGGGCAGGCTCCCTTCCCGTTGTAACTTGAGGTCTGCCTGTACTTTACCTCAGAGAAGGATTGGGCCATTTTTACTCCTTGAGTGGAAATTCGTATTTGCACAGCTGTCTGTAACATGACTCCTATCACTATAATTAATGTTAAGCAAGGTTTAAAAAATTCTGGGTATACATAATCCCAAGCACTGAAAGCATTTAAATTTGAAATATGTATTAACTACCTTTTTATACTGCTACACCTCACAAGGACTCGGGCAAACAGAAATGTCTATGATAACAAGACATAATGTTTTCAGTTTAGGAAGAATGTCAGTGCAAAATAACTGACTTTTGAAAATTAACCATAAAATATGACATCCTCCTCAAAACTTTATATACTAAGAAACCTATGCCACGTTAGACAGGGGGAGAAACACATCACCCATAATTAAAATTAATAAATAGGCTTTTCCTTCTGTAATGGTTCCTCAAATTTGAAATTTGCTTATAAGGCACCTGCTATGCCAGTATTTCTGTCACTAAGCAGAACAATAAAGAAGGAAGAAGCAGACGGAGCTGTTTGTTAGCTCTAGAAAGTGTGAGCAGAGCCGAATCAAAACTGCTGATCCTTATTGTTGCCTCTGTATTACCGTTCTAAATTATCCATGGCATCCATATATTGCCCAGACACTGGGAATATATCTGCTGAACAAAACTCCGCCCTGGTGACAGGAAGGGCACCTGGCTGTTAAAACGCTCTGCTAGCTCCATTCAGTTGCCCAGTTGCCCACCCCAATGCAAGTGGGGTGATGGGGTGGTTAAAAGGGGAAGATGGTCGGTGTGTTGGCTAGAGTCCATGGGGTGAAGGCAACCTGTGTAAGTGAATACATGTTTGCATCTTCACATGGATCCTTGATCAGGGGTGGCTGAGGAGACCCTGAAAAGTAAGACCAAGACTTCTAGGCAAATCCTGGTCCAGGAGGAGACCAGGAACAGGGTAGACAACACCCAGGAAAGCAGCCTCCGTAGGACAAGGACTCTCAGCCGCAGTGGAGAGACCGGTTGCTCAGGTGGGCCAAGCTGGGACGGTCCTTGTGATCTCGCCCTTTGGCGAGTCAAGAATCAGTTCAGAAAGGAACCGAGAGGCGAACTTCGCGAGCCACGTCAGGACACGGAACCGGTCTATTCTCGCCTGGGGATTATTAAATCCCGAAAGGCCAAGGCCAGGCCTGAGTAGGGGTCATGGCGGCCCTCCCTTCTCTGAACCCCAGGCTCCTTTGTAGTTTTTGTGTTGCAGGACCTACAAAGAGGTTTTCCGGTGGGTGATACAGGACTTCCTGGAGAAGCCAGGCAGCGGAATCGACATCCGTCCCCACGCCCGACTCTCCCTTGGAGCGATGGACAGCAAGACGAAAACGATGCTGATAGACGAGTAAGCAGCGTTGCCCGGCGGAAGGTCTCTGCCTCCCCTCTGAAACTCTTAGCTCCCTGCTACCCTCTATTAGTCGCCCAGAGTTTTGCAGTCCCACACCCAACGTGCAATTTCCACACACCCGCTGCAAAATATCCCCCCCACCCCCACAATCTCTGTGTCACTGTGTCAGGAGGACACAATTCCAAAATAAATCCCTGGGCGTGGCCACATTTAAGTCTGGCAAGGTCGGAATAGTCTACACGAGAAGCAGGGAGGTGGGGAAGGATTTATTTAAACAAACCGGCCAGGTGATCAGCTCGGCTGCAAATGGGTGGGAGACCAGCAGAGCTCCAGATCCCCTGCAGCCCAGTTGTGGGAGCCCGGAGTCTGCAAAGTACTGCACGGAAAGACCTTTCGGATAAAGCAAGACGGGGAAGGGTCCCGAAGAGGCCGGAGGGAAGGGGTCCCTCTGTGTTTCCTGGGCTCGGTAGAAGAGCCAGGATTGGGCAGCTTTCTCTGACTCGCCTGGCTGAGGGATCTAGCGGGTTTTTCTCCTGGGGGCCATTTCCCCCCCAGCTGCTTTTCGGGCACCGATGCCTTACGGTTTGCCTTCTGATGGCTGATTTTCCAATATTTCCCTGCTAGATTACACGAGCGAGGCTTTGAGAGATACAGAGAGATATTTACGCAATATATGAAGCTTGGCCCCTGTGAGTATAGCCCTTCGGAGCCCGTCTCGGTCGTGGAGCTCCTTTCTCCCAATGGGGCCTCCGGAAGGGCCCGAAGGAGAAAACGTCTTTCTCTCCCGTGTTCCGCTGGGAGGAAAATCCCCTGGAATCCTGGCCTGGCTGAAATCCTTCCTCTCCTCTCCCCTGTATTTCAGGCGTCAAAATTCACTTCAGATTATCAGACTACCCACCCAAACCAGAAACCACCATCCTCGAGAAACGGCACCCAGAACCCCAAGAGCTCCTGGAGATGGACTTGGAATTCAAAGCGGAGCAATTGAAGGTTGGTGGGTCTCCTGGTGGGTCGTTTGGTGCCCGAAGGCTCGTTGAAAAGGGGGGATGGGATCCCCTCCATCCTTTTGCCCTGGCTCAACAGAGCATTAAAGTGCTGTGGGCTTCCTCTGACACCCCCCCCACCCCCCCACAGAGCTGCTCGAAGCCTCTCCGTGCAGCCGACTGATTTCTGCCAAGCGCCTCCGCCCAGGAGCCCCAGGTAGCCTCCTTCCTGCCAAGCCTCCTCCGCCACAATGGCCCTGAGAGAGAGAGAGAGAGGAAGGGGCTCCCGTGGCTGAGCGCGGGCAGGAACCAACCTCTTCCTGCTCCTTTCGGTCAGCTGGGCTCTCTCAAGGTCATCTGTCCAATCCAGGTGGGCGGATAACTCCCCTGGGCCAACGTTCAGGTGGACCTCCAGTTCCAAAAGGCTGGTGCAGGTAAATTCCCTTTTCTATGGCAGCCGTTGATCAGGGAGACGTCCTGCCCTCGAGTCTACCTTTTCCAGGTGCGGGTTCCCAAAACTCAGGCAGCCACTAGAAAAACAACTCTGCTACTATCTAGTGGTCATCTGGATTTTGCCATCCAGGTATAAATGTCCGGTTTTCATATAATTGATTCTTACTAGCTATTGGGTAACTCTGATTAATTCCAGAGACAGAACCTCTATTTCCCCATATCTTATTTATTAAAGAGCTCCCTTATTTTTACCCTAGATATTCATTTCTTGACGTTTAACTTTCTTGTGTTATTTGTTTATTCAACGCATGGATGCCCAACTCACAAGGTGCTCTGCCAGTTCACAAATCTAAAACTGTCGCATCTAAGACCAAACAAGTTGGAAGCTAAAGACACCAGTCATTATACCGGAGACAGAGAGAGACAGAGAGAGGGGGCCCCCCTCAACCTTTGGGCCTCTTAAAACCCCACTTCCTCTTAGCTGGCTGTGCAGCCTGGGTGATGCCAGGGAGGTCATGTGATCACCTCACCTGCGTGCGGGGGCCGCGTTTCAGGAGAGCTGCTTTTTTCCCTTCCCTGTTTTTTCCGCTTCCTTCCTCAGCTTTGCCACCCTTTGGAGCCTGTGAAAAGATACTACCATGACGGCAAGATATTCTTCCTTCTTTTCCCGGATGGAACAGGCCAAGTCTAATATCCACCAATAAGTCGCATTGGCCGGACTGTCCAGTCTGCATGGACTTCCCAGCTGAGGAATGCTGGGAGTTGACGTTCCCCAGCCTAAAAGTGGCCACGGTTGGGCCCCCCTGGGGTCAGAGAGAGAGAGAGGAGTGGAAGGGTTGGCGGGTCTTGGTTCCAAATCCCTTTCTCTGGGGGGCATGGAGAAGCCTGGGGGGGCGCTGGGCAGCCTTTCCCTCCATGGAGAAGCCTGGGGGGGTTGGGGCTGAGCCCTTGGCCAGAGGACGGGAAGGCAGGGCGGCCTCATCAGCCTCCGCCTCTGCACTGGCTGCGGGGCTCCTCCATTGAACGGGACGGTTCAGGATAAGCAGGAAGAGTTTTGCCAGTAGATATAAAGATTGCAAAAACGAAGGCCACGTTGCTAAGATAAACACGTTGAGACATTAATACAGCCAGCCCCCCCCAGTCCCCCCCCAATGAACCCCCTCCTTCCTTAGCTCCTTCTCAGTTACCCGTCCGGCCGCCTTGCCATCCTCATTACTTACCTGAGCGAGACCCAGTTCACCTACAGCGTCCTCGGGGACAACAGGGACCAGGAGCCTCTGGCCTTCTTCACCAACCGGGGCCACGCAGCCCATTACCAGCCCAAAGGGAGGCTCAGGTGAGGCAAGGGAAGCGCTTTAAGCGGCACCAGGGCAACACCAGACAGGAGAAGCCGCCCTCGGCTAACGGGCTTTGCTCCCTGGGGGCCGATCAGGCTCCACATGTATAACTTCTTTCAAGTGCAGTAGCGACGTTGGTTACTAAACGAAAGGGACGTAAGTCGAGGAGTACCTATATAGATCTTAATCAGGAGTCAGACTGTTTGGACCATGATCCTAAAGAATATGGGAGATTATGACTGTATTTGCGCGTATTGCATGTGAAAGGGAGCAAAGCTTTGAGAGCCAAAGTGCTGGGGTTTTTTTTTAAAAAAAATCTGGGGACGTTTCCTAGCGCAGAGCAGGGAGATCGAACGTTTTCGGCCAAACCATGCAGCATTTCTTGCCACCATTTCCAACACTGGCAAGGCTTTTATGGCAGGTGCCCATAATACATGCTCTGCGTTGGTGTCTGCATGTGTGCTCTGAGTCCGTTTCTGGGGGCTCCCTGGGGACTCCTGGCACTTTCCCTGGCAAGGTTCTGGTTTCGAAGCGGTTCTCCGTCCCTGGGCTGAGAGGGAGCGATGCGGTTCCCTGCTGGGTTTCCACAGCCACCCACCTCAAGGAGCCCCGTGTGTGTGTGTGTGTGTGTGTGTGTCTCCTCAGGCAACCTAAAAGCAGCGGAGGGAGGGCAGAGTTATTCTGGAGAAGCTGCGTCTATCCTTCCTTCTCCCGCCAGAAATCCCAAACACGCCTCCAGCCGTCCCGTTTAACGGGGCTTTCCTTCCCCCAGGCTGCACCTGGACCTCTGCAACGGCTCTGTCTTCGACGGGAAAGGGCAGCGGCAGAAGTTCTGGAACTGGTGGGACACCGAGGGCCACGTCCACGCACCTCCTCTCCAGCCCATCTGCCTCCCACTCAATCTTTACATCCAGGTTAAAATTAAAGCCCAGGATCAGGTCTTCCTCACCTTCACCAAGTTTCACCATTGCCTCCACCTCAACGTTGGTGCACGGCTAAAAGTAAGTGGGGCCGGTCGACTTCCGCAGGAAGAACGGGAGGGGGTTCTTTGGATCTTTCCCCAAAATCAAACATTGCTTATGGGGTGGGGGGCAGACTGCCTGCATAGCCGGGGGCAGGGACTCCCCCGAGCTCTCTAGGACCAAAAGGCCGGGCCCCGTGCAAGGGACTGTCCTCTGGGAGGGCCGTGAAAAGTCACCAGTCTGCTTCCGGGTGCCAGTCCAGGGGTTGGGGGTCCCCTGCCAAGCCCCTCACAGCAGGGGTCCAGGCTACTTGAGGGACCGTCTCGCCCCACCGGGGCTGGCCCATCCCACTAGTGCCGGCAGGGTCCAAGAGGTGGGCCTTCCCTGCTGGGCTCCTGCCCTCTGGGACACCTGCCCCCCCCGCCCCCAGGTGAGGTTGGCGCCAGCCCTCTAAATGAAGAGGTGGCTCTGCCAATTGGCTGGGGGCTGCTATGGTCGGAACAGCAGAACCGAGGGGTGGCAAAACACGACCAAAGCAAGCGTTGGTGTCAACCTTATGGACCAAGGATGTTATAATGATACAATTCATGCCTCCCCGCCCCCAAATCTTTCTCGATCCGTCTTTTCTTTTTTCTAATGGCTTTTGGCAGTTGAAGGATCCAAGCATGCTTTGGGTCCTTCAGCACTATGGAACCACGGAGCACCTGGTGAGGCCGTCCGTGCTGGAGAAGATCCGCAAAATCTTGACCAACATGAAGGAAGTATTGAAGAAACTGGACTCTGACCCCTCAAAAGAAGCTGCAGACCTGCGTCCTGTGTTGAAGGTGTACAAAAGGATGCGCCAACGACAGAAGAACGAGAAGAAGAAGCAACAAGGAGAGAGAAGTTAAGATTGCAGGAGGCCAACCTCACACTTTAAGTAGTACGGAAACTACTAAGTTCGCTTCATGTAGAAACCATTAAATCTTCCCTCTGTCTATCCTGTAGTTTATCTTTCCAGGTGTCTTTATGTAACACACTTGGATTGCACACACTTGAACACTGCTCAGAGTTTAAAAAGTGACTGAACCAGCAGTCTTTGCCCTTATGACTGTTGCAGTGCCCCCGTCCTCAAAAGTCACATGCTTGGGAACTGGTACCTATTGACAGGTATATAATTGCAGCATCCTGGCCACCCAAATGCCACTTGCAAGCGTCCCAGAGAGCTACCCCCCCCCCCCATGATGGATTCTGGGGTTGTAAAAGTGGTTTTTTTGGGGGGGGGGAGTGGGGGAGGAACGTACTTTCACGCTTGCAAGATATTTGGTGAACGCAACCTCACTGTAAAGCCGGGACTTTGGTCCTTCCGGGTGTGCTGCTTGGCTGGCCTACCTCGCAGGGCTGACACCAGTTCCTGGGCCAGCAGCCCCTCAGTGGCCTGGGATCTGTGTGCTGTCCCTACACCCCCCACCCCTCCACGAAGTATACCGAGAAGTCACATTACAGACATCCCATAAGCTTCTCGGGTGGAGTCCAGAGTGTGTATTTTGTAACCCTGCTTGGATTTCCTCCTCGTCACTCCCCGGTTCTATGTCTGGAGATGCTCCCGCCGTTTTCGTGGCCCGGTTCTCCTGGAGCCGTTTGCCATTGCCTCCTTCCGAGGGCTGAGAGGCAGCGACTGGCTCAAGGTCCCCCAGCTGGCTTGGCTCGTGCCCAAGGCAGGACTAGGACTCCCCGTTTCTATCCTGGTCCTTGAATTACTCCCTCCGGACTGACCTCCAGCGGCTGCCATGAACCTCCGGGTAATATTTGGTGGGACGAGAGCTCCACATTCTTACCTCCCATAAAGGCAACATGGCAGAGTTTTGCAAGATTCCTCTCAATAGTAAGAGGACGATTTAGCTTCTTATTTTTTATTCACAGATGGTCTGAAACGCCTTTTAATGCATTATTCTAATTTTCTAAAAACATAAAAGACTCAAGCTGATTTCTTGTTGAGATTATTTTATTTGGGACAATTGTAAGCGATTGTTTTTAGGTGGAGGGCAAGTGTCAGATATTTTCATAGTGAAAACAAAAAAACAAATAAATGCTAAATATATTACAAAAATACTCCCAATGTTGTTCGTTAGAAATATACTATAATTTCCTCAAGGATCATAGAAAAGAGAACAATTCACAAGGCGTGTAATAAACTATATGGAGTCACGAGGCTCTTTTGAGTTTGGTGGTTTGCTTGCAGACGTTTCATTACCAAACTAGGCAACGCCATCAGTACTAGAAGAGTGTGGGGTTTGCCCAACTAGGTAACATCATAAGTGCATCATTGATGATATTGCCTAATTGGGTAACGAAACGTCTGTTAAGAAAACAGTTCGACCCTGAGCTACATATATTTTCTTCTATTAATACAGTATATAACAGATAATTTACACCTTTCACGATTTCTGTCTTAGGCACAACGTGATCTTTTTTTGGGGGGTGGGTGGGATCTAATTACAGTGCATTACGGATCCCGTGACGGAAGACGTTCTACCCTGGCAGATGCTTTGGAGGGAGAAGTGGGGCCATTTCCCCCAAACCTCCAGAACTGGATAAAGATGCAAGTTCTTCTATCTGGGTCCTCCTTTAATTAAAAGAAAAGAGGTATTTTAAGTTAAAAGGCCCCTTTTTGCAAACACAGATGTGCAACATCGGATGTGCTAATCCAGCCGAGACTCTGCAAAAGAAAACAGCGCAATAACCTGAAAGGGTCTCTGGGCGGTTATGCAGTAATTGGTATAAAATGGACTGAAATTCAAACTCATCACTGAGGAACCATCTCTGTGTTTTCTTTGCTGTTCTACCGTTCTCTTGCACCTAAGAGGCCAGGCCAAATAAAGAGAATTGTGTTTTTCCCTCTGCTGGCCTTATAAAAGGACCGGATCTTGGGAAATTCCCTTTTTAAAATTCCCTTTTACTGACAGGATGGGACCGATCGCCCCGTTCAGTGCATCCCACTGAGCTGCAAAATTCTTTCAGAGCCCTGCAAAATTCCTTGGAGGAAACTCATGGAGGATTCTGCACATAAGATCAAGTGGAAGGAAGTATCAAACGTCTTCCTTAGCCAAATGCTTATGCAAAGTTTTTGCTTGGATATTTTTCATTTTCTCCTTAAAGTAGACGAGTTTCTTTTGGTGAATTAGTGAATAACCCACTTTCCAAGCTGTCTTTTCTTCTTAATGAATTATTTATGAGTTATTATTTATTAAAAGAAATATTTATTAAAAGAGGTATTTTAAGTTAAAAGGCCCATTTTTGCAAACACAGATGTGCAACATCGGATGTGCTAATCCAGCCAACTCCAGTCGAGACTCTGAAAAAGAAAACAGGACAATAATCCGAAGGGGTCTCTGGGCTGTTATGCAGCAATTCTTGCGAGTGTCAAAGGGAGGCTTCAACTCACCATCATGCTGCTATTTTGGTCGTGTCTCGCTTCGTGTATCACCGCGCTAAAACTGTCAAGATAGCTTAGATTTTCTTCTAATAAATGTGCAAAGTTCAACCTGTCAAGAAAAGAACAAAGATGGCTGCTCTCCATTCCAGCTACTCCTAACAAGAAAGGAAACTATTTAAATGCACGCATCAAAATCAGGAGTTTCCCTCTCTTAAGCGGTCATAATTCCAGGTATTTTCTGTTTGGAGGATGAAAAGATATTTTGAGATATGAATTACAATTAGGCCCCGACTTACAACCACAATCAAGCACACAATTATGGTCTTAAATGGTGACCTATTTTCAAGTATTTTCTTTTCTTTTCTCCTTTAAGTTTCAATTTCATGTCATACAAATATTCTACTAATTGTGCATTCGGAGCACATGGCTCTTTGGCATTGATAAAAAACGAGATATTCTATTTGCCTGTTGCCTTCTTGGCTAAATTGTTCATTTAATGAAGTGCTGCATTTCCTGGCAGAAGGGTCAACTG
Source organism: Pseudonaja textilis (assembly GCF_049901715.1). NCBI lineage: Eukaryota > Metazoa > Chordata > Lepidosauria > Squamata > Elapidae > Pseudonaja > Pseudonaja textilis. The sequence continues at coordinate 52,804,018 of NC_141997.1, forward strand.
ATAGCTTGGAGGCAGGATTTGAGGGAGGGAGGGAAGGAAGGAAGGAAGGAACGAAGGGAGTCGCTTCTCTTACGCATTTCTAGAGGCTTCCACGAAAGGCAACGGCTGCAGCACATTGGCCTGTGTGGTTTGGGAGAGCCAGGCGGGCACGGAGGCCGGGCCGGGCCCATCCACGCTGGAGCTGGCCGAACGAGTGGAACTTTGAGTCTACAAGGAAAAGGAACAACAGGAGGCGTTGGAAGAGACCGCTGGGCCTTTAGCGGAGTAGCTGCGCCCTGCATTGATTCTCAGTGACTCTGATTGGATGGCGCTGCGAAGAGGCCATGAGGAACAGGGTTTGTAGTGGCAGCAGGAAAACTGGTCCAAGCGACCTGGAGTGGTTTGGCATTCGTTCAACTCTGGACAGCAGCATCCAGAGTAACCTTCCCCACCCACCCATCCTCGGCCAGGAGGGTCACTGGGGCGCCATTTCCTTCTCCTGGACACCCGAGAAGGAAAAACCATGTAAGCGCCACACTCGGCTGTTGGGACTGCTGGCATCGAAAGGCTGAATGAACTGACCGGGATGAAAGATGGCTGGGTCAGCTCTGCCTTACGAACACGGCCGAAACCGTGGCCGAGGTGAGGCTCTCAAGCCTGGAAACAGCCGCGGGGAAAGAGATGAGGGGGAGCCAGGACAGCGCAAACCCACTCTCAGTTGGTCCTTAGCAGGCGGTGTTGAGGTGACCACTGACCAGGGTGGGGCTGTCTGACACCTGAATATCATCAGTCAGCGACACCCGATTTTTCAGATGGGCGGCTTTGTGCTCAAACGTTTTTGCCCTGCCTAATCAAGGGATATAAAACGGGGTCTTAAGAGGGGCCCAGCCACGCTCTAATCTGTTCCCAGCTTTTCCGGATAATTTTTACAATGAACCCCTGAATTCTGGGGAGAAAATGGGCCTGATATTTCTGAGAGAGAAGACCGGGGGAGGGTCTCTCTGCTTAACCACCAGACACAAGTCTGGGCTAGTCTTTGAACCCAAATCCATTAATTATATGACTTATATGTCAGCAATGTCGGCAAACTGATAAGGCAAATAAGCAACAAAGCCCAAAATTGGCAAATCCGCAGCCATTTACTTTAGCCTTGTTCTATGTTCCTTTTCCTTTCTCTGTGCTGGTTAAGGGTGAGGGTTTCGGGTTTGCCACATTCCGAAGGGGGGAGGAGTGGAGACAGAGAGGGCGGTTTAGGCCAGGCTGTTTTTCCTCCCCGTGGGAACAGAAATTGACCCTGCTGGGACCTGGAGGTGGAGGTGACACTGGCGACACTGATTTACTTCTATTGGGGAATGTGACTTTGGCGGGGTGTTTCTGATTTCCAATACTATAGGGTGTAATTCCGGGTTGTGTCAGGCCTGTAATTACAACAGACTTTGCCCTTTTCTTTTTAAATGCATTCCATCCCTTGGAAACCTGACCCAACGCTTCTCTATAACGTAAACTTGGTGGGTTTTGTACTGGCTGTTCCGCCAAGGTGGCCTGGCTGAGCCACATCCTTACGCAGGCAATTTTCAGCAGGTGCCAGATTTCCCTCTGCCGTTTCCCCTGCATTTGCATGACCGAATTGTCGGCCTCCTTGATGCTGTTCAGAGCCACGTCGATGCTGGGGAGCAAGTCGATGATCTTCTGTTTGCAGCCCAGCAGTTTGCTGCGGGTCAAAGAGAAAAGCGTCCGTTAGGAGGCGGGCAGGCGGCCGCCCTTTCCCTTGGCAGCGGCCCAGGGGATCCAGAGCGAGCGGAGGGCAAATTCAGGAGTCTCTTTAGGGAGGGAGGGAGGGAGGGAGGGAGGGACCCCCATCGCGACAGCCAGGGAACGGACCCAGCAAGGTCTCTGGCTAATCTCCCCTCAGCCCCCTTCTTTCTCCACTGTTTTCAGACAAATGTTTTGGCTCAGTGCTAAGCCGACTTTTCGGTAATAAAAGACTTTCTCAGACCCGGTCTCCCTCCCGGAAGCAGGAACGTTTATGGCCACTCTCTTGAAGAGAAATTAAGCAGGTGTTTAAAAAAAGTTTTTTTGCAGCTTCACGACTAGGGTGGTGGCCCATTTCACTGCTTGCTGGCTTTTTTTACCTTTACTGAACATTTTAAAGGAAATACACGATGAATAAATACAAAAGAACACATGAAAAAAAGAATAAGAGACAAAACAATTCAGCTAAGTAAATCAGGAATTAAAATAAGTAAGCGATAGCTTTCTAAAATATCATTAACTCGTAATAAAGAAATAAACCACATTAAGAACCTAAATTCATTATTAAAATTAAGCTAAAATTAGTAACAAAGACAGTTAACACACTATAAACTGAATGATACTGCATACTATAATAAATTCAGTCTTATCATTTCCAGCAATGCTTTTTTTAAATGAATTCTCTGTTTTGGCAATCAAATGGAAAATATGCCAAGGATAAAATGTTTTCTAGTCAGTTTCTCCGAGAGGACCAGCTATGGCTGCCTTGCCACCCTGCACGCCCTGCCTTCTCTGGAGACAATTCTGGGCCCTGGACTGCCCACTGTGTGTGTGTGTGTGTGTGTGTGTGTGTGTGTGTGTGCGTGTGCGTGTGTGTGTGTTCAGAGTCAGCCTTTTCCAAAGCGTTTTTTTTCTTTTGCAAGAAAGAAGGAAGCGTATTTCGAAACTATGAACAAGCTGTGATCAACTAGAAATACGTTGGAAAAGTTTATATCCATATTTTTAGCATTTTTTTAACAAAGAGCAAAGGCAAAAGATGTGATAGGGAGAGCAAGCACCAAAGTCCGCGTGACGTTCCTGGGACTGTGGTCGTCCCGCTCGCTGGGCCCTGAGTGGGGCCGGGAAAGGAGAGCTGGGGGGCGGGGGAACCAGGTGGGCCTGCCTAATTACCTGAGGTGCCTGAAGAGCTCCTTAAGGACCCAGTCTTGACTCTGGACGGTCTGGACAATGATCCTCACCATCTCTGTGCTGTCACTGTAGACGTGGTCTGAAAGAGAGATCTCTCCAAATATGGAACTTCCTCCACATACAAAAGGCATTTAGTAATCAGATTTTACCTCAAAACACCATGTTCAGAAAGGCCACGTACTTTAAATTAGCATTAATAACAAGAATATTTTAACTGTTTGGATACATCAGAAATCCTGGTAAACAGGACTATAAAATTTTGTTGTCAGCGAACAAGACTTCCCTTATTGTACCTTTTACATATTTCCTCAACCCAAAGGGCTCCCGAGAGTGAAAAGGCTCCACATTTAAGGGAACGATGAGGTGTCTGACTAGATACGAGTCAGGAGCACCACCGTAGGAACAGCTGGCATATTCTGAATTTTTACCTTCAAAGTAGGAACAGCTAGAAATGACCATGCAAGCCTTAGAAACCACTAAAAGAGGCAGAAGATTCAGCCCACAAAAAAATTGTTTTGACGAGGTATAGCAAATCTTGTGTGTTCCCTGCTGAGCCCACCTATTCAGGCTCCTTGGCAAAATTATGGCCGCTCTCTCTGCCGGGCCTGTTGCAGGCTCCCTGGGGGAACAGCGTACCTGGAGGCCTCGATTTCAATTGCTTGTAGAGTTCAATGGCTCTCTGTTCCCTGTGGAGAGAGGCGGCAGCTGTGAGCACGATCCCCTCTCCCCCCCCTTTGGGGTGAGGGTCCCATCAAGGCCAGGGGCTCATGAGGCGTTGAAACGCAGAGGCCACAAACGGGGACCAGCTTCTGCTAGTGAGAGTGGGAACTCAGAAGGGTTTACTCTCAATAAAACGGTGGAATATTTGATCTGGTAGATCTCCAAGGGAAGATCTTTATAGTTCTGTTCAGGAACACTAGTGCAATTAGGAGAAGCACCTCTTAAGGCTGGACGATGTTTTATCTGTAAGTGTTTAGTACACTCAACTCAGCCAAACTTCTGGCGGGTTTCCCCTCAGACCAACTCGGTGGGCCCCTTAATGGCACCAGGGTGGGCTTTGAACGTTGCAACTCACCCCAAAAAGGGAATATGCGGGCACACCGTTCCACCTTTAATTCAAGGATTGTGTTAAAACTACAAATACTGGATCCTTTTTTTAACAGAAATAGTCCTTGAGTTACAATGGAGCATGCCCATCTCGGTCATATCTCGTGACAGCTGTAAATCGGGTCACCGAGGAAACTGACCTGATTTTTATGACCTATTTTGCGGTGCTGATGAAAGGACCACTACGGGGGCCAATTTTGCTGAAACTCAGAAATAAATGCCGGTTTGGGCAAAACTGTTCATGAAACACACTTAGGACATGAAACACTGCAAATGGCAGAATCGCCAAGGGCTCGAAGTGGGTGGGCGGCTGTTGGAACTTGGAATCCAGTCATAGGTCTCTCTCCCCCCTCCCCCACCCGCCAGGGAGGCCTGTGGTCATCTCCAACAATCGCCAAGCAACTGGTCACGAGTTGATGAAGAAGGGAGCTCTGCCTTCCAGCTTTCCAATTGGTGTCCGCGGCCCTGACGGCCATTCCCCCCGTCTCTCGGTCGTCCATCAGATGACCCCCAGCCTCTCTGCCCCGGGTCTCGGCCTCTCGCTCCCAAGAGTCAAGCGGAGAAGACTGGCAACATGGAACTGCCCCTCACCTCCCCGCACGAGAGGCAGGGGATTATGGGGGCAGAGTCTGCGGGTGACTCTGGTCAGAGGAGACGCCGAGTGGCCAAATGAAGAGATCAACGTTTTCCGTCTCCAGCTGCCTCTTGGTCGCTACATTTACTTATAACATTTTGGGGGCCGTGCAACATTTATTAGCCAGGGTGCGATTAAGGATGCTCAGTAGAGCGTAAGTAACGATCGCAAGGCCTCCTCCTGCTAAGTCAGTGGCGCAATGAGGAAAGTTTGGTTTCTTACAGATTTTCCATTACATCGTTTTGACGTCGCACATGGAGGCTTCTCTGCAGCTCCACAATTTCGGTGTGCAGCGCCATGATCTGCTCATCCAGGGAGCCGATATCCGCCACCTGCAAGGGAGAAATGAAATTCCCTCTCTCTGATAGACTGAAGATAACCTCTTTTTTTTTGCACTGAATAATCACTTAACTGGAAGTCTCTTCTCGTCGGACAGAACTAAAAGGATTTGCTGCAGGGCATCTCCTTCCCTCGAGAGTTTCTATTGAAGCTGGATGGTTATTTTCTGGAGATGCCCTGGAGCTACTTTCCCCAACCCTGGCCACTTTAAGAGGGATGGACTTCAACTCCCAGAATGCCTGCCTGGAGAATTCTGGGAGTTGAAGTCCACGGATCTTAATTATTGCTAAGGTAGAGAAATATCCACACCAAGTAGCCGGTAGGGCCAGATGGCCCATATTTTGAATAATACACAGTAAAAATGGAAAAGATTTGAACGTTCTCAATTTAAGAAACCTTGGAAAAGCAGAACATTTTCCTCAGGGACTCAAGGATGTTAGGCCTGAGTTCCGGGGACTGTGCTTCTGAATACCATGTTCACAGAGAGACAATGGGAATTTTCCTCTCCATCCGGAACGGCAATGGCTGAGCACACTCTGAATTATTTTAGCTTTATTTGAGGACCGTCTCACTATCAGCGGTAATGAAGCGCAGAACGAGGCAGGGGTGCTTAATTTCTATTATCTTCCTTTTCTTTCCCTATACGTGAGAGGCTGTCTCAGAATTAAAAATCTATGTTTGACAACAGTAACAATAAATGTGAGGTAAAAGCCATGCATTCCTCTTTGGATAAGGGAAAGTTTTCCATCACTTTCCTATCTTTATTTTTAATTATTTAATGTTGATTAATTTCCTATTTTTTCTATATACAGATAAGGCACTATCTCAGAATTAGTGAGGACGACGGGGACAAGAACAATAAAAGTAACAGGTGTAAAAGAACACACTTTGGGTTTGACTCATACCTTTTCGCACAGCGAGGCTTTTTCTTCCATGTCTTTCCAAGCTTTTAGCATTTTCTCTGAGGCTTAAAGAAATATACTGGAGTTAATTTAAAGATACCACCTTCTCTGAAAAGGAGCAACGCTTCTTTTGAAACAAAATGCTTCAAAAGAATTTAGCTATACTGATGAATTTTGAAAATTTAACGTGTTATGTACATTTCAGCAAGAAAGAGGTAGAAAACCAGGGATTGGGGGTCTGGACTGAGAAAACCGACAGGTAGGATGCAGATGTTAAGAGGAGGAACAGGTAGATAACAGAGTCTCAGGTCTAACATTCTGTCTGATCCCGATAACATGCAAGAGAGAAGCCTGGGGTGTGAGAGAGGAGGGAGCTTGAGCGGGCGGCACCCCCAAAAGTTGATCCAGGTGTTGGGGCCATCGCTGGCCCCAAGGCTTACAGATTCCATAGGTCATTTGGTCGCTGTATCGTTCCAAGTCCAGGTGGATACTTTGCCGGAAGAAATCCAGCTTGGCTTTCAGTTGCTGCGATGCTGAGATCATGTTGTTTTTCCTGTTGGTTAAATTGGTGTTGTACCTCAGAAGACTCAGCCTAGGGATTGGGACAGAGAGAAGTTTGCGTTAATCTCTGTCATATCTACACATCCACACGTACCCGGATAGAGAGTCCTGGTGGGGCAGTGGTTAGAGTGCAGAATTGCAGGCTAACTCTGCCCACAGCCAGCAGTTCGATCCTGACCGGCTCAAGTTAACTCAGCCTTCCATCCTTCCAAAGTGGATAAAATGAGGACCCAGATTGTTGGAGGGCAAGAGGCCGACTCTGGAAAGCGCTTAGAGAGGCCTGGGAAGCGGCATAGAAGTCTGCTATCTGGGATTCCCCAATGGACGCCCCTACCTACCCCTGGGGGCCACAGGAAGGAGCGGAAGGGCTGCTAATTGGACCCCACAGCCCTGCGCCGTCCAAGCTCTTCCCACCAGTGCGCTGCTTCCTCGGGGGGCCCTGGGACTTACATGGCTGCCCTCTGGCCCTGGAAGAGGCGGCTGTAGTCGTCCTTCAGGCCGATGACGTAGTGCACAGCTTCTGCCCAGATCTTCCGGAGCTGGAAAACGGGCAGCTGAATTTTGCTGTCCTTTACTGAGAGGGGGAAAAACGGCGCTTCTTATTAGTCTCTTAAGAACCGGAAGTCATAAAAAGGGAAAGGAGGAAGGGAGGGAAGGGAGACACTGGGGTTAAGAACGTTCGTGACGGAACCAAAGCGGACACAATCCCTGCTTATTAAATGAGTCTCAAACATGACACAATTCTGCAGCTGTGAATTCAATATTTACAATTTGCACAATTGTTTAGAATTCAAAGGAAACGATGAATGGCGCAGGAGCAGGAGCTTGAACATTCTTCTGACTGATCTAATGCTAGTATTTTTTATACTTTGAAATTTTAATAAGGCCTCAGAGGTGATTGCAAAATATTTTTCCTAAATATGTTGTAGCCGAATCTTAGAATAACTGATAATTATTACTAAACTGAGACAAACTTACCGATATAATTTACAGAGTCAGAAAGTGTCCTCGAAGCGAATGGGCCTTCGTATGTAGTTTTGCTTTTATCAAATAAATATACCATGTAGCTATCCCAGCCTTTCTGGTAAAGAAGAGAAATTATTAAGTTAAAATATTTCCTTGCAAACCTTCAGAAAGTACCAATAATCCAGTAATAACATGCAAGAATAAATGAATAAACTCATACATATATGATATACACACAGTCACAGAGTGAAAAATTCTGTAGCAATTTATTTTGCAAGTCTTGAAAAAGGAGATGGAAGAAGCTAGTTCTGATCTAGGCAAATTATATAAAACGATTAACAAGCCTTTCCGTTTCTTGCACTAAGTGGTGCTAAGATGCCTTCCGCCTCTGCAAACACAAACGTATTCTGCCAAAACGAAGGAAGTTTGAGCTGGCAAGAAGAGGATCTCTGTGAGGTCCACTCTGTTCTGTCTTAGGCCACAAAAATAATGCGGTATCTGCTTTTCTGAACAGCTTAGCTTGGATGGTAAGCCCAGTCAGTCTCTCCCAACACAGACCGCTGAGCTGAGCCGCCTGTTCCCCCAGCCCTTCGCCCTTTCTTGACGAAAGAAACAATAAGGGAAACCACAGGGGGTTAGTCAAACAAAGGAACGAAAGCATCTTTGGGGAAATGCCGGGAGCCGGGGCAATTGTGCCACACAGCTTTCCCCTGAAGGCGGGGGAGTCCGGCTGCCTTAACAGCTCTGGGGAGCAGTGGAGGTATTCTACCGGTCCGGCCCGGTTCAGGTGAACTGATAGTAAAAAACAGCTACCAGTTCAGCCTAACCGGTATTTTCCCCCCTTCCCAACGATCAGCTGTTCTGACAATCAGCTGTGCAGGGATTCCCCTCACGGTCTCGGTGCTTTGCCCAGGAGGCCAAAAAATGGAGCAAGGGAGGTGCGGAAAAGAAGCCTCACCCACCCAGTCACAAGCTCCCAAATCTGCCAGGGCACCAAATTATCCTTCACCGCTCTGGTCTATGGCCAACTTCCATTTTGACTCTCATTTTTTTCCAAGTATCTACTCTCTGGCTTTCTACCTGCCGTTGGTCCTTGGGTGTTTTGGCTTCCTTCAGTGGAAGTTCTGACTGCTTATTATTTCACAACAGGATGTGAGTCTTGAAGAGGTAATTGAGAAATGCCTCAAACCAGTAAGAAAACAGGTCCAGTGTCTTGACTCAACTTTCAGAGAGCGTAAAGTTTACTCCTCCGTATTATGCTGGTGCTTCTGAAGTATTAAACATTGCAGCCTTTTTTGTCTTGCAAAAATGGAATTGGAGAAAAGGATGCATCTTACCAGAGCTGTTTATCAAAAGCCTTACAGAAAACAACACAGGTGACAGCAATTTCCATAAATCAGAACTTATGGAAATTTGTGACACAAATTCTTATATTCTGCCTGACTGCTATCGGCAATCAAATCAAAGACGTGCCAACGAGAGACCTATCTGAGGCCAGAATTCGCGAAGGACTCTTACTACGCCATCGATGACACACTGGGAGGCTGGTTTCCGGGGGTCCAAGCAGCTCCCCATCTCCAGGAGCAGCTCCTGGTTTCCCAAGCTGATTCCGGTGTCGGATTCAATTCGAACTTGCAGGGAATGGAGACTTTCCTCTGGGTGCAGAGGATACGACAGGATCTTGGCAGACGTCATATTTAAGATGTGGACAATCTGAAAGAAAACCCGCAAAGAAACAGCCAAGTACTTTGAAAAAGTTCCTTTCTGAAGATTTTTTTTCCACCAGTCGCCCCCGTGAATTTAGGAGAGACAGGCTTAAGACGCTCAAAATAAAAAATACAAGGGGGGGGGCAGTACAGCATGATCAAAGCAGTGAGGGTGGGTTGTTTTTTTGTAACAGTGAGTTTCTTGCCCAAATTTCTAATCACGTTACTGTTATTTCAAAAACAAAAGCGTACTGGGAAAAAGGTTTTTATTTGTTTCCTCTCTCTGAGAAAGAGCGAATATTTTGTCTTGATGTTACCAACAGCTCTGACTATTTTGAGATTCAATCAAAGAAGCAAACCGACACTTGTGAAGCGGCTGCACTCACAGTCAATCTTTCTAATCGAAACGTACGGTCCACCCACTGACCTTCAGGCTCAACAGTTGTTCCATGACTTGGAAACACCTGTAGCTGTTCGTGTTGGGGTCCACTCCGCCTCCCCTTTGCTGGGGGTCCCAGGTCAGCATCATCTGAAGCCAGGGCTCCACGCTCTCCACGATTGTACTGAGCCGTAAGACGGAAGGGAAACGTGAGCCCACCATCCGGCTGCCCCACTCCGGGGCCTGGCTACCCGAGGGGCCACCAGCCTCTGGCAGGCTCTGTGGTGGGAATTGGATCTGGCAGGATGGAAGCACCCCTCCCCAGGTCGCTTTGATGGAAGCACCTGCTGGGGCCCCCAAAGTCCTTTCCCCTGCTGTTCGGCCTTCTGGAAGGAGCCTCCCCTTTGGAATCGGAATACACCCCCCACCCCCACCCCGGTGCCGATTCAAAGGCCATGAGGACTTGGTTCTTCCCCCAGGTGAGGGAGGGCGCTCCCCTCTGTTCACATGAGGAAGGAAGGAAGGAAGGAAGGAAGGAAGGTTTAGTGCAGAAAAGCATTCTACCAATTAGGGAGAAAGGATAGAACGAATGTTACCTGCACAAGCTGTTTGGAGTTGGCAAATAAGCACTAAATTTGACTTCCCCGGTCATCTCTTCCCACGCAAAAATGCACTTGGGGTCTTTCCTTTTGATTTTCTCATGCCTGTGGGAAAAGAGCACGGAGGATGGAGATCGAGGACTAGAAAGTAACAAGTCAATCAGCTGATCCCATGTACAATTTCCAGATATATGTATGTATGTATGTATGTATAAAGGTACAGAGAAACGGTTGGTGTCTCGGAACCTGGGACACCCACAGCAGGGAGGGGGGTCTTCAGGGTCTCCCTCGGGACCTTTCAAGTGCTTGTGAATCCTCCCCCTGCTGCCACTTCGGGTGTGTCTCCGAAGGCACTTCAGGACAGGCGTCCATTGAAACCTGGGCCGGCCGCTAGGCCTAGCGGGGGCTTCTGCTCCCAACCAGGAGGAAGAAGCGGGTGGGGGGAGGGGGAGTCCGGAGAGGACCAGGGTTCTCCTCCATTCCATCCCCGGCAGGGAAGAGGAACGGGAGGGAAGCTACGCCGGGTCGGCAAGCGACACACACACAGCTGAGCGGGGGAGGGGACGTTCCAGAAACCAGAAATAAAATTCAGAACCATCTGAGTCCAACTCCCTCGTGCCGAATTGCAGGGGCCTGGTCCACAGAGTTGCCAGCAGCCAAGATGGACCTGAAGGCAGCAACACCGTCCCCAGCATCTCCTGGGCGTTTCCTTCCCTCCGTGCCTCTCGGGGCCTGGCCCAGGGGCAGCTGGAGCCCCCGGATGAACTCGGAGGGATTCCCCTCCCAGAAGCAGAGCTCAGGAGGCCCCCCCAGAGCAGCCCTTCCCGGGAGGGCACGGACTCTCTCCCTGCTGGCTCTCCCCCTCCCAGGGTGGGGGGCTGCCCTGAGGGCCCCATCCAGGCAGGGAGGCCAAAGCCCCCGCCCGTGTCCCCTACCAGGCGAAGGGCTGCTGGTTGTGCAGGAACGGCCTGAACCCCGTGATGCACTCGAAGACGACCGTCCCCAGGCTCCAGAAGTCCACCGTCTTGGTGTAGGGGCTGTTCTCAAAGAGTTCCGGGGCCTGGGAGGAAGCAGCAGAGGTTGGGGTGGAAGTCGGCCTTCAGGGTCCCCCCGCCCCCCGGCCAGGAAGAGAGCCCCACTGGGGGCCACCGGTGCCCAGGCCTCACCAAGTACTGCAGGGTCCCCACGAAGGACGTGCACAAGCTCCCTTGGTCCAGGTCCTTGGCGTATCCCAGGTCGATGATCTTGTAGATGACCTGGGCAGGAAAGCACATGGCAGGTCCCGGTTCCACCTAAACCTCTTCACGGTTTCACTCTTTTTGGGACCGAGGGGGGGTTTTCCTCCATTTCCCCCCCCAGCTGAGCCTCTGAAATGGGGGAGGGGCCGGGAGAGCCCCTGCTTTGACGTGGGAGGGGAGGAGCAGGACGGCTCTTTCGACGCTGCAGAACCAGCTCTCCCAGCCACCCCCTGGGGGGGTTATCCATAGGTTCCCGTTTCCCCCACAACACCACCCTTGCGAGGCGGGCTGGGCTGAGAGAGGGAGCGGAGGTTGCCCAAAGTCCCCCCAGCCCCCTTTGGTGCCCGAGGCGGGAGTAGAACTCAGGGCCTCCTGGTGATTGGCCCAAAGTCCAGGGCATCTTGGGTTTCCAAAGGGCGGGTGGGGAAGATGAGGGAGGGATTCCTCAAGAGGACTAGTGTCATGATGGCACAACTCCCTCTCCTCCTCCTTGCGAGGTCTGCCCGGCAGGTGGGGGGTGGGGGCAGGGAGCCCCCTTCTGGAGCCCATTTCTTGGAAGGGTTGATGGAAAAACCGACCGCAGCCTCCTAAAACCATTGTTGCCACAGAGCGTTTCACTGACCTTCCCGGCTTCATCCTGGAGGACGATATTTTCTGGTTTAAGGTCTCTATGGATGATTCTGTTCTCATGTAAATACTGGATGCCAGACCCTATGGAAATTGGGGGGGGGGGGCACACGTTTAGAAAACCTCTTTCTGCTTTGGCCTTCCTCGTTTCGACAGCAGCAGTAAATCCAGACGATGCCCCAGCCTCTGTCTCCAGGCCCTCCTGGGGTCTCCATCAATGCAGATTCCCTGCTGATAGGGTCCCCGGGGCCGGAGGGCTTTTCCGATGGACTTCGGGGCACAAGGAGAAGGCTGGAAACAAAACACTTTTCAGCCTCTTTATCCTGGCAAAGAACAGCTGACATACCAACGTCACTCAGCACCGAAAGGACCTGGCTTTCCTTAAGACCACAGCAATTCTCAGGTGCGTTCAGCAGCTAAAACAGTTAACAAGAACAGGAAGATTAATGAGACTCTTCTATTTAACAACCAGTGTGTGTGTCTGTGTGTGTGTGTGCCTCAGTGGACAAAACAGGCTACTAGCAAGCTCTGTGCTGGAGAACGTATCTGGGCCAACAAACTGAGCGTTGACTTTCAAGGAAGTGAAATCATGAGCCCCAATTACAGGCCGAAGCCTAAGAGAGGGGGAGACTTTGTGGCTTCCCCCAGGGAGCGTGGGAGTGGCAGGCGAGGGCCCCAAGGGCCCGGCCCCTCCCCCTGGAGGACCAAGCGGCTCCTACCTTCCGGAGGTCCCCCCTGGAGCAATACTCCATGGCCAGGAGGGGCACGTCGTTCACCAGGAAGTCCAGGTCTTCGGGCAGGTCCTGGGCCTTCACCACGTTCGGGTGGTTCAAGCTGAGGGAAGGAGAGTCGCCTTTGGGGAAGGAAAACTTCACACACACACACACACACACACACACACACACACACACACACACACACACACACACACACGCACGGGGGTGGGGGGGAGCCGCTCTGGAGGGCAGCCTGGCCTGGTGGTCAAAGCGCCAGTCCTAGTCCTGCCTTAGTCCCAAAGGCTGGCTGGGGGCTTTGGGCCAGTCTCTCCCCACCCCTCTCTCTCTCGGCCCAGCCACCCCCTCCCCACGTGGGGGGGGAGGAGGAGGAAGGTGCGCAGGTGTGTGTCCCCCCCGACCTGTGCAAACAATGCAGGTGCAAAGCAACCAGGACGAGGCTCCCCTCCTTGGGGGAACCCCGCCCCCGCCCCGCCCGCCTCCCCGCGGCCCACCTGCGCAGGATCTGCAGCTCGTGGCGCCAGCGCTCCTGGTGCCGGGCGCTCAGCTCCAGCCGGCAGGCCTTCACCGCCAGCCGGGCGCCGGACTCCTGCGGGGGGAGAGGGCGGGGAGGACGGCGCGGCGTCAGGGCGGGCCCGGGACCCCCTCCCCGGAGAGCCCCCTCCCAGCGCCCCCGCCCCCGCCACCCACCCGGTGCTGGTAGAGGGAGACGTTGCCGAAGCCGCCGGCGCCCAGCCGCTCCCGCATCTCCCAGGGCCCGCAGGTGGGGAGCCCGGACAGCCGCCCCGCAGCGCCACCGCCGCGCCCGCCGGCAGCCGCTCCATGCCCGCCCGAGCCCAGGACCGCCGCCGCCGCCGCCGCTCCTCCTCTTCCGGGGCTCGCCCGCCGCCGCGCCCGCCTCCCCGGCAGAGGCTCCTCCGGGCGCCGAGCAGGAAGGGGCGGAGGAGACCGGGGCCCAAGAGAGCCCCACCCCCCCCGCGCAGATGGCCTTTGGGAAGCCCCTCTCCCCGGCGGCTGCGTCTCCTGCTTGAGCGGGGGCTGGACTAGAGGACCTCCAAGGTCCCTTCCAGCTCGGTTCCGTTCCGTTCTCTCCCGGGGACGCCGCCCGCCCGGAGCCTCCGCGGGGGGTTCCTGCCCCTGAGGCTGAAGCGTTGTGGCCGGCGAACAAGCGGCGCCTCTGCCCGGGCAAAGGGCCCCGCGGAGACCCCGGGCAGGGCGAGAGGCCCCGAAGCCCCGGACGCGGCTTCCCTCCGGAAGGACTGAAGGCGAAGAAGCGCCCGTGCTCTTTTTCCCCCTCCGCCACGCAAACTCGGCTTTTCCGGTGGCTTGTCACGCTCTTCACACGTAACGCAGACGGCGAGTCCCGCTGCCCGCCCGCCGTGCTGGAAGGGCGCCCCCTGGCGGCCTTGGGCGCCCTGTCACGCTCTCCCTCGCGCCCTCGGCGGGCAGAGGCGGGCAGCGCCGGGTCCCCGGGCCTCCTCCCTCCCAGCCAGGCCTGCCCAGAGGCGGCCTCCCCTTGTGCCGCTCCGTGGGGAAAGGCCCGCAAGCGCCTCGTCTCGGGGACGCTGCCTCTGCAGTCGCTACACATGGGCGGGCAGCCCTGTAAATCCTCTCAATAGGAGAACATCCGACTATCAGACTCTTGAAAAGGCAGCCCTTCATCAAACCAGGGTCGAGTCTGAAGCAAACTCTACGGCCTGCATATTCTACCCACCTGCATGTTCTACCCACCACTTATACAGGATACAATAGGAAGGAACCTTGGAGATCTTCTAGTCCAACCCCAATGCTCAAGCGGGAGACTATATCCTTTCAGACAGGTGGCTGTCCAGTCTTTTCTTGAAAACCCAGTGATGGAGCAGCCACAACTTCTGGAGGAGACTCTAATTGTTCTCACAGGAAATTTCTCCTTATTCCTGGGTTGCTTCTCTCCTTGATGAGTTTCTGACCGTTGCTTCTTGTCCTGCCCTCAGCGGCTTTGGAGAATAGCTTGACTCCCTTTTCTTTGGGGCAGCCCCTGAGAGATTGGAAGGCTGCTCTCCTGCCTCCCCCGGCCCTTCTCTTCCCTCGACCAGCCAGGCCCAGTTCCTGCAACTGTTCTTCGGATGTTTTAGCCTCCAGCCCCCCAATCCTCTTGGCTGCCCTTCTCTGCACTCTTTCCGGAGCCTCCGCCTCTTTTCTGTGATGCGACTGGATGCAGCATTCCAAGTGTGGCCTTACCAAGGCCTGATCAAGCGGTATGAACACTTCACCTGTTTGTGCAAGCCAGGATTGCATGAGTGTTTGGGCCCTGCCATACTCTGCTAGCAGGCTCTTGTTGAAGGGGTCACCCTGGGAGGCTGTCTCATTGCCAAACGCTCAAACAGACACGGTGCCGTTCTTAAACACAGCGATTCGTTTTGATGGACGTCTTAGTGCCAGTGTGTCAGTCATAAAGAAATGGGGACTGAAGCAACAGCTGAAAAGCGCAAGGGGCAGGTCTGGGGTGAGGCACGCAGGTTTCCAGGGGTGAAAAGGGGGTTGGGAGGAACAAGGGGGGAAAGGGAATGTGGGTCTTTTCCTTCCAAGCTGTGCTGCTTGTGGGGCTGCCCCTGAGCACCCGAAGGCTGCAGCTGATGCAAGTCCAGGTGTTTCTCCTGCCTGCCTGCCTGCCTTCCCTGGAGGGCTCCCGCTGATGCCTTGGCTGCCTGCAAGCGCTGCATGCGGATCAAGACGCTGAGATGATCCCCTTTGAAAGGCCCTTTGGGGGACCCCCCTCCCGCCTTCACACAATCAGGATGTTGGCTACAGAGATACAAAGATCTGCCTCCAGCCAGACCTTGTTTCCTGTCCTCTGCAGGGTCCCCTGAACGAACGGGGCCAACTCCCCCCCTCTGAGAATGCGGGGGGGGGGGCGCTCTGGAAGGGGCCAGTCACTGCTCCCCCTTTGCAGCTCCCCCCCACCTGGATGATCCACAGCCTCTCCTCCCATCTGGCCCAGGAGGGAGACTGGCTGGGAATGTGGGGAGCACTCAAGGCAAAGGGGTGCTTTCCTTTGGCCCTGGGGGGGGGGCTTTTTTAATGCTGGGCTGCTGGCCGCCTTCCGGAACAGCCAACACATCAATACACTAAATACACAGTTTAAAATGCTGACAACTGACTCACAATTGAAAGACTGGAGGCTCCCCACTTTCCCCTAAGCCCCCCACATGCCCTCCTTCCCCGCCCGGCAGCCTTTCCACGCAGGGGGGCTCTCTTCATTTCCCAGGGTTTCCTGGACTCTTCCCCGCCCCCCGCCCCCGCTTCCCACCCCTCCGGTGCCGCCAGCGGAGCCCCAAGGCCCCCTCGCCTCTCGGGAGACCCCCGTCCTGGCAGGGGCGGCGGGGAGGGCAGCGCTGCCTGCCGGGGCGGCCTCCTTGCCCCCCACTCTCCGGGCGGGCGGGGGGCGCGCGGGGCGGGGGCGGCGCGCCGTGACGAAGAGCCGGGGCCGCGCAGGAGGACCGAGCGCGGGGCTGGCGGGGCGGCTGCGGCTTCTGCTGACGGGCGGCGCTTCTGGAGCCCCGGCGGGCGAGCGCGGCGCGGAGCAGCGGCAGGCAAAGCCCGGAGCGAGCGAGGTAACCGTCGGGCAGCGCCCTCGCCCCCCCGCTCCCCGCGCACCTGAGGGAGGGAGGGGTCGTCTCCCCCCGCCCCAGGGGCCGTGGAGCCAAGTGCCGGTGCCGGGCTTGCGGCTCCATCTCCTCCGCAGCCGCCCGCCGGGGAGCGGAGCCCTATTGGGAGGGGGGCAACCGGTGGGGGCTGATTTTGGAGCCGCAGGTGCTTCGGGGAAAGCGACGGGGGGGAGGGGAATCCCATCGAGGACCCCCAGCCCTCCTTCTCCGGTGGGGGGGCGGGCAGAGGGGCGATCCCTAGGATAAACCAGAATCTGCGGTGGGATTTCCTTGGGAGGCTTCTTTTCGACGCCCAGAGGTTGAGCGCCTCTGCCTGCTAGATCGGCTGGGTTAACCCTGGCTTTGCATTTGGGGGTCACCCCTCATGCCAAGCCCCAAGGAAACAAACCACCCTATTTAGCTTGCATGGGGGGACCCCATCCCGTGTTAAGACCTCAGCAGACGGGCAGAGCTCCCTGCAGTCCAAGGGCGCATCCAGGTCGTGGGGAGGGCTGGCGCTGGGCTTCGGGGTGGGGGATTCTGCACCCGCTTCTGGTCACCAGGGAGGGGGAAAGAGAAGAGCCACGCGGGGGATTGGGGGCTGGAGGCTGGAAGTGGCCAGTCTAGGGAAGAGAAGGACCTTCCGAGGGGCTGCCAGAAAGAGGAGGGGGCCCACCTGGTCCCCAAAGGCCCTGAAGCCAGGCGAGGAGCCACGCGTGGGAACTGGACAAGGAGGGAGCCAGCCTAACGGGGGGGGGAGGGGGCGGGGGCAATAAGCCAGGGGAAGAGAAATTGCCCGGAGAAGCGGTGGGGGCTCCATCGCGGGAGGCCTTCAGGGAGAGGCTGGACCGGGGACTCCTGCTGGAGCAGCGGGTCGGGCTAGGCGGCCCCTTCGGACTCTCTCCGGGCCTGAGGAGAAAGCCGGATCGCCCCTGTCGAGCGCGCTCCTGGAGGCAGACCAAGAGCGGAGAGTCGCCAGGCAACAGCGGCCCGGCTCTGCACGAAGCCAGCGGAGCCGCCTCCCGCTCCCCGGGGCTGAAGACCCGCTTTGTCTCCCCTCCCTCCGCAGGTCGGGCCCGCATCCCGGAGGCCATGAGGGTGACGTGCAGCCCCGCCGTCTGCTGGACTCTCCTCTTCCTGCTGGCCCTCGTGGCGGAGGGCGTCGTCTGCAAGGGGGGCCGGGGCGGGGCCCGGGGGTCAGCCCGGGGCAGCGCCCGGGGCACCTCCCGCCGGTCCAAGCCCGCGCCCCGTTACAGCTCCTCCGGGACAGCCCTGCGCGTGGCGGCCGCGGCGGCGGGAGGAGCCGCGGTGGGGGCGGCGGCGGCGGCGGCCGGGATGAGCCTGGCGGGGCCAGAGAGCCCCCCCTCCGGAGAGATGCAGCCGAGCAACAACACCGCCCCGAGCAGCCGCCCCCGCGGGCCCTGGGCCCTCCTCTCCGCCTCCGCCTCCCTCTGGTGCGTGGCCCTGGCGCCCCGGGCGCTCTGAGCCTCCCGGGCCCTCGGCCTCCCCCCCCCGCCCGCCAGCCCCTGCCCCGGCTTCCTCAGCGGGGCCCACTCCGCCCCCCGCCTCTGCCATCCCAGGGCCGAGCCAAGGGGGAGGGAAATGGGGAAGGGAGGGAAAACGGGTGCGTGTGTGTGTGTGTGTGTCAGTGTCTGCTGGTGGACAGTCCGAGGGGCTGCGGACCTGCCCGCTCCCACCAGGGCCGGCCTGCCTGTCTGTCAAATTCTTTTGGGATGATGAAGGCCCGAAGACCTCCCGCCTGCCAACCACCGAGACCGGCTGCTACTTCTATACCGGGGCCTCCAGGGAAGCCTCCCCCTTCGGTGCCTTGTCCCACAAAGGAGCTTTCAACTCGGGAGTCACTCCGCACTAGATGGCCCCCCAAGCAGAGGCCAGGGGTGGAGAACCTGCTGGACATGGAAAAGCCCAAGGGAAGTCAGGCTCAACTATGGACCGTTTTTGGCTACTCCTTTCTCCCGGCCAAATTTTAGGTCACGGGGAGGAGGCTGTGAGGTTCAGGGGAGGGGAGGCAGCCTTCCTTGTCTGCTAAGAGAGGCTGAATATTACCAGCTCCACCACCTTCAAGGCTACTACGGGGCGGAAAAAAAATCCGTTCTAATTCGAGCCCGCCTCCTTGTCCGCCTCGCCCTGAGAGTTTGGCCTGTGGCAGGGGGCTCTTCCCTTGGCCAGACTCAAGAGGGCAGTTGCCACATGGGTGCAAAGGGCTGAATTACTCACAGGCAGCCCACGTTCTCCAAGTAGGCAGGAGGCAGAAAGGGTGGGGCTGGGTGTCAAGCTGGACAGGCTCAGTTGTCGTTGTTGTGAATGTGATTTTATTTCCTGTGGAAAATCTTCTCAAATGCCCTTGCAAACAGCCAGAGGGGGCTGAAAATGTCTTATTCTCCTTTTGGCCGGGAGATTTCTGCCCTCAAAGGCCAGTAAAAATTCCTTTTGGGGAAACAGCTAATTGGGTCGGCCATCTCCCTTCAACCCAACCACCGGATGGTTTGGGAAACCTGCCAGCGCTTTCAGGAATCCAGCAGGGAGATTCAGGCCCAATAAACAGCTTTGTGCAGTTAAGATGGCATTTGCTGCCCTCAGATATTAGGAGGGCTCTTGAGAAGATTATAAAACGGATTAGACAAATTTGTAGAGCTGTTAAGACTCGACGGCCGTGAATTTTGCACGATGTACAAGAGGCGCGTCTTCAATGCCCGCAGTGAGAGAAAAGGCAGCTTTCCCTGGCTGGGGACGGCTTCCCGGGCGGCTGAATGGATCCGGGTCACAGGCGCCGCTGCTCCAAGTGGACCTTTTGCCCTGATTTACCTTATTTATCAACCCTCCAACCCGTTTTAAGAAAAAAACAATTTCATACATTTCATACCTGTATGATGTCCGGGTGCAAACAGAACTCGGAACAGACCCTGATGTTCTGATTGACCTGCTGGTGAACATGTAATAAAAGTCATGACAATCCCCCGGTGCACCTGTGGCAGTTTGGACTGTGAGGCTTGGGGGAGAGAAATGCGCAGGTCCGCAGGTCCTGCCTCCAGCGGTGAGCAGGTGGAGGGGGGCCGTTACAGCAAATGCACCAGGTGGTGTGTCCGTGTGTGTTCGTGTGCGTGTATGCACCTTTGTGTCAGCTTCTGACCCCTGCCGGCTGCCTGGACTCCTCCCTGCGGATGCCAAAGGGACTGGCCACTGCAATGGGGCAGCCCTTCTGCGCTCCGGCCTGGGCTTCCGCTTCGGATCAGGGACCAGGACCAGCTGCTCTTCACAATCCTCAGCCAGGGACCCCTCGGCCCACCACGGCCCTTGGAGGTCAGTGGAGACCCTCGGTCGCCGAGGTCATGGTTGTCCCAAAGGGGCTCCCCCCCCCCAAAAAAGCCAACGGGACATTCTTGTTTTTTTTCCCCTTGAAGGCGTTTCGCTTCTCATCCAAGAAGCTTCTTCAGTTCAGAACTCCAGAACTGAAGAAGCTTCTTGCATGAGAAGTGAAATGTCCTCAAGGAAAAAAACCAAGGAAGTCCCGCTGCCTTTGGGGGGGAAAAGCCCCTTTACGGCTGCAGTGGGGGGGGGGCAAGGGGCCTTGGGTTTTTTGGCTCCCCTGCACTCCTCAGAAGAGGCCCGAGGACTTCTGCACCCGGTCCCCCCGGCAACGGTGCCAAGGGAGAAGCCTGGGCAGGAGAGCATCGTGAAGCAGAGAAAACCGGCCTGGCTCAACTTGGGACTCCAACTCCGAGGGAGGATCTTGGGATGGGACTTCAGCGACCGCTTCTCCCGGCATTCTGGGTTTTTTTTCCTTTTTGCATTTGTCCATTTTGTAGATGCGGACAAGAAAAGTATCAGGAGATGAATGTCAGCACCTGTTTTATGCCACCTTTGCAATATTTCGCCGTTGATTAGAGGACTCACCTGCCTTGCAAAAGGACAATCAGGAAGCTGACCTGATACAAATTCAGACTTTATCAGAGATCAAAATGGCTTCAATTTGGAAACCAGAACAGAACAGAGCTGGAAGGGAGCCGGGAGGTCTTCTAGTCCAGCCCCCTTGTGTCTTCTGCATCCTTGAGGGGAGTCATCCTGTCCTTCCTTCCTTCCTTGGCGGGAGGGAAGTTGGTGCAATGCCAGTGGGAAAGCAATCTCAAAATTGTTTATTCATAGTATCCAAAAAAGGAACGTGGGGTGGCAATAGTTTAACTCGCACCGATGTATTCATTTCGTTCTTCCAGAGCAGCGTTTGGCCTCATGTGGCTCGAGCAGACCCTGAAGCGATGCAGTCCGCCTGCGGAGTTCTTTTTAAACAGGAGGTAGACAGCAGCTCCCTCCAGCTGTTGCTTTGCCACCCAAGACAAGCCGGTGCTGATCCCCTGAAGGGAGGAAACGATCTAGGATGAGGGATAAAAAGGAGGCTCCCCTGGGGGAGTTTGCCCCCCCCAAAAGGACCGGCTGTCAGAGCCAGCCCAGCGGAGCTTCCGAAGGAAGCCACGGTCTTTGCAGAGCGGCAGAGGCGGGTGGCCCGTCCTTCTATCCACCTTCCCTCGGTTTACCTGTCATCTCTCCACCCGCCCACAGGGGCTGGCAAGGTCCCACTGGCCCAAATCTTTCCTAAGCACACGGTGTGGCTCCTACCTGCTGCTCGGTCCTCGGAACTTTCCAGAAGGCGGCTCCGGGGCAAGGTCAGCCGAGGATCCCCTGGTCCAGCATTACCTTCCCCAGAAGCCCCTTGCGGAAGGTATAGATGAATTCACAGGCCGCGGCGTTGTAATTGGGGACCGCTACGTTCACGTTCCCTGCCGAAAGAGGGGAGAGCCTCGCACCTCAGCCCAGGTGGCCTTTGCTCCCCCCAAAGGGAAGGGGGGCAGGGGGGGAACAACAACGTGGGACTCAGGGGGCCACCTGGCCGGCTAAAGCTGAGCCTCCCTCCCCGGGCTCCACCCTCAGCTGCTCGCGCCACCTGCCCCTCCGGCCAGGAGCCCCTTTTCCTCCCCCGGCCACCTGTGCGATCAGACCTTCCTGGTGCCAAGAGGGCAAGGACTCACCTGTGCCAGTCAGGACCTGGACTTTTTGCACCTTGCCCAGGTGCTGCGCTATGCTTTTGAGGACACTCCCCACCTCATCGCAGGGGCCACTCAGCCCGTAACGCTCCACGTAACTGCAGAGAATGGGGGGGGGTAGGGGGAGAAAATTGCCTGAGGCTTATGGAGGGTCCCCCTGCCCCCCCCTGGAAGCCCAGCCCCCCCCTCACCTGAACTGCTGCTGCTGGTTCAGCACATACAGCAGGTAGTCAGCAATGACCTCCACCCCCACCAGGTGATCGAGAATCGCTCCTGGGGCAAGGAAGAACGGGCAGGCGGTCAGGGCAGGGCGGGGCAAGGTAGAAAGAGTCACAGTCGCCTGCTGGCAGAGCCTGGCGCCAGGACGGCGGCCCAGGCAGCTCCAGGGCCGGAAAATCAGACTTTGGGGGGATGGGAGGCAACCCACCTGAACTCCACAGACCTGAGACTAAGCCCTGCAGGAATTCCCCCAAAGGGGCTTTTTTCCCCCAAAGGCACCTGGACTTCCTTGTTTTTCCTTTTGAAGGCGTTTCGCTTCTCATCCAAGAAGCTTCCTCGGCTCAGACTGGATGGAGGGGAATGGAGGGATTCCACTCGGAGCTGAAGAAGCTTCTTGGATGAGAAGCGAAACGCCTTCAAAGAAAAAAAAACAAAAACCGGAAGGTCCAGTTGCCTCCTGAAAAAGCCCCTTTGGGACAACCAGGACCTGGAGGGCAGAGACTCTCTCCCGACTGCAGAAATTGGACCCTCAGGGCTGTGAAAGCGGCAAAGGCCGCCCTCCACCCGTAGGTTTCACACCAGGACGCGTCAGGCCACACGAAGGAGCAGAGGACGAGCTCCGGGGACGGAGAGGCCCGAGGCAAGAGAGCTGAGCCAAGCGGTGGGCGAAGCAGAGCGACCGCAGGGCCCGAGGGCCCCTCGCCCACCGGCCCTGCCGCTCGCCCGGCCTGCCTCTCCTCCAAGGGCCCAGAGGGAAGATTCCGGGGGGGGGGTCTTCCTTCCTCGGATCTTCGCTACGATCTGGCGGAGGGGGGTGCGGGGTGGGAAGGAGGGAGATGGGCCAACCCAACTTCAGCCGATGAGGCTTCGTGGTTGAGGGCGAACTCGAATCTAAATCTCTCCAATCTGACCCAAGTCCTTAATCTCATCTATTTATTAAATGTGTACGATACCCAACTCTCTACCAAGCAACTCTGGGCAATGCTCTAAAGAACAGAATAAAACAATCAGAGGATTAAAACCCCTTAAAAAACATCAGGCGCTGAAAGCAAAAACCTTGATGTCAAAATGGCTAAATAAAACCCACGCCTAGATGAGGTGGAGGCGAGATCTTGGGCTGGTCTACTCGCCACCTCCAAAACGGGGGGCCCCATCGGCGTACAGCCACGTGCCCCACATCCTAAGACCACCCGGAGTCCTCTCACCACACAGCGCCAGCTTCAGCCCTGTCTCGACAGACTTGATTTGTGGAGACAGCACCCCAGGAGTGTCCAGTAAGTACACGAGCGGCTTTTCAGACACCTGGAATCGGAAGGAATCAGATTCAGTCTTTTTACAGTCTCAAAAACTGCCACAGAGAATTACAGGGCATGGCGGCTTCCGACGTGCCGAAGAGCTGATGGGAGACCTCAACTGGTTTTACATTTTCTTCGGTTACCCACCACGAGCGTCAACATCAAGGTTGCTCAACCAACTTGTATGCCTAAGACAGGATTAAACCCTCAGCATCTAGAACCTTTAAGCCCTGCATCCAAGTGGCTCTCGGGACACAAGGCACCACCGTTGGAGACCCACTGCTTTAAAGCCTGTTGTAATGCAGAAATTGGTTACTAGATTTGGTTGCCATTCCTTATTTCCATGAAAGCCTGAAGCAGAGCTCAATTTAATCTTGGAATGACATGGACGTGCACCTCTAGGTCCCCGGGTGTTGGGCTACGCCCCGTTATTAACCCCCATTATCCCTCCCAGGGGGTTCCCTCGAATGAGGACGCAGCAGGAAGCCGCTCGGCTAAGAAGATCCGCCCCGTTATCAGTCCGTCGCAAGGGAGAAGATGGGATGAGGAACAGGAGGCACCAACCGAGCTCTGTTGGGAATGACCAGCTCTCTCGGGCAGCCCCTACCTTCCCCTCGAGTCAGGGGTCCACTACTTAAGAACCAACGTTTCAAATAAGAGCCCACTTCTGTGCCCCGGTCCCCTTTGGCGCATCAAACTCTTGGATTACCTGGATCTTGGTGAGAACCGCTCTGGTTACACCTGGTGCCGCTCCAACCGGCGCTGCTTTTCCTTGGTCGCAGGGAAAGGAAGAAGGGAGAAACACACTGATGCGCAAAGGAAGAAGACGGCAGCGCTCGGCTTGTCAGGCCGCCTGACACTGTCTGAGGAACTAAGGGTCCCTTTGCCATTAACCGACCACAACCCTAAAAAGCAAATCTTGGCTCCTTTTCTGGCAACCCAGGGGGGGGAAGTCCCGTCCCCACGTTTAACTCTGTCAACCCCGTTTCCACTATTGCTGGACAGGGTTCTGGGAAACTCAAGCCCTCCACGCCCTCCTCCCTCGGCTTCCAAGAACTTTAGCTCGGCTGTTGGGCTTTTCCATCTCAAAAGAATTGATCACTAATCCACCGACGGGAAACATTCTGCACAGGCAGGACCAGCCCACCATGATTTCAGGATTGTGGCCACGCTCACAACTTTCCTCCTTGTGCACCGACTCTACTGAATGCTCGGTGTTACATGCATCCCTTTGTCTGAATGGCAGCAACAGCCTGTAATACCTTTCCCGAGGTGCAGCCTTCTCAGGGAATTGATGATTGAGGATTTCCCCACATTCGGCACCCCTATCACCATGATGTTGCTATCCACATTCTGGAACCAATCAGAAACAGTTGAGAGTAACCGTGGAAACACACTTGGCGCAAGCAGGGAAGAGAAGAAAGATGCTGACGGATTTCTCGAGACTGACATACGCGGAAACAGCCTCCTAAATATCCAGGGTCCCATTAACTCCAGGCCAAGGATGGTTGAAACCTGGGCCTGTACTAACCCCAGGAAACATTTCTTCCCTCCGTTGAGATGCGTCTAAGGCTGGAGAGGGGCAACCTACACAACAAGCCCACTCCACTGCTCTGAACATCTGTTGGGCAGGAACCTCTGCATTTCAGAAAGAGGCGTTTCCAGGTGCTGGAAAAGAGGGAAGCCAAAGGGGCTCGTCTTTTGAAGCATAATGCGGGAAAACGCTCAGTTATTCGTTAACCTTGTAAAACCGAGGTCTCGGAGGAACCTGTTAATAGGAGTATACACACACACACAAGCATGCACATACACACACACGCACACGCACCCCTAGGATGGGTCCTCTCTTAAAGAAAGTCTGCGCTGATTCATGAGGGTCTTTGTCCAGGCAATTATTTGCCATTTCATTTCATTTTAGGGAGAAAAGTAAAGGACCACCATCAAGACCTTCTGACAGGACAAGCACCATCCTGAATAAAGTGGTCTTCAGGTTAGGTTTGTTCTCTAAAGTTATAAAACTGGCAGAGTGGTTAAGGCATCAGGCTAGAAACCAGAAGACTGGGAGTTCCAATCCCACCTTAGGCCCAAAGGTAGCCGGGTGAACTTGGCCCACTCACATTCTCCCCGCCCTGGGAAGGAGGCCATGGCCGACCTCCTCTGAAGGACCTTGCCAGGGACTCATCCAGTGTGGTCACCAAGACTGACATGAAGATGCACAGGTATGCGCACACATACACACGTACAGGGGGCGGATCTAATGGAGGCTGATCAATCCCGCTAACAATGAATCCATTCCACATATCAGGAACTTTAACACAGGAAAGAGCAGGATGGGCCTTTCTGTTCATTAACCAAGTGGTTGTTTAAATGTGAAGGAAAAGCACAACAACGTTTTTGTTCTCCAAAATGTCCAGTTTTAACTCACCTCCGCCCTCTGATAGCGCTGACTGTTTTTGATCAGTCCCGTGAGAATGGGAATAAGCTACAAGGAAAGAGAGACTCCATGGAACCGCAGGTGTGTTTTGTCCTTAGGAACTAAGGCGCCATGCCTACTTATCTACCCCCCCGCAGCTCTTCCACAAGATATAAAACTGGTTAGAGCCAAGGTGAATTATTCACTCATTTAAGAAAGGTACAAGGCTGCCAATGCCATGACTCCTTTGTACCAACTGCTTTGCTTTATCCTTCAGTGAGTAGGAAGATGGGCTCTCGAACACAGAACTCTCATCATCCAGTCTCATCGTACTAGAATATAATTTTGTACGTTGGAATTTTACCTTCTTAACGTTTTCATCTGTTAAGCAATCGGTGAAGACAACTTGCTGCAAACCTTGTTGTTCCAAAAGTTCTAGAATCCTCTAAAAGCATATCCAAGAGAGCCATAGGAAGTGTTAGTGTTGCTTACTTTACTTTACTGTCACTGCACCTTGTACAACGAAATTAAATACCATCCTCAGTTTATATTATGACTATGAAAATAAACACACACGTCATTCGCATTCTATACACTGAATTGAAAACCCCTGATAAATTATAGTTGTTACTATAATTTAGATCCTTTGGAGTCACCCAGCCTAATTAAATGTATTAGTAAGGCAAGAGGTTGATTAATCAATAAAGTAATCAATAAGGCAAGAGTCTGATGAAGAAGCCAGGTGTTATCGAACAGGCTAAAGCAGAACTGAAATGAGACACAAAATAACAACAGCGAGAGTTCAGGTTCCCTACTGTAAAGTTAGCACGAATTGTTTGACAGGCCCTACCTTCTAACAAGCCATCCAAGCTAGAAGACCTACTTCCCATCCTACATATCCTCACTTGGACACTTTTCCAAACTCCAGCTCAGCCTGCAGTCTATGGAAGAGACAAAACTGAGAAGGTTCTACTCACTGACTTGTGGGTCAGATCTGCCAAATCCATTTTATTCAACACCAGCAAATGTGGACGGATCCCCAGGACCTCCTGCAAGACGGGATTCCGCCCAGAAAGCGGAATGTGCAAGTGCTAAGGAAACAAGGACCCACAATCCAGATGCACAACGGGAAGCACAGGTGTATTACCTGAACCATGAAGACTGCACTTAAAACGGAAAACCACGTGGTGGGTGAAGGCAGCACAGGAGCCCAACTCCTACCATTCTCAAAATCAAAACTGGGGAAGGAGAAGCACAGAGGAAATTAGAGGCTGGCCAGCTTAATGTCTGTTCTAAAGAAAGTGGAGGAAACGGGAGCCGATGGAAGGAAGCAACTATTGCCATCTTACTGAAGAACACATTTTCTTTGAAGAAAATCAGCATGGATCCCATGAAGGTATACCCTGCCTCACTAACATAAAAAGCCATGGAAAGGGGGCAACTGGTGTCTAAAGCAAAGGGCTGGAGGTCAGAGCTACACTTTCCTTTCCCAACAATAAGGGGGGCTACCTACTGTTTACCGAGAACAAGACCTGGCTTCTACCTCACGGCCACCCTGCTGCTGAGGCAGCCCAGGGGTTCTGGAAGAGAAGGGATGTTTTGGGGCCGCAAAGTATCCCACGTGGACAATCCAGGGTATCTGGAAGAGGCAGGCTGAGATGATGCAGGTAGGGAATGCAATCTGCTTGGCTCAGGCTGGCTGGTCTCCAATGGCGGAACCGCCCTTGGTGCCTCCTTGCCGGGTTTGGTGGCTGCTCTTCAGCTGAGAGACGGTGCAATCCATCATAGCATCTGAGCATGGATGGGGCTGGTCTCGCTCGCAGACAGAGCAACCAGAGAAGGCACAGGAAGCCCCCAGAGGGTCTGCAACCACAGCGCGGCCTGGAGGGAGCTGGTGTTCAAGAGAACGGGAACGGTCCGTGTTCGGGATCCACCTGGTGGTGCTTTGGGTTGCAGGGCCCCTCAATCCCCGCAGGGATCTTGATTGATCCGGGTTCCCCTTAGAGGAGGAAGAGCCCCAAACTATGGCAGAAACAGGCCTTGTGGTCTCCCGCACAGCCGGGCCCGCAAGGGGAGGGGGGAGAAGAGGCCGGTCACTTGCAGACCCCGGGTCTCCTCTGGATCCCCCTCAGCCAGGCACTTCCACGCACCCCAGGTGGGCGTCCTGGGGCTGGGAGGTCCCCCTGATACCACCCAGGACGGACGGCTGAACCCCGGCTCTGTTCCCTGGGATGCCCGAGGCAGAGGCGAAGGCAAAGCGGAAGGATATGCGGGCATCGTGCACCTCCAGCAGGCCGTCCACGTCGCGCAGGGTCCTCCTCATGTCCTTCAGCCCTGCGGGAGGAAAGAGGCGCCGTTGCAACCGCCGCCCGGCCCGGCGGAGGCCCCTCGCTCGCCCGCCCGCCCCTCTCCCCGCCCGTGCCTCGAGCCATGTGCCCGGGGAACCAGCGCGCCACGTCGCGGCCGCCGCAGTCGAAGCGCTCCCGCCAGCCGCCCCCGCCAGCCGCCGCCCGCAGCGGCCCCGCCAGCCGCATCCCGCGCCGCTCGGGGACCTCGGAGGCAGCCGATCCTGTGGAGGCGGCGCGCTCGGATGACGACGGCGAGGCCCCCGCGGCCGCACCCCGATGACGTCTGCGGACTCGCCCCGCCGGAGGTGGGGCGCTTGTGACGTCACGACGGGGAGGGCGTGACCGGCGCCCAGTCGCCCGGGGGGCGGGCAGCGGGAGGCGGCGGGGGCCGCGGGGCAGCCCTGGAGCCCGAAGGCGCCGAGAAGGAGCCCTCCGGGGCGGAGGAGGTGAGGCGGCTCTCCCGGGCCCCGTCCCCACGACCCCGGCCTTCCCTTGCCCTTGAGCGGGCGGAGCAGGGGCCCGGGAGCAGCTGGATGAGCTCGGGGGACTCCGCATGTCTCTCAGCCCAGCCCCCTCTGGCAGGGTTGCTAATGGGGGAGAAGAGGGGGAGGGAGGAGGGTCCCCCCGCTTGAGTTGCCTGTCTATCGTCCGTCCGTCGCTGGTGGGAGACTGGCAGGGTGGCCTTTGGGCCCGGGAGCAGCTGGATGAGCTCGGGGACTCCGCATGTCTCTCAGCCCAGCCCCCTCTGGCAGGGTTGCTAATGGGGGAGAAGAGGGGGAGGGAGGAGGGTCCCCCCTTGAGTTGCCTGTCTATCGTCCGTCCGTCGCTGGTGGGAGACTGGCAGGGTGGCCTTTGGGGTTGACCGCCCCCCCGTGGGGTGCTCTCCCCTCCCCTCCCCCGCAGGTCCTGGCCATGAGCCCCTCCGACCACCCCGGACAGCCCTTGGCAGCAGCTGAGCCGGATCCTGCCCAGGCCCATCAGGAGGAGGAGGAGGAGCCGCCCACCCCGGAAGATGCCGACTGCAACCCTGGGCAGCTGCCACCCGCGCCTGCCGAGGAGGCCGGTCACCCCAAGAGCTACTGCCAGGCCTGGCTCCTGGCCCCGCTGGAGGACGCCAGGTTCCTCATCTGCTGCACCAACTGGTATTAGCTGCTCGTGGGCCGCCGCCAGCGCAGGGGACTTGCCCGAAAGGCCCAGCATCCACCTTCAGGCTCCCAGACGTGCAGCTCTTATTAAAAGACGGGGAGCATGACTGGCTTTACTCACCACAGGCCACGTTGGTACTATTTGCTTGGTTAACTTAATCATCATTTCCCAGGTCAATTCCCAGCCACGCTCTGGACGGTGTTGGTACTGTATCCACGCTGGGGTTGTGGGTTTTTTGAGATGTAAGGGGCTGTGATCATCCTGAAAGCTTCCTGTAATCACCAGGTGGAGGGTTTTGGTTTTTTTCTGTTGCTTTAATTCTGACTATATTCACACTGTGCACTTGAGCCAGGTTAGTTTAGCTGAGTAAGAGAAAACCCAGCTTCCTGGATTCACAGATCACACACTGTGGGCTGGGTTTGCACAAAACAAACAAAAATGCTTCACTTCAGGCGTCTTGTGAATACAGCTGTGGTTAGGCTAAGAGATGTAAGCAAGTGATAGGGCAAATATTTAAGGCGCATCTCCATCGTTGGAGACTTACCCAAAGACCTTTTGCCCTGCCAAAGGAGCGATGGGGAATATAACACAAGAGGATTCTCATTCTTCCGTATATGAGAATAATATGCTCTATAGAATAGGCTCTTAAGCTTTATTCAAGAATCTGAGCCTTGCATAAAAATACTTTTCTCCCTGCATATTTATAAGTCTGAGTGGACAATGGTTTTATTATCACTGTTGTAAGATTAACTCAGCAATCACGGTGTCATAAAATATTAAAAGTGATTAATGAGCATGTGTCACCAGGGGTGGGATGTGCCTGGTTCTGTAGAACTGGTAGCTCTGAAGAGCAGCAGACACCAAACCGGTTCTGTGTTTGCTGCTGTTTGGCCCACTTGGGCTTTTACCTGACCAACCACACACAGCTGTGGTTGAAAAAGTGGGGGGAAGGGGCTTTTCAAATGCTGTGCACCTGCATGCAGCGCCGCTCAGCTGTCCGGGCAGCAAGCTGGTGATTCACACGTGCAAAGCGCACAAAGTGAACTGGTAGTTACACGGTCAGATCCCATCCCTGTGTATCACCATCTTACTCCCTACACCACAAACGGTTTCTGAGGCACACAGGCCACTGGAATTACAACCCCCACCGAGTTTCTGAAAACCAGAATGTCTAAAGAAGGGTTTGGTTTATAAAGGGCTTATAAAATACAAACCCTGTGACGGTTTTGGGGAAAGCAACGAAGGCATATTTCAGACATTAACATTTTATAGTATTTATTTTCTTTCAATCAACTTTGCTAGAAGAGATTACATTGATTGAGAAAGAAGAATGGAGCTCTGTGGACAATATACCCCGAGTCTCTTTTGTTCACCAAGGCAGCAAGTGTGTCTATACAGAGATTCGGTTGTAAGAACACATCAAGAAGGCCTAGGAGTTAATATTTGGATGTGAGAGCAGCAGGAAATGTCAACCCCAGGAGAAGAAGAACCCGCAAAGCACCCCGGAATGCAGCAGTCAGTAGTTGGCTTCATCCTGTGGCTAAGAGGGATAGAAGGGCCCCTCCATGGAGTCGCCAGAAGCGGAGACTGGATTCATACAGTGGATTAGGCAATACAGAGACACACATAGACGGGCATTGCTCAGCACAGGAGGAGGAGACAACTGATGGAGAGGCTTCCTTGCTCTCTGAGGATTATAAAAAGTATGTTTAAGACAGTAGGTGGGTTCGTGCAGAATGCAAATCCATAGCATCATCACATTTTGTTTTTTTTGGTATAACGGACCAAGCTACAAACAAGGTTTACAAACAGACTAGGTTATTTCATGTAATAAGTCAAAGCCAAATAATTCCCACAATGGCTTAACATGCTTGTTAAAATACAGTTTCCTAATTTGTGCCTTAATGCTTTGTATATATTGAGCCAGTACTATTAAACGCGGCAGCCCATTTTCCATGGTAGGTGGTGACTTTTAGGAACAGATGAGGTAGAAACAGCGACATAAGCAGAAGATTTCTTTAAACAGGATAATGCGCACACTGTTGGGGATTA
This sequence comes from Pseudonaja textilis, assembly GCF_049901715.1. NCBI lineage: Eukaryota > Metazoa > Chordata > Lepidosauria > Squamata > Elapidae > Pseudonaja > Pseudonaja textilis. The sequence continues at coordinate 52,834,885 of NC_141997.1, forward strand.
TTAGTGTCATATCTTTGGACAAAAGTACTCCTAGTAATTAACTCGGGAGCAAAGATCAGACTAATTAAAAGAATTCCTAACCATTTCTTGATCTTTGGTGAGAAAAGTAGCACAGGAAAAGGCGCTGCCGTTGTGTCACTCGCGAGCTTCCAGCTGCTGCGCACATGGCGCCTCGAGCGAGTCGTAGAGATGGATGAGGCGGTCTGCTTCTCTCCAGCCAGACAGCAAGGCCCCATGGGTGGTGGAGTAGAAGGAGCGATGGGTGGCCTCTCCTGCAAAGAGAAGCTGGGGCGGGGCCTGTTGAGAAGGAGGGGCAAGCGTTATTCCCGGGTCTAAGCCAAACCAGCCGTGGCGAAAGGGGGGACCGTTCTTGGGGCGTGTCAGCTATCCATCAATCAAAATGCCCCACCGGAATGCCTGCCAAACCAAAAAGCCGCTTTGGGGCAGGAAGTCCAAAGCCTGGCTTTACTTTCTGGAGCCCTGCACAGATTTGATGGTTTTCCTGGTGCTTCTGGGGTGGTTACATCTGCTTTCTCCGTTTCATTTACAATTTAATGATTCCAATTCTATGTAGGGAGAAATGGTACGTGTGTGTTGAACAATATGCTCCGCCCTGACACTGACAAGAATAATCAGCCAATCCACTTATTGGCTTGTCAAATTCCAGCAGAGAGCCAGCTCACTGTAGTAGTTAAGGCACCGGGCTAGGAACCAGGAGCCTGGGAGTTCTAGTCCCACCTTAAGCATCAAAGCCAGCTGGGTGACTTTGGGGCAGTCGTTCTTTCTCAGCACAACCCACCTCACAGGGATGTTGTTGTGGGGGAAGAGAGGAGGACGAAGGAGTATTGGGTACATACCTCATACCGGAGTTATTTAAATAAAGGCGGGATAAAACTCTTGAATGAATTCTTTATCCATGAAAACCCTTTTCAGGGATCAATGTAACATTTGGAGTCCGCAGATCTTCAAAGGGCCACGGTGGAGGAAGGCTGCTCAGGACTCATCCTGCTTACCTTGGAGTCGGAGTGGTCCTCGGGGAGAGGCTGAGCAAGCAAGTCAATGTCCTCCCCAGAACTTCCTACAGCTACGTAACTGTAGGATCCCCTGGTGTAAGGTTCACTATGCCATCTAGTCCTCAGTATATTCTTCGGAGGAGCCAGCTGTGGATTTCCTAATCAAAACAAACACAGAGCAAATTAACATTTTAATTTCTACCCTGGAATTCATTCAAATTACACCTTTACCCTTTCTGCCAATTTGATAATACAGAGTCCACTAGGAAACCGTGATGTTCAGGGAAGGCAGGACGGATGGGACTCCCTTCATTCCTCCCTCCCGAGTTGGGTAGGACTGTAGAACATTTAGGCCCATCTTTCTAGCAGGATCCTGAGGTGGTTGCTCAGAGTTGCCTCGAACCGTGAAAGGGCTGGCATATAATTTAATAGGTAATAACAGTAATACTAAGGCATGGCTACACATCATCCAGCGCTTGCCCAGAAAGACCATATACCTGTTGCTTTACGAAATACTTGAGTCAAAGTTGTAAGAACTTCAGAATCTGACAGGGTTTCCATAAATTCAGATTCTCTTCCAGCGATGAAGCCGCAAAGGATGTGGCCGTGCCTGTAAATTGAAAGACAGGAAGAAAAATAATGCAAAGCAAGTCCCGAAGGTGCTTCTTCCAAGAGGAAACTGGATTTTTGTTTTTCTTTTTCTTTGAAAACATTTCGCTTCTAATCTAAGCAGCCTTTTTAGTTCCACCTGACTAGTGGGCGGCAAATAAATTTCATAATAAATAATAAATCCAATTTCTCCTCCGAGTTGTAAGAACTATAGTAAAGATAACATAGCATCAGCAGATGGATAGCAACTCTGCAAAGCTTGTGAGCATCATCATGGGTTACGGAGTACTGTAACTTACTCACTGTAACTTACGGAGTACTGTAACTTACTTACTTACTGTTCCTGCTTCAAGCCCAGTATCCCCTCTGCTTTGAGATCCAGGGCACGATCGAAGCTTCCCTCCTTCCCGAGAAGCCCACTTCAATTCCCCCCCCCCCCGTCTTCCCCTCACCTCTCAGGGGGCTGAAGAACCACGTAGCCAGCAATCTTCTGGAACCAGGTATTTCTCCAGTCGGCAGGACGCTCCTCCAGAGGGGACTGGTTTTCCCACACCACCCCAATTATTTCAGTGTCCGGCTTCCAGAATGGTTGCTCGAATTCCAAAATAATTTTATTGGCAGTCCCAAAGCCCAATCGTCTTATGGCTTCCAGCTTCTGGGGTGGGAGAGGCGGGCAAAAAAAGGACTCCTGGTGTTCTTTGAGGAAGCCTACAAAGAGGGGGATGATAAGAGCACAGATTAGAACAGGAAACCAGAATTTGAGGAAAATGCCTCCAAACCTTATGGAATAAATTTATTTGAGGAAACATTCAAGAACAACACAGGAGCTGAAGTCCAGGAAATATGATGATCTGCTGCCAATTTCTCTGATAGCGTTTTAGGATTCATTGGTTATGAAGGCCAGAGAAGATGCCAAAATTAAGAGTGACTTAACACTATTTTGTGTGGAAAAATAAGTATTTTGATTTGCCCGCCTTCTTTTTCTCCGTCTTCTAATTTAAAAGAGAGAGAGAAAGGGAGTGAGGAACTCATTGGATAAAATGGAGGACCAACTTCCATTTCCAGTGCTGACGGTGGCTTCTGCTTCAACATTCACTTCTTTGTTGCCTGATTTCACAGAGAAAACACAGAGAGAACCTGAGACCTGCACCCAGACACGGGTATGCATGCAGCCATTTTAAAGTAAATTCAACAAATACATTTATAATGATTGTTTAAATAGAAATGTTCCAATGTTATACATGCTTTTATAAGCAAACCAAATTATACACAATTCTTTTTTTTTTATAAAGCAACAAAGTGACGTGTGGTCTACTGAATCTTTCTTAGTTCACATGGGCGGCTTTGGTCCCTGCCATTTTGAGGCAAGAAACACAAAAAAAATGTAAAAAAAATAATCCTACAATTCAACTCTGTCAAATTCGAGAGCTAAAATAACTGTGTCCCAAGGGTTTCCTCTTCAGGTTGCTTCTGCCGTGGCCTTCTCCGGCTGACTGCTTGCTAACCAGGCAGCCACACATTGATTGGCCAGGTAGCAAAAGTAAATTCTGTTGTGTCCTAGTGCAGAAAATGTTGGCCCCAAATGCGCCGCCCCCATGCTGAGAGCCACCGAGATTTACCTAAGGGCACCGTAACGATGACGTGGTCTGCCAAGAACGTCTCTCCGTCTTCACATTCCACCTGCACCCCAAAGAGCCGGCCTGGGGAGCCCTCCTCCTCGTGGGACCTTCCCCAGTGGATGGTCTTGACCGGCTTCTCAAACAGCACAATCCCTTCGGGCAGAGAGGCCATGATGTGGTCTGTGAGGCCTTGGAAACCGCTGGGAGGGACAAAGAAGCCAAGCAAGTGGGCAGCCTGAAATGTACTTTGGGGCCCATTTGCTGTCATTAAATTGGAGGCTCATAATCCAGAATGCCCTCTGTAATAAAGGAGGAGAAGCACCTGAACAGGTGAGGGAAATAAAGCTTAAAATTCCATCCAGAGGAGAGATCAGGGGAGGCCGGTAAAGGAATTGCTGCAAAGGGCATCTACTTTACGCCCAGGTGCAAACACACACGCACACGTATCTCCGGGACAGGTAGAGAAAACTTGGGCTGGAGGTGACGGCGGGGTCTCCCTCCCTTCCGTTTGACAACGAGGGCTGGGGAGGACTCACCCGGGGAAGGTGCAGTCCAGGCCGGGCAGCATGGCGTACTCTCCGAAGGGCCCCAGCGCCAGCTCGTCCAGGCTGTCGGTGCCGTTCACGCAGCACTCCAGGTGGAAGTAGGAGCGGAGGACGGCCAGCTGGAGGCGCCGCGCCTCTTCCTCGCCCGCCGCCTCCCGCAGCTCCCGGGCCACGGCGCCCCGCAGGTACTCTCCCACGCTGGGCACCGGCGGCCGGTCCACGTGCACGAAGCCGCGCGCTTCCTCCAGGAGGCCCGCAAAGAAGGCGCCCGCGGAACGCCCCGCCTCGGCGTCCAGCTCCCGGCCCTGGCTGGAGTACCAGGCGAAGGGCCCCGCCGGGTGCCCGCCCGCTTCCACCTGCTGGTTCTCCTCCGACAGAGCATCGTCGTCCAGCAAGCCGGCCTCCGCGGCCAGCCGGAAGACGGGGTTCTCCTTGGACGGGCCGTGGATCCACTGCGCCCCGACCTCCACCACGCCCTTTCCTGGGGGGGAAGAGGGGAGCCCCTCGGTCACCCCAGCTGCCCCCTCCCCGGGAGGCCCGGCTCCGCAGCGCCCCGGCTGGGTCCGCCTCCCCGGGAAGGGCGGGGGCGTTCCCGGTCTCGTCCGCGGGGGGAGCCCCGGGGGGCAGGCGGGGATGAAGGGGCCGCCCGCCTCCGCCCTCCCTGCCCGGCTGCCTCTCCCGCCCGCCGCCCGCCCTCCGTCCCGACTCACCGAAGCGGGCGCTGCGGATGCGTCCCCCGGCGCGGCCCGAGGCTTCCAGCAGGCGCAGGTGGGCGAAGCGCCGGGAGGCCTGGAGGAGCCGCTGCGCCGCCCCGAGCCCCGCCGCCCCCGCGCCCACCACCAGCACCCGCCGCCCGCCCGGCGGCCCGGACCCCGCCATGCCGGAAGGCGGCCGAGTCCCGGCTCCGCTCGGCTAGGCGCGCCTGGGCCGCTCGGGCGCCGCGCAAAAGCCGGGCCGGAGCGGGAGGCGGACGGGAGGCGGCAGAGGAGCCGAGGGGGCGGCTCCCCGGCCGCTTGAAGGAGCTCGGCCTGCCAGGTGCCCGACAGGCCCGGCGTCCCAGCTGCCCCCGCTGGCCTCTCCTCTGCTTTGGGTCTCTTTAGGGCCGGGCGGTTTCCCTGGACCTTGGCCGCCTCTGGGAGGGACTCTGCCCGCCTCTGGCCTGCCGCCTCCCCTGAATGGAAGGGCCCCTTTGCCCCTTGAACCGTCCCGGCCTGTCCACAAACTGGGCCTTGTCTTAGATCTCAGCTCCTCCTGCTTTCCAGGGTGCATAAACAAATACAAATGTGCGCTGGCAGCGCAAAACTTGCCCGATTTTGCTGGCACTTAAACTTTGGTGGGTGATAGTCTAGTTCATCTGAGGTACAAAGGAGCCCTAGAGAACAGGGCGCTTTACCCACGTGCCATTATTAGGGGGTTGGAGGGAAGGGAAGGGGGAGGAGAGGTCCCAGAGGGAGAGGCAGGATTAAAACACCGGCCATAAATTATTTCCAAGGGAGTTGCCACATTAGTCTTTGCAGTAAAAATAATCCTGCTTTGTTATCTCAAAGAATAATAAATCTGTTAGTTCGTGGTCTGGGGAGAGGGAAAAAAGGGAGAGGAAAACAGGTTAGGTGTGAAATGCCTGGGAAGGAGCTAACAATGTAACCGGGCAAAGCCTGGCTAGATATTTATTGCTCTAGAAAGAGCATTTCAGAGAGCAAAGGTTGTGAATTCTGCATGATGGATTGCTGGCAGGAGAAGAACTGCAGTTCTTGAAAAGCTGCTTGGCTGGACCTTGTGAGCTGAATTAGGGGGGCCCTGAACTGAATCCTGCCAGGCTGGAGATCAAGAGCCTGAGCGACTGGGGCAGGTAGAGGCTTGGGAGCTTTCGAAGGGAGGCGGACGGGGGCTCTCAGGGGGCCCAGTTAAAGAAAATCAGGAAGACGTGTGTGAAGTCCCCGGTCTACCTGTCCACCCTGGTGCACCGAGGACAGGAAGTCAACCAGAAGAACTACAGTGCTTAGCCAAAGAAAAGCTTTGGGTGACTTCATGGGTGACTTCGAATTATCCCTATTTATTTAGGATTACATCCCACTTCAGTGCAATCGGTTCTAAGGGATGTACACTCCTGGTTTACAGTAAAAAGGATTAAGACATAAGACATAAGAATTTATTTGTCATTACACTTGCAAGTGGGTGCAACGAAATGAGGTGCTCTTCCACAAGTAAAACTGGACAACACGGTAAACCCGGCAAACAGAACAATAACATCCTCATCACAGCATCCAAAGAGCTGCAAAGCCCCAAAGGCCTGCAATCCTGCTAGCGGCTCCAACCACACCAGGCAGGGGCTCTTCTGGAAGAGTTTGCTCAACCTCCACAGAGGAAGCCCTCCTCTGATTTGGGGAGGGGGGTGGGAGGAGGACGCCCCTTTGGAGCAGGGCCCCGAATCCCTTCCAGAACCCCCCGGATAGGCAGCTATGACCCGTCATTCAGGGGCCTCTCCAGGATATGCGGGTCCTGAGTTTGTCAAGTCTTTCAAACCACAAACAGCCTCTGGGGCCCAGCGAGTGACCGGTGCAGCGGTTGCAATTGGTCACCCAGGCAAAACGACCATCGTCCGGGAGAGAGATTGGCGTGTCTGGCCAAAGAAGGAGAAGGACTAGGGGTGACTCCGATATTTGAGGGGCTGCCACAGGAAGAGGGGGCAACCTATTTTCCAAAGCACCAGAGGGAGGACAAGAAATAAGGGGGGGAAGGTCATGAAAGAGAGGTGCAGCCCAGGAATAAGGAGAAATTTCTTCCCAGTGAGAACAATGCATCGGGCGAAGGGCCTGCTCAAAAACACAGCAGCTTTTTCAGCTTTTTAGCAACCTATCGGGCCAGAGGGGGAGAAGCCCTAAGCCTCTGATTTCCTCCCATAGCAATTAATCTGCCTGCTGGTTCTGGGCTCCACAGCCACCAGGTGCTGGCATGCGTTTGGTGGATTTGCCCTGCCATGCCACCCAAAGAGCCTTAGGCATTAATGGATGTATTTGTTCTGCTCGGTAATCATTAATTGCCCTCTGAAATAAAGCGGAATAAATGGCAGCATGAAGAGGTCGCCAGGAGCCTCTCCGGTGCGGTTCTAGCCGGTCCGAGGAGGTCCGGGAGGGTGTCGCTTGGTTGTGGATCTTTGAATTAATGCGCTTCTAGTCGGCTTTAGAGGGGAGGCTCGACCCAACCCCGGCTGCTCCTGGAATCGCCCCAAACAGACTTACAGGGATCACCTCAGAATCTCCGCAGGGCTCCCTAGCATGAAACAGGCCCTGGCTTGGAATGTGCTGGAATATCTTTGCCGATTGCTGGGCATCTCGACCGGAGCAGGTGAGGCCCGTTGCTGGGGGCAGCGTCCCTCCTTTCTCTGCAGACGGGTTGCTCCTGGCACCCTGTGCCACCTGGGAGCTTTCCCTCAGGTTCCGTGGGCGCGATGAGTGCTTGGCTCTCGCGAAGGGACGAAAGAAACGGCGGCTCTTTTAACTTTGCCCTTTTAAGTATTGGTGCTTTTTACCAGTCCCTCATCCTGGGAGAGAGAGAGAGAGAATTTACACGCAACCTCTGGTCAACCGAGGCAGAAACTCAGCGCCCCAAATACGGCAGCAATTGTGTGGCTCGGAGCGGGAGTTAGGCCCTGTGGGGTTGCCCCCTATGAAGTGCTTCTCGGTGATCGCCTTTAAACATGGCTTAAAACATGGCAGACAAAGGAACAAAGAGAAATAAGCCATCATAGACAGTCCACCTACGTTAGCTGCAACAGATGAGAGCGATCGCTGTCCGAGGCCCCCATTTATTCATGAGAAACCATCAGGTCTCAAACAGGGCCAGTTCTGTGGAAGCGGAGGTGGGCTCCCCCGCCCCGTTCCCAGGCTAAAGTTGGCCACCATGTCAACAAAGCCCCCCGGATGGCTCCAGGGCCACTGAGCTCCATGCCGGGGCTCTGTTGGTTCGGAAGGGAGGCAGGTGGAAGCCCTGAGATTAGACCTCTGAGGTTGGAAAAAAAGGAGCCCCCCTGGCAAGCGATGGCTTAGATTTGCTTGGTTTTTCCAGTGCAATAACGACATGCCATGTCTGGGAAACTTCTGCCAAGCCAAGCGAGTGAAGGTAAAGTTCTAGTTGTGAGGCGTTTTGTAATCGAGTGCTGGACCCACACCTGGAAGGCTAGGATCACTTACTTTAGGGCTGCTCTTTGGGAAGGTCATGAACCGTTTGTAACTACTAAAATGTGTGGGTGCTAATAGTGAATATTAGAAATATTTTAAAAGATTAAAAAGACCCCGAGAAGACTTTAAAAAAAATACTTTCTAGCTGTAAATGGAGAATGGTGTCGTGCAGTGTGGTGGGATTCAATTTTCTTTTAACTACCGGTTCTGTGGGTGTGGCTCGGTGGGCGTGGCAGGGAAGGAGACTGCAAAATCTCCAGTCAGAGGCGGGATTGGCCGCTTCTCCAAACTCCTCAAAGTTTCCGCTTCCGGTTCTCCAGAACCGGTCAGAACCTGCTGAATAGGCCACCTCCGGTGTCATGTACCTTATTTGGAAGATGGTTTGTTCTTTGTTTAATGGGATTTTCCAAGTTAATTAAATTCTTCTGTCCTTTCATACTCAGAAATGAAGAGGGAAAACTACCTATCATTAATAAGTAAAAAAAGGAAAAGAAATGTCATTGAATATAAAAGTTTACAGAACCATATATTTAGACATGAAGTATTACTAGAAGAAAACGTGAAGCTAATATAACCCGTTCTGTTCTGTTCTGTTCTATTCCCTATTCTATAGTATATTTTCTATTCTGTTCTATTCTATTCTATTCTATAGTATATTTTCTATTCTCTAGTGTATTTTCTATTCTGTTCTATTCTATTCTATAGTATACTTTCTATTTTGTTTTATTGTATTCTATTCTATGGTATATTTTCTATTCTATAGTATATTTTCTATTCTATTCTATTCCTATATTCTATACCTATAATCTATTCTATTCTATTCTATTCTATTCTATTCTATTCTATTCTATTCTATTCTATTCTATTCTATTCTATTCTATTCTATTCTATTCTATTCTATTCTATTCTATTCTATTCTATTCTATTCTATTCTATTCTATTCTATTCTATTCTATTCTATCCCATTCCATTCCATTCCATTCTTTGAAACAATAAATACATGGAATCTGCCTTGGCAGAGCTAAGCTGCATGTTATTTCCAAGACTTCCACACCGGCTCCAGAGGCCTTTTCAGAAAGCGGACTCGACCCCTGGCTTAACCGGAGTGCAATTGTTTGGCATTGTGCCCACTGCTCAGGAAGGAGGCCCAGGGAAATGGAGGCAGTGGAGAACATCTGGCCGAGGAATCTTGGGAGAGTGGCGGGGAGTGACCTCGGCCATTTCTCTTCTTGTAAAGTGGTGATTTGTGTACCCTCCCTGACAGCCCTTTTGTGGGAACGTCCATGAACTGGGAGCACCAGGAGTGCAAAACGGGATGTAAGTGGAGGGTCGAGGACTTGACTCCCAGATCGGAGGGGTTAATTCACGGCATATTTGCAGGTGTTGAGTGAAGAAGAATGTGGCCGCATAATGAGATTGGTTGTAAAATTTGATCCTTCCTGGACTTGTTCAGCTATTGAAATGTGCTGATTTCTCCCTGACCCACCAGGATGGGTCCCTGCGAACTGGGGGCCGTTCTGCCAGATGCCCAGCCAGCCTCGGGGAGTGGGTGGAACCGCCCCCTCCTCTTCCCTGGGGCTGAACTCAGACACGAGCATTCGGGAAAGAAGGGAAGGTGGGGGGGAAGGCATTTTGGCAGTTCAGCCACTGGCCTCCATTTGCAACTGTTGGCAGCATTCTGTGGTTATATAACCACAAGTTATGGCTTCTTCTTCTTCTTCTTCTTCTTCTTCCCCACCCCTTCCGGACAAGGGATTCACTTAACGACTGTGGCCTTTGCTAGGTGACCTTGGGCCAGTCACCTTCTCTCAGCCCTGGGAAGGAGGCAATGGCAAAGCACCCCTGGGAACCCCTGCCGGAGATGCTCTGCAGGGGCTGAATCGGACACGATGAAGTGGGTGACAACGTTCCTGTCTCACGATGAAGTGGCTTCTCCAGGGAGCTTAAAGGCTAATGTGGCTGGAATGTGGTGTGAAAAGTTTGGTGGGAGGCACAGAAACGTTACAAGCTGTGACATATCATAAAAGCAATCCGAGTTGTGTTACTTGCCCCACGGTGTCGTGCTCCCCCCGTCCTCCGGGGAGGCCTGGGTGACGCCTCCGCAGGGTTCAGGCGATGCCTCTCCCCGGCTGCTCTCACTCGCTGTGTGTTTCTCTTGCCTTGCAGGGCTCCTTGCTGTGGGCCTGGAGACGCTTCTGCAGGGGCAGTTCAAGAGCCTGGCTCTTTACCTGCTGTGAGTATGACGGCCAGCCCCCCCCCAGCCTCAGTTCTTGTGGAGGGGAGGGAGCCCTTGGCTGGGGGGCCTCTCATGAGGAGCCCAGCCCAGCCGTGCCCGGGTGCCTCTGCTATTCCAAATGGAGATCAAGGGGAGGGGAGGGGAAGAAGGGCACTCTGAGCCCCCGATTATTGCACGAAGCATAAAAGGCTCCCTTCTGAATTGATTCCGGGCTTCTCTGCAAAGCTGAAGCTTCTCGGAGCCCCCCCAAAAGCCCGGGAGGCGACCCTGCCCACCTGGAAGTGAGCGGGGGGGGGGTGTCCGAGTGGCCCCATCCAGCCATTGGGGTGGGCATCGGTGGGCATTCACGCCATAACTCTCTCTCTGGCTTCCCTTCATAGCTCCTGGGCTTCCTTCACGTTGCATGTCAGTGAATAATCAATAATAATACATAAATAATAGTGAACGGTGATGATGATGAGGATAGGAGCCTTCTCAAGGAGGGTCTTTCCAGCCAAGAGGGCAGAACCTGCGAGGGTTTTATGAGTTCTGCAAAGCCTTCAGGGCCAGGAGGGAGGCAGCCCATTTTCCCTCCTCCGTAGCTGCTGCTCTCCTCCTTCCCTTCAAAAACTCCCCTCTGTGTTTCTAATACAGGAGGGGTCCCGTCCCGTCCCCCCACCCCGGCCTTCTTTCTCCCCCATCCCTTTCTTGCTAGACAGCTCACCAACCGCACCCCTTTCGGGAGCAGGACCGCCACTCACGGCCGCCTGGTTCTCAGGCCGGCCTGGCTCTTCCCCCCCCCCCGCCTCCTCCTCCTGGAACAATGCGGGTGTCTTTCCAGCTGCTCTGTGCTTTATTATTTTTTAAATCAAACATAAGCCAATCGCTACATAAGAACAGGGAGGTTTGTTTTAAACCTTTCAGCCATGATCCCCCCACATTCTTTTTAAAAAAAATACTAACAAAAGAGAAAAATAAAACCAAAACAATATAACTAAACATCAAAATTAAAGGGACGCAAAGCAAAAAATGAGATCACTAACAAAAACCACCTCCAAATGCCCTCTTCGTGTTGTCCAAAGCAAAAGCTCCGGTGTAAATATTGACAAGTAAAATATCTGTTGCTGTGAATGTGATACAGATTTATCCCCCCAATGTTAGATGTTATTGATGGCTCCTCCAGGCATGGAAAGTATTTGACGTCTTGAAAGTTTGAAAACAATGGGGGTGCAGCCAAGAGGAACCTCGGCATCTCCAGTGAACTCATATTAAGTTAATATTCTTGTGGATTTGAGCCCAAAATGTAGCAATTAAGACAAGCAAAATAAAAATTCTGTTGTATTAACCTCATCATGAACTCATATCTCACATTACTTAAAGAAACTCATATCGATTCACAACAATATGTCATTTTTCTTAAAATTATGTAAAAAACCTCTATTTCATTCAGCTCCTTTAATCCTGGACTGTCCAGAGATGGGACCAAATATATTTTATTTTCATTTTATTGGTGAAGTTTGTGTGCTGCTCCACTCCCAGAGCCACGACTGGTCCATGGAAAATGACTTTGCTGACTTTGCAACAGGAGTTTTCCAAAACTCCTCACAGATGCAGCCTCGCTGCTGAAATTGTGTCGATCTGGTTTATTTATTTAAAGGTTTGTGTGGCTGCCCGTCTTAAACAATTCCAGGCAGCTCACAAATAGCAGTAAAACCCTAACTGTAACACATAATCCTAAAACATTCGAACAAAAGCAAATTTTTTGTAATCTTCCCCTTAGGATGTTCCACAGCAAACTCAAATACTCTCATTCCGTTCATCCCATCCCGTCCTCTCCTCTCCTCTCGTCTTCGTAAAAAGCCAGGCCTCGGTGGCCTCTGGGAGACTAAAAGTGGGTGGTGGGGTGGCCAAATCACGGATGGGGGTGGGGGAGGGGGGGAGGGAGATCCACCACGACTTCCAAGATTGATTAAACGTCGAAATACACACGTTGGACCCGATGCATCACCCGCCCTCCCCATTAGTTATATTAATGGTGCTCCATTTAGACCTCCATCTCAAAACAGCCGTGGGAATCCATTTGCGGACTTAATGTGAAAGCATATTTTAGAATTTTGGTGCCGTGATGTTATCCAGAACTTAAACGCAGCCTTAGATTAATGAGAAGACGTGAAGGCTTCCCGCTCTCTTTCTGTCTACTTTAGATCTACTCTGACAAGGAGCCGCAATGGTTCATGTTCTACATAACACAGAAACAAGAATAGAGCTCAATAATCCCCCCGTGGATAAAGGCAGCAGGTGGTCTTCACCTAGTGAGCATTATACGGCTACAGAGAAAGTAGAATAATTTGGTTGGAAGGGACCTCAGAGGTCTTCTAGTCCAGCCCCGTCTGCTCAGGCAGGAATCCCTGCACCATTCCAGACAAGTGGCTGTCCAGCCTCTTCCTGAAAGCCTCCCGTGGTGGAGCAGCCACAACTTCTGGTGGCAAGCAGTTCCCCTGGTCCATCGTTCTACCTGTCAGGAAATTCCTCCTTAGTTCCAGGTTGGATCTCTCTTTGAAGAGCTTGTTCAGCCACCATTGGAACTTAAAACCACTCAAAGTTATGAAGCTGAAGTAGGGGTACCCACTTTATGACTGTCACGCACCTGCAGATTCCATTATGATCATAGGTTGAGGTCCCCGCCTCCCCCCGTACTGAATTTCTTTCACCTGAGGTCTGCCTAACTCTTCTCCCTAGGAGGCCGGCAGAGGCGGGAGGCACGAAGGCTCCCCTTCCTGTCCTGGCACCCGGTCTGGGTTTCGGGGCCTTTGGGGGCCCGCAGGAGCCACCGGGATGGCTGGGGGGGCTGCAGAAGGAGCCGAGGCTGCTGTGTGTGTGGGGGGGGGGAGGCTCCCGTTTGGCCCCGGCCGGCCTCCCCTAACAGAGATCCATGCTTCAGTCTTTCAGGGGCGGCCGTTTCTCTCTGGGAAGGGGCCTTCCTGGCCAGCCTCCTCGTGGCCCCCTGCTTGGGGTGAGTTTTGCTCCTGTCCCTCCCATCAGGTGCAGGGCCTCAGGTGGGGGAGGGGTGGGGGGGGCACGCAAAGGGCCGTTCAGCCTCGGGAGTGACCAGAGGGGTCGATATCGGGCGCTGGGGGGAGTGATATGAAGGCGGGGAGGGGAGAGAGGAGCCCCCCTTGACCCCCCCTTCCCTGAGTGCCCCCCGGCTCTTGAAAGTGCCCAATAGTTTTTGCTGGGGGAGGATAGCGGGTGGGGGGAGGGCAAACCTTTCATCCCCTCTCCCTCCCTCTTGGCAGCCCCCTGAGGGGATCCAGGATGGCCGCTTGCTGGCTCCGAGCCAAACGCCGGGGGGCTTTCCAGAAGTTCCTGGCTTACGCCCTGCTCTCCGTCGCCTGCTTCCTCAGCCCTGTCCACGTCTGGCAGGTCCTACTCCCAGGTGAGGGGAGGGAGGGTGCAGGGACCCCCTGCTCGAAGGAGGGTGGGGGGGAGGGCGCCCACGTTCCCCCCCCCTGCCGAGCGAATGGCCTCCAGGGACAGGGAGGGGGCCCCCCCAGGCCATGGCCAGAGCAGAGCCCCCCCCCCAGGCCCCCCAGGCCATGGCCAGAGCAGAGGGGCTTCAGCCCAGGCCGAGAAGTTGATTCTTGGCATCTTCAAACCGCCACGGCAGAGAAACCCCGAGTGAGGCTTTCTCTCCACGCGTCCTGCAAACAGATGGAAGGGATTAGTTGATTAAGCATCAGGAAGTCCTGATTTTAAAAAAAGGGAATATGTGGACTTTATTGGAGGGACTCCAAGATCAAAACGATTGTCTGGAGAAGCAAATAGTTTGGGCTGCTAGATGGGACAATGGGTCTCCCTCTATATTTTGCCATTTTGTTTTATCCTAATCAGGATAGCCTCATTTTCCTTCCTTCCCTCCCTCCTCCTCCTCCTCCTCTTCCAGGCACCCTGCTCATCCTCACCAGTCTGGCCTATTTCCTGCTGAGTAAGCAACGGAAAGAAGAGACGGGAGACGGGCCACCCGAAGAGGGCGGTGACCCTCGGGATGAGGCGGCAGGTGAAAGGCCCGGAGACAGGAGGAGGCAGACCTCCCCCTTCCCCCGCCAACCCAGCCCCCTCGCTGGCTCTCTGCGGAGCTTCTTCCAAGCTTGCCAAAGGCCGGTCGCCTTCCTGGCCCCCTCAAGCGTTGCGTCTAGGAGGAGCCCCGCTGGCTCTGAGGAGCAGGCCGAGGAGATGGCGCTGCCCCTCAGAGGAGAGCCGGAGGGCTCCTTGGCCAAGGAGAGCACGTCTGAAACGGCCTTCATCCTTTCGGCCCAGGTTTGATGCCCCAGGGGGCTCACGCAGCCGCTCTTCTCCTCTTGCAGCCGAGGTGGAAGGCAGAGGCGTCTCTGGCCATGGCCAACAGCCGAGAATCCCGGCTGGCTGCTCCCTTCACCGCGCGTCCCTGCCACGTCCCCTGTGGTGTTTCCTTATTCAGTCGTGGCAGCCGTGCAGGCCGTGGCTCTGGCAGCCACTGGAGGAGAGACCTTGTCCAGTCCGAGCCATGGGCAGCATTGCTGAAGAGGAGTCTCTCCTTGGAGAGAAGAATATCCAGGAGGCAGCGGGACGCTCCTAGAAAGCAAATCCCACGATATATATCTTTGCTCTATCAAATGCTGTCACTCGGTGAGGCTTTCTAGGAGAAAATGCAGAATTATCCTCTGTCTGCCTTTGTTTGGGAACTTCCAGACTTTGGAAAGAGGATGAGGAGAAATAAACGATCGGGTCCATTGACTGGCCTTTCTTTTTCTTTTAAAGTTTCCTCCAGAATCAGGAGCCCTGGTACTTCACGGTCACCTCCCCAACGGTTCTTCTTCTTCTTCTTCTTCTTCTTCTTCTCCTTCTCCTTCTTCTTCTTCTTCTTCTTCTTCTTCTTCTTCTTCTTCTTCTTCTTCTTCTTCTTCTTCTTCTTCTTCTTCTTCTTCTTCTTCTTCTTCTTCTTCTTCTTCTCCTTCTCCTTCTCCTTCTCCTTCTCCTTCTCCTTCTCCTTCTCCTCTCCTTCCTCCTTCTCCTTCTCCTTCTCCTTCTCCTTCTCCTTCTCCTTCTCCTTCTCCTTCTCCTTCTTCTTCTTCTGTCTCCTCTGCTCAGCCTTCCCGATTGCTTAGCCTCGTGTCGAGGGCAGCGGCTGCTCTCACGCCTCCCTTCACCCTCTGGGAGAGGAGAACGTTGTGAAGCAAATAGATCTGGGATTTCCTGGAAGGATCAGGCAGGTTAAGCAAATGATTTGGGGATTACTTAGCAGGACCAGCTCGCCCCTGGGGTTAAGACCCTCCGAATCTCCCACATCTCCCTTCGTCCTTCCCTCTTTGAAAGACCTGCGGTTGCTTTGGGAGGGTGGGGGGCTCCCCCCCCCCGTTGCTTCTGAGAGCCCCTCCCACTTTCTGCAATCTCCTGGTCCCCACAGCCCTGCCTGGCTCCCTCGCTTGTCAGTCTGAGCAGGGACTTATAGTTGCGCTCACAGATCAGCTCTTCCTTGCTTTCCAGTCAAAAGGAAGCTGGTTTGGTTTGTTCTGGGTGGAAAAAGAGGGACCCTCCCTGGAGAAATTCCCGGAGAGTGAGAGCCGTGGCCCAACGGAAGAGCCTCCCGGAGCTGTGGGAGCTTCGTTGCTGGAGCTTTTCAAGAAGAGTTTGCCTGGGGTGCTACAGGGTCCCCTGCTTCGTTAGCCCTCAGAGCTTGGCTCACTTGGGGAGCGGACCCAGATCCGGGCAATGACCCCGGGAAAAGTCAGAGGGCTCAAGATTAGTGAGGCAAAGAATAATGACAGGACGCGTAAAAACATCTTCGTTCATAAAGACCTGCATGCCAAACCCTCCCACTTCATTTGCAAAGCTGCTCCACAAACCTGGGAACTGAGGTCGCTTGGGCCATTAATTTGGGTCACTTCTGTACCCAGAGAAGGTGCGGATTGACAGGTGGCAGAGATCTTTGAGGATGACAGCCGTTCCCAGGAAGCGTATTTAAGCTTCCAGGGTCCCAAACAGGCAACGGCCGGCCACATGGCTAATGTAGCTAGGACAGGTGAGCGCATGTGCCTGGTTGGCCCTCAGATATCAAGCTGGACTCGGCAATGGCTTCATGTTTTGTTTTACATCCCTTCCGAGTTCTTGAAATATTCAGTCAGGCTGGACCAAAAGAAACAGCACTAGAATTAGGCACGAGGGGGCAGCAGTGGCACTTGGTGTGCAAAGGAACCGCAAAATCCAGGAGTTTCCCTTGGATCTTGGCACGGAGGGAGGTGCCTGCGTGGGGCTCATTGTTCCGAGGAAGCTGAGAGGCAAACATGCGGCTTGGAGTCCTCGGCCGTTGGGCTGCTGGCCCATTTCAGCCCCCACCCCCACCCCTCCTTTCCAGGGACTTTCACAGGTCAAGGCCGCCCCTTCCCAAAGACAGCATGGCAGAACTTTTAACTTGCTCCCAGTCAAAATGACTCAGACAGAAATCTCAAAGGCGGCTCAGTCACCCAAAAGGAGAATAATCTGGATGTTTACAGAATGTTGGGCTAAAATTAAGGCCAGAACAGGGTAGGATGGCAGCCTTCCAGTACCTGAGGGGCTGCCCCAGAGAGGAGGAGGGGGCCCACCCGGTCTCCAAAGCCCCCGAAAGGCAGCAGGACACAAAGCAACGGAGGGAAACTAACTCAGGAGAGAAGCAACCTTCAACTGAGGAGGAACAGGGAGGACAGAGAACTGGGGGACACAGAAGCGGCGGGTCTCCGTCCCTGGAGGCTTCTAAGAGGAGGCTGGACAAGCACTTCTCTGGAATGATGCAGGGCAGCGGTGGACGACCTTTTGGGGCTCCTGTGCCAAAAATTGTGTGCGTGCTTGCGCTCGCTCGCACGCAGGCCAGCACCCAGAAGGCAACGTGCGCCCCCTGCATCCCCTACGCATGCGCATGCAATCCACCCACCTACCCCCCTTACCTGCACTGCGCCTCACAGCTGATTTTCAGCCAGCTTGAGGCCTTTTTCGCCCTCCCAAAGGCTTAAGGAAGGCACCTGCAGGCTTCCACAAGCTTTGTAGGCCCAAAACTAGCCCCATTTCATCACTTCCTGTTTTTCCGAAAATACCAGAAGTGACAAACGGGGCTAGATTTCAGCCTACAAAGCCCGCAGAAGCCTTTCTCAAGCCTCTGGGAGGCCAAATAAGGCCTCAAACCAGCTGAAAAATCAGCTGTGAGGCGCGCACATGTGCAGTGAGGTAAGGTTGGCTGCAGCTCGCGTGCCAACACAAACAGCTCTGCGTGCCACCTGTGGCACGTGTGCCATAGGTTGCCAGCATGGATATAGGGTTTCCTGTGTCAGCAGTGGGTTGGACTAGAAGACCTCCAGGGCCCCTCCCTACTTTGTTATTCTGGGTTTTCAGGTGTGACTATTCTTAGATGGGTCTCACCACAGGGGGAAGGGTTCGCTTTCCATTAACTGGGGAACCTCCTCACATCAACGCTTGTTTTCCGTGGCAGCTGGCCACTCGGCCCACGACAGGCAGGGAGCAGGAGAGAAGCGAAGGGGGCGCCTGGGTGGGGTTCCTTGCACGACCTCTGCACGTTCCTTCAGATTCCCTTCCCTCAGCTGCATATCGAAGACACGCCTGGAGCCGGACTGGGCGGCATCTGGCTTCCCAGATGTTCCATGGATTCCACATCTGGCCCTCCGTAGCTCAGCCGGAGGGAGCCCAGAAGCCGTCTTCAGCAGCCTCCGGACCACTGGCTCCCCCTTAGGGATTCTGTCCCTCCGGTGCCGAAGGGGCCCTGGGTTGCCTCTCCCTGTGCCTGAATGGCCCTCACGGGTCAACGGCAGGCAGAGGCCTCCAGTCCGACTGCAACCAAAGCGCACGCAGGACGCTGGGCTTCTCGCTGCTGATGTGATGCAGGGGATCAGGTTGTTGTCAACATGAAGCTCCTGCCAGGGAACAAAAGCCGTCCGTGGCACGGCGAGGTTACATTTCCACCGCCTGGAGAATCGCAGTTGCAGAAAAGCGGAATCCGATCCCAGGCCCTCCCCTCTCCTGTTCCTGCTGGGGAGGAGCATTCAGAGGGCAAGAATGGCCTCCTGTGTCTTTTCTCAGGCAAGGAGAACTCTTCCGGGCACAGCAATCCGCCCTCAGAGTACGAGAAGTGCAAACCTGGCTGCTTTATGGAGGCTCCTGTTCCTCTCACCTCCGGTTACCTGCCCCAAGCACAGCAGCCCAGGTAAACTCCCTCCCCCGCCCCGCAGGAGCAGCATATCTCGCATCTGGAGGCGAATCTGCAAGTAAAGACAAACAGCTCCATAATCTTTTATTGTGGCTGAAACAAAAGCCATGGCTACCTACCTGGGCCTCAGCCGCAGGCCAAACCACCTGGTTCATCTCACCTGTATCAAAGGAGCCCCCCTTTTAACGGCCTCTGGTTATGAGGCCTTTGAGCACAGGCCCAGGACATCCTAGAGGCATAAACCAGGAAGTTTATAATATTCCCTTGGGACAAGCCAAGCTGTAAATTACCTAAATGAAGATCTTCCTGTGGCATTTATAGCCGGAGAAGCTCCCTTGGCAGGTGAGGCAGAGGCTGGGCCAAGGACATCCCGGCAGGTTGCAGCTGGAGGAAGCCGGACAGTGAGGCCACGTGGCCAGAAATCGCCAGCAGGGTCAAAAGATCTCCCCACCTCTGAGAAAAGCCGCAAGCCCCCCCCCCCCCATATCTCCTTGTTTAGGAAAAGCTTGTGGAGCTACCTGGGAGGCTGAGGCTAAATATTTGGTTGCCAGGGTTGAGAATAGATAGAGGCAGTAGATAACAATTAATAATGATTTTGTAATCAATTCCAACAATAATCTTAAAAAGATTCTCAAATAATTAAGAATAATAGTTAAGAACATCCACGTTTGGGGGATTCTTCAGTGTTTGGGTGCCCAGGTTTCACGATCTTCTGTCAAAACTACAGGCAGAAGAAATGTAGTTAATAGAATTTATTCCGTTGGTTCTCCGTCTTCCCCTGAATTTTGATCATGCTATCTGTTTGTTCAACAGTCAGCCTTGTTTGGCCAGAAAATGATTTTTTTTCACCTTTGCTCTCAGGAAAAAACAAACAAACAAAAAAACCCAAGGATCCCTTGCACTAATTTATCATTTCAGTATTCTGGATTTTTAACCTCCGCAGGTGCCTAGAGCCTGAGACCAAACTTACTTTAAATAGGTATAAAACTATGCCTGTAAATAATTTATCCTGAGAATGCCCATTGCATATTAAATTTCACAACCCTATTTTATCAAAGGCATTCTGTCTGGACGATTTTCTAATCCCTTTTAATTTGCATTCTAAATTGTATCACACCAATTTCTCATCAATGGATGATGGGATTGATTTATTTTTACAGATTTTGTGATTCTCATAGCTACTACGGGATTTACTTACTGTTTTCACCTCTTTTCAAGGAGTCATAAGTACTTTTCCAGCTATGAAATGTATAAAACTGGGGAGACTTTATCTCCAATGAATTTTCATGGAGATAAAATATATGTGAATCTCCTATCTTACTGGAAGTATAGACGGATGCTTTAAAAAAAAACAAAACCCTTAACTTCTAGTATCAAGAAGGGTTACTGTATATTGCAGGTTTTCTTCCAAGCCAGATTGATCCTTGTTTATGTTCCAGTCATAGACTTGCTACGTTGAGAAATGCAGATACTAAGATTTTAACAGTAACCATAGATTGCATTTTAGATCAATCTTTAAACCATTGTGCATCTTATGAAACGAATTTTGAACAGGCTACCAGTTCAGAAAGAGCTAACAGGGATGGAGTAGAGATTCTTGAATTACAGAGAATCAAGACTCAGCCTGAAGTAGGAAACCTGACTAAAAGTCAGTGATTGGATCTCTGTAGGAGCTTGTATTATGGTCTATTTCAAGGCAGATAATGATCTTATTATGGGTTCCAATTACATGCCTTTAACCTTGATAATTATAAATGATAATACTTTTCTTGGTATCCATTCAGCTGAGGCTAGATTTACAGCACTGTCAAGATTCTGATAATATTAACAGGAGACTAAATGTAATTTTTAAAAATATACTTTTATTATTTTAACAAACAATGTCAGGTAACTACATTAATCCGAGATACATATATAGAACAAAAAAAAAACCCAAAAGAAATAAAAATACAAAAGGGACTTGCTCTAAAGGGAAAAGTACTATTGTTTCGCATTCATTTGAACCAGGCTGAAACTTGGGGCCAATTCGGATGCAAAATGTAGAGGTAGATTTTTCCCATTGAAATTCAAATCTCTAATTCATTCTTTAACTAATTAATCAAAGAATCCAGCTATTTAAAGCATGGAAGATGTTAACGATTAAGAGCCAGTATTTATCTCCACCCTTTCTAAACTTCCAAGATACAGTAAGTTATAAATACAATTTTGTGATAATGGAAACCGACTTCTTCATCTCAGGGACGTGTTGCCCAAACACACCGCAAAACCTGATGTTCATTAGTTGTATCCTTCCAGTTTCAAACCATGTTTTCATTGGTTTAAGTAAGATCAAATTAATTGTTTTAATTAAAAACTATCAAAATACTGTTTCAGCTTTGGTATCTCCTTTGGTGCCTCCACGTACTTTTAATTATGATACCCTTAATCCTAGACTTTTGATAATTTTGTACAAATATAGAAACAAATCTTTACTATGTACAGAATCAAATGATGGATAGCAAAATTGGCAATTTTAAGGAAGAATAAGCACAGCTAATTTCCCCACTAATGAGAAAGAATGACCCAAAGAGCTTTGATCGGCCATAGACGAGGGCTATGATTACATTGTCAATTTCTAATTCTAACTTTTATAATTATTATTCCCAAATGTCTAAATCTACTTGGGCTGTTATTAATCCAGCTGATTCTAGGGAAGATTTTTGCTTTCACCCAGGACTATGCTCTTCTTCCTCTGTCTGGAGACGCCGACAGCCTTGGGGCCAGAAAGTCAAGAGGTATGCAAAAATGGCTTTATTTGTGGCTGCCATCTTGACTTTTCTGACCCCCTCCCCAAGCCCCTCCTTGTAACCTTGGGCTGAGTCAAAATTTTGTTTTCTGAGCATTTTGGATGGTGGGGATCGGAAAGGAACGGCTGCCGAAGGCTGAGCTTCAACTGCTTCCTCAGCTAAAGAACCAGGAAGGGGGAAATAAAAGGAAAGAAATGGGGAGGCCCCGTTGACCCCCAACTGGTGAGATATAAACCTTCCCCCCCCCCATGGACGCTCAGGCGGCCTTTCCCAGCTTGCCCTGAGTCTGAGCCGGGTTGGGACGCCTTCACTCCATCACCTCCGGTCAGCAGAAAATGGTCCTGGCCTAAGAGTCGCGCTGGGCTCCCTTGCCGGCCCTGCCCGGCTTCCCTTGCGCCTGCTTGACAGGCTTCTGGGTGGGGGGGGGAGGTGGGGAGGCGTCAGCAAAACCCTCCGCTTAGCCCGTCCTTCAGTTGCTTCGCCCCTCCAGCCTCAGGCTGGCGGCCAGCAGGGAGTTGTGGGGGCTGCATTGCAAGGAGAGACTGGAAAAAGCCCCTTGGAACGATAGAGGGTCTCCTGCCTTGGGCTGGGGGTGGGGCTAGAAGACCTCCAGGGACCCTTCCAGCCTCATGATTCTATGCCACTCTCTGTCACCTGAAGGGGACACGGCTCTCCTGGCCCAGAGGTCCCCCGGATGCAGCTCTCAAGGGGCAGAGGAGCGGAACTGAGCCAGCTCCTCAGGGACAGGGAGGGCCGAGGCACCCCAGGCGGCCAACCACCCCCCACCCTCACCCTCCCCTCAACTGCCCAGCGGCCTCGTCGCCAGCAGAAGGGCTGCGGAGCCTCCCGCCTGTTGTGCCCCTGGGGGCAGCGGCTGAACCCTCCCGGCTTCAGGCGGAGGCGCCCGGTGTAGCCTGGCGCAGGTAGGGATCCCGCTGCCTGGGTCAAGGGCCGAGGGTGGCATGGAGGCGATGCCCACGGGGCACGAAGAGGGAGGTGGGGCAGGCCGCATGCTGGCCAAGCAGAAGCCTGATCGAACCTGGCGGATGGTTGCAGGCGGACCTTGGCTTAGAGCCATCCATTTAGTGAAACGACAGCAGCTTCCGGCCACTGAGACATCCCCGTGGTCAACGTGATCCACACCGGATGCTTGGCAAGCGGGTCCCTATTTACGACGGTCGCAGAGTCCCTGGATCTTGTGATCCCCTTTTGCGAACTTCTGACAAGCAACGTCAAGGGGAAAGCCGGGTTCACTTAACGGCTGCGTCATTAACTGAAGAACTGCCGGGACTGACTCAACAACTGTGGGAAGAAAGGCTGTGGCCCGGGGCAAAACTCACCTAACCCGTCTCGCTTAGCAGCAGAAGGTGTGGGCTCCGTGGCGGTCCTAAGCCAAGCAGGGCCTGGGTGCAGTCACTGACTAAACCGGACGAGCGAAGGGATTTGCTAATTCCACGCAGGCGACGCTTTTCCTGCCTCTTCACTCGTCCACCGTCCCCCCATTCTTCAAAGCCATTTTGCTGCCGCCTCCCCTCCAGTGCAGCTCCAAGGGGCGCCGGACTCTGCGCTCCGAGTCTCTTTCCTCGGCTGACCCTCCGGGGTGGCTTCGATTCTCCCGGGTGAAATCCTGATGCGGACCGGCTGCGCTGACATTTTGCTTCCAGGCAGGGGTGGGATTCCAATTGTTTTACTCCCAGTTCTGTGGGCGTGGCTTGGTGGGCGTGGCTTGGTGGGCGTGGCAGGGGAAGGAGACTGCAAAATCTCCCGTCAGAGGCGGGATTGGCCGGTTCTCCGAACTCCTCAAGGTTTCCGCTACTGGTTCTCCAGAACCGGCCAGAACCGGCTGAGTTCACCACCTCTGTTTCCAGGGCTTCCTATAATTTAGGGCTGAAAATTAAAAGAAACGTCTTCAAGTGATTTAGGAACACAAAAAGGCTTGGGAATAAATATACAGCAGCCAACAGCTATTCCCTCATTAATCGTTATCCTGGAATGGGAATAGCTCCAAGGGCCAGACCGTATTTCTCTCCTCAAGAAGGATCAGATAAACAGTTTAGCCATTGAAAAAGTAAAAATCAGCGCTGGATTCCACACAGCTTAACGAAAGTTAATGAGAACCAACCCAAAGACAAGCTTGGAAAAATCAGACAGCAAAAAAGTTGATCCTCCTGGAATTTAACTTTTATTTCGCTTGATGTTTGCATATTGCTGAAGATTTTTTTTGTCTGACGGCCAGGTTTTTTTCTGAAGAGAATTTATAGCTGTATTTCCCAGATTAGCCGATATTTTCACATTACTTACGAGGGGGCATTATTCAACCCAGACCATAATGCTATCATAGTTTATTGGACGGCTCCCAATAGAGAATGTGTAGCAGGCATATTTTTGGAACCCATTAGTTACTTTTCCTGCTCGTTGGATACACAAAAAGCCATTTCCACAATTGTAGAACTGCGGTGGGGATCAGAAAGACGAGGTAAATTGGGGGATTGCTGGTGTGTTAAAATCCCGTTAGAAGTGAGAGGCACCCTTAAAATGTGAAATCCAGTATGTGTATAAACTCGTGTAGAAGAAAACACGAAATCGATAAAGTCCATTGACGTATTTTTCCCAAGACGTCCACATGCCAAAACATGCCGGTCAGGATGATCTTGCGATGCAGATTCCTGGGCTCCTGGGTGGGTCAAAGGGGGACTCCCACTCACCCGAGGAACCCCTCAGCCCAAGGGAATTCTGGGAAACCCAAGAGCCAGAAGCTTCCCTGCTCCCCAGCAGCTGGAAAGGGGCCGCTGAGGACCCCCTCAGCCAAGGAGCTTCAGCCGTGGGGCCCAGCAGGGCGAGGCTGCGGCTCCCGTCCTCCAGATCGTGCCCCTCCAGGTGAGATCCACCCCTGCCCCCTGGACCCCCGGAAGGCCCTTTGAGGCCCCTGGCTCTGCTGGTAGGGCTGGGGCCCCCAGGGGCCACTCCATGCTGGAGGCAGAAGACACAGCCTCTGGCCCCAGGGACCGACCCAGGTTGGATCCTGCACTGAATCATCACTCCGTTGGGGTCCCCTTTTGGTACTTTCGGGGGATGGCGGCTTGTGGCTGATTCAACCCCAGCCCGAATGTCGAGGAGGCCACCTGCAGCACAAGGGCCTCTGGGAAAGGAGCCCCTGGGGCTGTGGGTGATGGACCAGGGGAGGGGGTCCTCCCACCCCCTCAATCCTCCCCTGTCTCCAAGAACCAGGAGGCTTTCTTGCAGGAAGAAGGACGTCTGGTCCTGAGAAGGGCAAGGAAACACAGCAGGAAGTGGGCTGGTGGCAGGGAAGCCTAATCTGGCTCCTGCAAGCCAGCATCAGCGGTCTGTCGGGAGGCAGGAGACGGGAGATCTGCAAGCCATCTTGCAATCTGCGAGAGCGGATAAGGAGGAGGAGGAGGAGGAGGAGGATGGGCGTTTCTCCTGCCTCTTCTTCTCCAGGCGCCCCACACAGGATGGTTGGGAGGCCCCCCCAGTTTCACCAGACCCTCGCCAGACCTCCAGTTCCCCCCAACGGGGAACCAGAGAGCTGTAAACAGCCGCTGCGGGGGGGGGGGGGGAGAAGGAGGGAGAAGAGATGCTGGGTGCGGAGAGAGTCGGGTGGCTTTGGAAGAAGGGGAGAAAGGAGGGCTGCCAAGAAGTTGAGCGGTCTGAGAAAAGGCCGGGAGGCTGATGTGAGCAGATGGGTGTATGAAAGGCTGGGAGAAATCCTCCCGATGACAAGGTCTCCAGACTGGCCTCTCCCAGGGGCTCAGGGGGATCGGTCTAGACCAGGGGACTCCAACCTTGGCAACTTTAAGCCTGCAGGACTTCAACTCCCAGAATTCCCCAGCCAGCTTTGAAGCCTTCTAGGAATTCTGAGTGTTGAAGTCCTCCAGACTTAAAGTTGCCAAGGTTGGAGCCCCCTGGTCTAGAAGGTGGAAGGATGACCCCTGCATCGCCAAGGGCTGGGACTCCATTTCTTGCCTCCCCTTGGCGGGGGCCTTCGTGCTGCGGTCTCCCCCCTCCCCCATTTATCCCAACAGCCTTCTTATACCCCCCCCCAGGTCATCCTTGCAACAGAAACACCTATGGCTGGAAAGCAGTTGCTCCATGCTCTGCAGCAGTGAATGGACTTCAACTCCCAGAATTCCCCAGCCAGCAACATGGCTGGCTGGCTGGGGAATTCTGGGAGTTGAGGTCCGCTCATCTTAAAGCGGCTGAGGGCGAGAATCGCTGTCTTAGAAGACAAAATCACAAACCTCTTGGGAAGGTTGAACAGATTCCTCTGCCGAGGAAACAGTTGGATGAAATAACACCTGAGGTTCCTTCCAACTTGTATATACTTTCCATGACTTTACGATTCCTGTTACCTCCAGGTTTTTAAACAATGCGCAGTTTCAATTTAAACTCCGCTCTTTCATTTTTGGGGGGAGAGAGAGAGAATTACGTATTCATTAAAAACAGGTTCTAAAGATGAAGCTCTTTACGTGTCTCCTGACTTTATTCCTCCAGAATGGCTTTTCGGCTTTCAATTGCCTTTCTCCAGAAAGTGACTTTAAAATTAACATGGCAGATGCTGGTATTTGTTTTGGGATGAGCGTTTGTATACAAAAGTGGTTTTGTGAGCTAATAAGGAAGAATCCGGGGAGGAGATGCAGAGAATAGGTAGGAGCGCAAGTGGCTAGGAAAAATGTGTGGTATGTACAGTACTTCTGCGTTAGAGAAGGTGACTATGGGTGACATGAATGGAGACACCCAGAGAGGCAGAGGCACACACCTGGCAGAGACACACCTGATCTGGCCCCCTGGCTCTCCCTGTCTGGCCTGCATGAGGCCAATCAGAAATGAGAAACCAAATGGCGCATGCCAAGCACACAATAAAACGGCTGCCTGGCTTCTGTTTCCAAGGCGGCTGCTCTTTCTTATGCTGCGCACACCTCCACAGCCCTCTGGGTCCGGCCCTCCACAACAGTCCCCGTTTCTCATGTAGCCCTGGGGAAAATTAACTGTCCACCCCGGGCTCCATGGATAGCTTTTCTCCATGACGATCTGGCCTAAACCGGCTCCTCCATGTCTTCTGAGGCTGCACTTATATCCTCCCTGAGTCCATCTTGCTTGCAGCTAAGTCTGCTTTCCTTTCCTTCTTCTTTCCTATTAGTAGCATCATTTGTTCTTAAATTCCATGCATGATGCATTGCCACAGCCCCTCAGGTACCATAACCCTCCATATTTACTCTCCTTTCTCATTACAATATTCTCTAATCTATCTGCAACCAATACGTGTCACGTTTTATAATCGGAAGAACGGAAATTAAACTGTTGCTTCCAGCTAATGGCGGCTTGCTAAAAATTGAACTTCTTGTTCCCAATTAAAAATGATCCCTATTATAGACCATTGGTGGAATTATTCCTGACTGCAATTGATAAATCAACTCGGCTCCACTGTCACTCGTATTTTCTGGTCTAATTCTGGATGTGGCACAGCTGCAGTTATGTACAATGGTAGCAGCAGGAAATTTTTATTATCTTTATTTTACTTATCAAATTTATAGAGCCACCCATCTCACGAGCAAGTGGTTCTGGTGGTGTACAAGAAAATTAAAATAATAAATATCTGAAGTCATGATCATTTACAAATATTAAAGATAATTGTTCCCCTTCTTGTCTACATATCCTTTAACAGAAAACAGCCAAGGCAAACCTATCCCTCTGCCTAATCTTTGGAGGAATCAGCGTATTATGATACTGCAGCCTGCTCAGTCTAAACAATATTTTTAAAAATCAATCTTTTTCATTCCAGTTCAATTAAAATTAATAATGCTGACTACTGAACAAAGTCAGTTAGCATTCTCCATCTTTCAAGATATGCATTATTTTTATACTCAGCCTTACTTATCTGCTGCCTAGAAAAAAAGCGAGACATTCAAAAGCAGGAAGCATTAAAAAAATATCGTCTATTGTTACATCTTAGTGTCGAAAGCAATGATTTCACCATTTTTATCTGGATTTTATTCATAATACCCATTGTGAAAAGAATGAGTAGCTCATACAAAAATGCATGTACAATTTTAATAACCATAAACTGCAACCCCATTTATAACTGATATAGTCTATAGCCTTTTTTGTGCAAACAACTATAAATCTACACATGGCGTTTTACTAACCTAAACTTACATTAAACCTCAGGGGCTCCATTAGCTAAAGAAATCATTTTAACAATTTTACCAACCTATGGTTCTGGACATACCTTATTAAATATATATATTTTAAGCTTTGTGGACAGAATACAAGATTTTGAAATAAATACAATTGGCTAAATCTATGATGTAGAAGTATCCAGTCAAACCATGTTCAATCTTGGTTAAAAAAAGTCACGAAGGAAGCTGCAATGGTCTGGCTGAAATTCCACAGGTTGGCCTCTTGCCTCTTTTGACCATACTGTGTGGTTGCCCCCGGCCTTGACACAGCCGTCAATCAAAAGAAACTCCCTTGCTTCTCTAATTAACTAGGATTCTACAAGTGGACCGAAGCAGATGTTGTATATCACTATAAACAACATTTCAATCATTCTTGGAGAGGGAATTAAATCCTATTTACTGGCCATGTCAGTTATCTTTGCTGTATTGTTCCATATTGCTGCTACTCAAATGTTTGGCGATCACTATGAAATAACC
The DNA here is from genome assembly GCF_049901715.1 of Pseudonaja textilis. Taxonomy (NCBI): domain Eukaryota; kingdom Metazoa; phylum Chordata; class Lepidosauria; order Squamata; family Elapidae; genus Pseudonaja; species Pseudonaja textilis. The sequence continues at coordinate 52,862,754 of NC_141997.1, forward strand.
CACAATGGCTACTACTACAAAAATAAAGTTAGTGACGACAACAACAAAATCCTTAGATATAACATCAGATGAAAATGCCAGCAAGATCACTGTATACGTCAACAGAAATTAAACACAAAACGGTGCCATCAGATCCAGACAAACTTCACATGCCTTCTGCTTATACAAATGCCGCACTGCAGTAAAAAAACGACAACCCGCAACCCCAACCCTGCACTACTGTCCAATGAAGTATAATTCAACAGTTGAAAAGTTGGGGAAGAGCCAAGAAAAGATAACAAGCAAAACCACTAAGATCCCTCCCAGATTAAAAAATAGAAGAAAGAAAACGAAACGAAAGAAGTGTTTGATTTTTGTGGGAGGAACAGTGTATGTGTGTCTGTCTCTGTGTGAGTGAGTGAGCATGAGTGTGTGAGGAAGAAAATGAGCGGTGTGTGAGAAAATGCGAATCTGTTGTGTGTGAGAGAGAAATATCTGAGTGTTTGAGTTTGGAGTGTGAGTTTCTTTCTGAATGACGTGTGTCGAATTGTCTGTGTTCAAAAGAGACAAACTGTGAGGATGAGAGAGTGAGCCAGGGTGCTTTGCGGGAGAAAAAAATCAGAGGGAAAGAGAAGAGAGAAGATAAAAGTTTGTTGGTTGAAGTAAAATCTCCTTTTAGGCTCACCAGGTGTCTGAACAGAGAAAGAAGAACACGGACAAAGGTAGGGCGGACATGGGAGTCGCTTACCTTTTTTGGCATCCATCACAAACATTACGGGGGGGGGGGAAACTGGGAATAAAGGTACCCAGGTTTACTTGTATATGAAATTACTTTTTCCACCCTGAGAAAGAAGTTGAAAGTCTCTGTTTTGAGGAACACATCTGCTAGTGATCATCTGGGCTTGATGGCTGCTTCATGAGAAGAAGGGCCTTTCTGAAACTTCATCAAAGTGGGACGACCCTTTGAAACTTCCCACAGTCCCACAATGTATGGAAATGTTCAAGTCGACCAAGTAAATACCCAAGGACATGATTAATGGAATCAGGGAAACAATACTAGGAATCCTTTAATTGCTTTTAGAATACGGGGCTCCCTCCATTCCAATTATTGCATTAGAACCTATAAATCCCACAGAACCTCCATATCCTGCTGCGTATGACCCGGCTTTTACCAAATTAATATTCCAGAATCATTATAATCATCATTTACTGATGTGAAAGAATGCATATAAAAATTCATAATAGTTTAATAGATTTTATTTTACATTCAATTCATATTGACACTTCATATTGTAATGAAAATCCAACCGTTAAATCTGGAAAACTAGAATAAGCTGAAAAATATGCAGAAACTGATTACAATAAATTTGGGATATTTATTTATTGTTAAATTTCTACACTGCCCATCTCACCTATGAGATTCTGGAAGGTTTGCACCAACATCATAAAACCATATAAATACACAAATAAAAACGTAACTTAAAAACAAGTTCAAACTTATGTTCATTTGAAGTAGTTTGGTTCATAAATGGTTGCCCCACAATGGACCATTTCACCTAATTGAAGGTTACAGACAGACAAACCTAATCAGGAGTTTTGGTCACATATAAATAGATTGAGCTTTGTATGTTGTATGCTCACAGCTGCTGTGTCTTTAACTCACCTGGTCAAGCAAGCGGTGGGAATGCAAACATGGTATGATAACTTGGCCAGACATCAGGAAAGGTCTTTGGTGTCCCAAGATAAACAGTCTTTTTCTGACCCTCAAGATGAACCCTTCTCCCATTATCCTGGTCTTCAGAATCACCTTCCTTTTATTTTTGAGCAACTCTGAACACCTTATTGTTGTTGTTGACAATTGAGACATCCTGACCCAATCCGAACTCATTCCAAACCCAAGTCTTCCTGGACACCACTCTCCCAGGCTTCCCTCTGCTCATCCCCTACATCGGCACTGGGGAACGATGGCCCCTGGGTGACCTCCGGACTTCAACTCCCAGCGTTCCCGAGCCAGCAGTTGAAGTCCACAGGCCATCAAGGGGCCATTGTTCCCCACCCCTATCCTACATGGATAGGATCAGAATGTTCTTGGGCTTTTCCTCACCTATACTGGCTCTTCTGGTGTCTTTCATTTGACCCTTATGAAAAATGCTTTCTATTTGTTTCTTGACTTCTTTTACTTACCCGGTTCTTCTGCCATGGACTCTCAACTCTCACCAGCCTGAAATCTGCTTTCTGGACTTCCAAAGTCTGACCACAAATTCCCAGTCCCAGGAAACTCTGGCGCTGTGGGGCTGCTTTCTCTCAACCTCCCTTCCTCCTCTTCTCAGGGGCGCCCGTGTCCGTCCTTTGGTCCCCTCTTCCATCTTCTCCTGCGATCATCAGAAAGTGGGGGGGGGCGTTTTGGAGAGCCTGTGTTGGCAGAATGTATCTCTCAGCAGTTTCCATGGTAATTTAAAGGCCCCCGTCATGATTACTTCATGCTTCCTGGAAAGTTCATACATTTGTGGTCAAGGGCTGTTTTTATCCCTTCCCTGTGCAAGACTTGGAGACAGGAAGGTGAGAAACCGGGATCCTTGGATCAGAATGAATCATTCCGTCAACACGGACCAGCTGGAGGGTCCCAGGAATGGCCTGCAAAGGGAAAGGGAGGAAAAAACGCGGGGACACTCACAGTCTGAACCTAAATATTCCTATCAGGTTCCTGGCTTGTTACATTTCTTCCTATTTTGCAGTTACTTGATTCCGTAATAAAGTATCTTATAGGAAAGGAGTGAAATTGTTGCGTTCCAGAGGAAGAGGGGTCGTTGCAAGGGACCATCACCGATCCCTTCGCCTTTTAATTCCACCTACTCAGCAGTGCCAGGTGGGTAATTCTCTCGGAATCCTGAGTGGGTTTTTCAACATTTATAGTCTCCTAGGAGGATTTTATGCAGCTGTCATAGCAGTCAGCTCCAAGCTCGGTCTGTCTGGGAGTCGAGCCCCAGCTGCAGGCCTTGGACTAATATATGCAATATGTCTGCCTCCATCCAAAGTTTAACAAGCTTTGTTTCAACAAAAATTATAGTCTGACTATCAAAATATACATTACATGGAGAGGAAAAGCAAACATTTCCAAACGCGCAAACCAAAAGCAGAAATTGCACACGGTTGGTTCAATAGTAGAAGCAAATCTCTCTCACCAGATCAAACCAAACTCTGCCCAACAACTGGCTGCTCCTATACACACATTATTCTACTGAGCCATTTAATCATTTAATCTCTCGTGATCTCCTCCTTCAGATTACTCCGTGGGGCGTCCTGACATGATGTTTCCCCTCCCTCTCTTTGGGAGGGAGAGCTCAGAGGTTTCACTTCACCCTCCGCTAAGGTCCCGCATGCTCCGCTCTCTGGGTCCTGGCTGAGGGGTCTTGTTTGCTCTGACGGGAAACGGAGTGTCTGGATTGGAACCCGCTAACAAGGATGGTCAGAGAAGCCGAGTTTGTGCAGCAACCTAAGAAAATGGAGTACAAGCACTGCATTTATTTCGGACCTAAATGTATATTGGCTTTCTTGGACTTTTCCTAATAGACTTCAGATTCCGTACGGTGCAATTCCATAACCCTCTTGCCAATTACTTTCTCTTCTTCCTAAGTCACTCAAGCCTTGCCTTCCATTTTTTCCCTCCAGGACGAGATCAGCTGCCGTTCTTATACTTCTTAAGGGGGGATAAACTCCTTTTTATGTCTCGGTGCTACTATCTGGAAGGAGGGATATTGGAAACCCTCTGGTGGGCCCCTTCTGTGTGGGGAAGGGTTAGGACGGAGGCAGCCTGAACCTCCTTTCACCACCCCCACCCCCACCCCCGTCCTGGCAAAACAGGAAGAGGCTTTGAGGCAGAGAAACGGGGAGCGTCCTAGGCTTGGCCCCCATCCGGGTAGCTGTGTAACCAGGCAGACTTCGTGTGGAGGCATTCAGGGGAGGGTTTCAAGGGAAGGCCAAATTCCCAAGGATGTTTTCCAGAAAAAAAAGAAAGTATACGTTCAAATATTTTAAAAAAGCAATAATTGTACACACAGAATTCTAAAGAAAAAGAGCATTGTCAGTCCGGGCTGAGAAATATTGCCTAGTTAAAGAAAGTCCTTTTTGAGTCAGCTTTTGGATTTCTGCCTGAGTTCATACGGCTTGAAAGATTGTCCTGACCTGAGCCGGAAAATTAAAAAACATCCCAGTGGCTCCTTTCCTTGTGACTTTTAGTGAAAAGATGAAGGTGCAGACTATTTTTTTCTTATTTGTAGTTTGCTAGACTTAGGACGGTTTGAGCACATTTTTACAAGCTCAATGGAATCGTTGATCCAGGCCTTTCAGGTTAGATGCTGCAGGAGGCGCTGTTGTGCCATTCCAGGAGACTTGGGGAAGATGGCCACTCCTGCCAGCCACCCTCCCTGGGGAAGGAAGGAGGTTCCCCCCGCTTTGAAACGTTTTCTCTCCGCTCCGGGGGGCCCTTCGCTGCTTCTCCCCTTTTCCCAACCGCCCCGTGTCCAATCCCAGCTATTATTCCGAATTCTCTCCCCATTTTTCCCCCTTTCCATTTTTGCTTATCCTGGCCATTCCTTTATCTCTGCACCTGGCTCCTGAGCAAATACCTACCTTTTGTTATTTAAATGTTTTGTTGAGTTGTGCTCCAACCTTCAACCAGTCCTCTCTCTTTCTCTCTCTCTCCACTGAAGGAGTCGACTTGTAGCTCAGGGTTGAACTGGGGGCTCCTTGGCACCCTCTGGGCTGGCTTGTTCCCTTGCAGATGCTTCAGTGTCCTTCAGCAGGTAACACCATCGTCAGTGCTGGTGTCATCAACAGGACTAGCACTGATGGCGTTACCTAGTTTGGTAATGAAAAGCCAGAACAGCAGCAAGCTCCCTCAGCTCTTGATAAGGCACCAGCCTGAAACTTGGGATGGTCTACCTGAAGAGAGGAAGCCCGAAGGTGACCCACCTTTGCAGCTGGATATTGGCATCCTGCCTATCCTGAGAATCGGGGTCCACTCCAAAGCCCCATATATATGAACCACGCGGAAGACCCCAATATCTCAAGTGGGATGACGCACCTGCTGCCTGAAGAATGGAAGCCCGAGAAAACCTGAAGGTGGCAGGAGATTCAGGCAACAAGCTTAGGAGACGACTTGAAACTTTTAAATTCAGCCCAAAGGGGCTTTTCTTTGAAGACGTTTCGCTTCTCATCCCAGAAGCTTCTTCAGCTTTAAATCCAGCATTTTAAAGAATTCTGTCTTCAGATGCCTGTCAGCCAAGCCCCGTTTCCTTGATCTGGGCTCAGTCTACAAGGGCAGGACTGTTTTTGTTACTGAAGAAACGTTGAAACTTATGAATTGCAGGTAAAACCCCTCTTTCTTTTCCGTGGCAAGATTCTTCAGGCATGATATCTGCTCCAGCCACATTTCTTACACGTTTATTTATTTTAAATGTTGGCATGCTGCCCATTTCCTTAACAGGTCAGGATGGCTTGCAGAAATGCAATTAAAGCCACAGAAATATCATTACAGTAAAAACAACCTTAAAACTTTATTATTAAAGCAATAAAACAATGCACTTTAAATAATTAAATATTAAACAGTTTAAATGGTTAAAAGGCCTGAGCGAGCAAAGTAATATATTCTGAGCCCGCTGGAGCTGGGCGGCCAATACATTTCATTAATTAAATAAATAAATAATGAAGAGGGGGGCTTCGGTTCCAGCGGCCTCTTTCCCACCAGGTGGCCCTAGAAAAACCAGAATGAAGAGCCAGGACTCAAAGGACCCCCAGCAGATGCCCCGGGGGTTGTCCACTGATGACCAAAGGTGCCAGGAAGACCCTGAGCAGCTGCTCGTCCTGCAACTGGGTGTGAAGCATTGTGCAAACCTCCCGAGTGCCCGGAGTTGGGTTCAGAAGACAACTACCAGTTGCTCTGGCATGGCCGTTGAAGGCCACGGAGCTTAAAGTTGCCACGGCTGGCAAACACGGCCTTAGACCTCAGTCAGGCCCAGCTGGTTGATCTCCTGGTGCAAGTCAACCGTCCTCCCTGCTATCGCCAAAGAGCTGACCAGCCCGGCGATTGGACCCAGCAGGGCCCCAAAACCTGATTCTTAAGGGAGAGAATGACAGGCGTTTCTCTCAGCCTGGAGGTCCCGTCCATGGAACCACCGAGGGCTTCAGTTTGTCCTGCCACATCCGGCCCTTTGGAGTCATTCCGAGATGGCCAACCACACAGGAAAGGCCAGGCCCAAAGGAGACCAGGGCCTTCGTGGCAGCTTATGGGCCCCACAGGCTCACTCCAAGGGGGGTGAGCAACAGTCGTCCTCCCCTGGCCCGGAAAGTTAGGAGCAGAACCTCTGCAAAGGGGCACCTCCAGCCTCACTCCCGCAACCACTCCAGGGTGCAACCGCTACGAGGAGAGCTCCAGGAGGCCCTCAAATGCCACACACATACCCAACTCCCCATTTTCCCCAATGCATCCAACGATTGGCAGCAGGACTAAAGCACATTTACACAGGTGTGCTCCTCCAATTTATCCTGCCCGGTGCAAGCGCCTTCCTGTGAGGCATTCAATCGGACTGACTTTCGCGAAGACCGCCTCTCCCTCTCCGGGGTCCAGTTCTAGCAGCCCTTCTGCCATTCCACACTTTGAGGCAGGCATGGAAAAAAGAGCCATTTACCATTTAGGCCCCCAAGACGTTTGTTTTCCCTTCAACTCTGCACCCTCCAGCTCTTCCTAAACAGCAGCAAACCGATCCCAGGTTTGAGGCTCTACCAGCTTTGCTTGTCTTTCGGTGGGAACCGAGGTGGGTCATCTGAGGCCTCTCCCGAACGTCCACGCGGAAGGGAGCGAAGTCTGTCGGTGTTTGAGGAACAGCCTCGTGTGCAGACGGACAACGGGGCAACCTCTCCATCCGATCACTCCGAATTCCTCTTGCTCAAATCTGAATCCCCATTTTTAGGACCCGGCTCACTCCTCCTGCAAGGCCGCTCAGCAGAGAGCGCAGGGGCCCCTTGGAAGTCCATCTCCTGCCAGCCCTTTTCCAGCCCCCCAGGAAGACAAACGTCTCTCTTGGAAAAGGGCCCCTGCCTGCCGCCTCTGGTCAGTGGTGGGATGATCTACGACGGAAAACTGTGTCTCCTTCTGTGCCACAAAGAACGGGAGCTCAGCTTTGACTCCGTGGCCATTTCCCCCCCACATCCTTCCCCAACGAGAGGGGCTCACATTTCAAGCCATGTTAAACCAATAACGACTCAACCGTTTTCTGGCACTTTTGATACTATGGCGAGCGAAGGTACTTCACGTGTGATCTTCTCCCTCACTGGGATTTGGGGGGGGGGGAAGGGGGGGCTAACAAATAGGTGGACTGTTTCCCAGACCAATTCTGTTTTTAAGACCCCCAAATCCTGTATAAACAAGTCCTCCCTCTCCCCTCTTTAATTGGTTCCCCTTTGTTTACGGCCACCTCCGTCTCCGCCTGCCAAATCCTTCAGATTGCTCAAAGTTGGATCACTGAAGGCCTATTGTTCGGACTCCCTGGACTCTCTGGTTGCAATTCCTGCCTTCGAGGACTGGACGCTGATTGGATTCATCTGTGTCGGAGCCACTTCCATGGGCTTCCTCTCCGTGGCTGGGAGACCGGGCCTTTCCCTCCCCACGGGGAGAAGGGCGAGGGCCGCTCCTCCGGCTCTCTTCCGAAGGACGTGTTTGGCCAGCTGGGCAGAAACCCTTCTGGCTCCTGGCAGGTGTGCCACACCTGGCTCCCTCCTAGGCGAAGCCATGGTCCAGTGGGAGGGGCTCTCCTTCTTCGCCTGGGATCGGGGCCCCCGGCCGTCTCCCTAGAACCCTTCCCTGGTCCATCTTGGCAAGGGGCCATAGTAGGAGAGGCACCCCTGCTTCAGATCGTCGGCTCTGCCCAATTTCTGCAGCCCTCAGTCAAGTTCCGGGTACCTTAACAAGACAGAAGGTTCCCATTTGTGGATAAAATCAGTCCAAAACGATGAATTCTGGAGATTTTTTTCCCGAAGAGGTCTACAGCTTTGCCCTTAAAGTCTATTCTGAGGTCACTAGTAGGACATCTCAGAGAGGACCAGACCGTGCCCGGGCTGCTGCCCAGAGGCCTCCAGGCAGACACCTGCTCCACCCCAGGGAGGCCTCACGGGCTTCCCCAGAACAGCCTTCCTCTTTACCTGCAAACTGACGCTGGTTGCTGGGCGTGCAGCCTCGGTTGCGTCCAAGGACTCTAAACTCTTCTCGAGGGAGCACGGATCCTCTCCTGGCCGGAGGGATGCCCGTATCCTCGCCACCAAAGCCGTCCAGGTGAAAGTGGCCACAGGGTAGCTCGCATGATCCTTTTTCTGCCCAGCCCCCACCCGAAGGTGGCAATTCTGGGCTGGTTTTTCAAAAGTGGCCGAACAATTGCAGTGAAACCCTTCGGGATCCCTCCTCTGCCAGGATGATTCAGGATCTGGGCAATTCCCTTTGGGCCTTTCGCTTTCTCTTCTGGTCAGTTTGGGGAGGGGGGGGCGTAGGAGGGTGGAAGGGCCTGTCATTGACCTTGGTGGGGGAGGGCCTCCTGGGGGGCTTCTGTTCCCCAGACCTCCCCCTCGGGCCTTTTCCTCCTCCGGGGAGGGTTCAGCCTGGAGAGGCCTTGGCAGCGGATCTCCTCCTGCCACCGTCCCTTTAACCAGCCTTTCTCAACCTGGCGGCTGCAAGAGGCCTGGACGCCCAGAAGTCCCCCGCGACGACAGGGCTGCTGGGGAATTCTGGGAGTTGAAGTCCAGCCCCTTCAAGTGGACACTGCGGGGCCCCCAACGGAGCCGGGCAGGCCTCCCCTCCCTCCCCAGCAGCGCCGGGCCCCGCGAGCGGCCCTGCCGGCGGCCGAAGGGCGGGGCTGGGGCGCTGAAGGGGCCCCGGGCCCTTCACGGAGACGGGGGCAAAGCGGGGCTCCCCGGGCGCAGCAGCGGCGGCAGCTCCGCTCCCCTCCCAGGCCGCGCAGCCGAAACGGCCCCCGCGCCTCCTCCTCCTCCTCCTCCCTCTCGGAGGGTCCGAGGGCCACCGCCCCGCCCCACCTGCCCCCCCCGGCCCCCGTGTCGGATCCGCTCCGGCCTCCCGCGCTGCACGGCGGCCGGCTGGCCGGCCGGGAGCGGAGCGCCAGCAGGAGCCGAGGGGGGCGGCGGGGGCTCCCTTCCAGCCCCGGGAGGGAGGAGGCCTCGCCACGGCCCCCCGCCCAGCCGCCTGCCCCGCCCCCCCCGCCCCTCCCCCGGGCCCCAGCCTCTATAGCGGGCGGGCGGGCGGAGGGCCGGCCAGAGCCGCTCGCCTCGCCACGCCAAGCGCAGCCCGAGCCGAGTCGGAGCCCGAGCCGGAGCCCGAGCCGCCGCCGCTCAGCCATGGCCCGCCGCGGACTCGCCCTCCTGCTGCTGCTCCTGCTGGCCGCCCTGCACGGCCCCCACGGTGAGTGCCCGACGGAGCGGCCGCCTTTGCCGCGGGGCTCTCGGGGACAGGTGCGCGCGCGGGGCTGCTGAGCCGGCCGGGGCTCCGGGCTCCCGCGGGGAGGGAGGCGGCGGCCCGGCCGGACGGGCAGCGGAGAGCCCGGACCGGTTGGCCCGAAGCGAGAGGGGCGCGCGGGAGGATCCCCTCCGGAGGGCCGGGCCCCTGCCAGCCGTGGCGGGCTCTGCGGGAGAGACCCGGCGGACCCCGCAGGGCTCGGGGAGGGGTCGCCTTTCCGGCAGGGCCCCCCGCCCGCCCCGCCGCTTCCCCCAGCCCGCAAGCGTGGAGCCCTGCAGCGCTTGCGGGGCCTGGGAAGCCCCTGGGCTGCTTCTCCTCCTTTCTCTCCAGGGAAGGTTAGAGGGGCGAAGGACCCCCCCCATTCTCCCCCCCCCCTTGGTCTGTCCCTCAGCTCTGCCGCTGACTCTTTCCCTCGACCTGCTTCCAGGTGAGGCGCTCGCAGGGTTCCGTTTCCCAGCCCTTCCGTCTGTCCCGAGTTCCCATCCGTGCTCCTGTCTGAAACGCTGCCCCCACTTTCCCTCCCCGAACCCCGAAGGTCGGGTCCCATCCCCACCCGCGTCCCTTTGCATTCCTTGCGCTAAACGGCAGTCTGGGCCAAAATCGGGACGAAGGGATTTCGGAGCTGCCCCCAACACCCTTTCCCCCATCCGGCTCTCCTGTATGATTTCCCGGGGATTTTGCCCTCGGGGAAAGGCGGCTGATGGGGCACAGTTTGAGAGCCAACTGGAGGGGAAGCTTTCGGATGTTTAGGAGAAAATATTTTTAGCAGGAGGAATCAAGTGTGGAGGATCAGTCAGTTCTGGGTTTTAGAGCCGCCCTTCGTAGAAGGTAGGTAAGAAACCTCCTTTGTGGGCACCCACTTTTCAATTGCAGACGAAGAAGCCGCCTCCGCCGCTTCCGTCCGAGAGGCTCACTTGGGCCAGAGGCCGCTTGGGTCTCCCCTTCTAGCCAAGTTGGGGCAAAAGGCGCAGGACTGAAAAAGGGGGGCATGATATTCCCAGGGGCAGCATAAGCCACTTCAGCCTGCAGATGGTTCACATCATGAAACAACCTTTACAAGTGATTCCACTTTCAGTGTTATGTTATACACCACACACACACACACACACACACACACACACACACACACATCGGTGAATTGATTTTAATGCCCTTTTTTGCGGAACGCAACTGCAGAACCACACTTGTTCCACTAGAGAGGACTCTGATAACTTTTCATTCTGTTCCCTGAATTATTCCGCATCTCCGGCTTCTAGTTATGGAGAGAGAAAGCTACATGCCGGCGGCGTTGTGCATGCTTGAGATAAGATTCACAAGAAGGTGCTTCTGAATGCACAGAAGAGCCTCTACCACAACCGTGTAATCCTGCAAATAGGCAGACCTTCTTTAATAGGTTGCACACAGCATTTTACGACCTGCTTTAATAGGTTGCACACAGCGTTTTACGCGCTCTTTCGCTCTCCTCCCCCCTCTTCGCTCTCTCTTTGTCTTCCCTCTGGTGAAGGTCTGATTAGCTTTGTAATCTGCAAAATTAGGAATCCTGATTGCACAGGATTTCCAACCCAGCGGAGGCTATAATTATGATTAAGTTGCATGGGTTTACATCCTTGTTTTTAGACTTTCCTTGACGGTGGACAAGCCTTGCTTCTCTGGGCGTCTTTTTTCCAAAGGAGCTTTTCTTTTCATTAGGAAATTAGGCATTAGGAAAAACAGCCGAATAATAATCTATCAATAATAATCTATGGGTAAGAAAAGAAGACTGACTACGGTTGCTTCTTGTTACAAATTAATTAATCCAAAAATGTTTCTCTGAAGAGCTCAGCTTGTCCTTGAAAACAGAGCTGGCATGGAAAAGGCTTTGCATAACTTTTGGCACCCCAGAGCCTCTTCTCTCAACCTTGGCAACATTTAAGGTCTGTGGAGTTCTCCCCCTCCCCCCCAAATTCTGAGAGTTGAGGTCCGCGTATCTTGACCTTGCTACGGTTGAGAGAAGCACAACTCTGGGCTATCCCATCATTTTCCATCTGCAGTCCATATATTGAAAGGCTAATTGTTTGCATGTCACAAAGTTGTATTAGGGAACAAGTTGAGAGAATACATTTTCTTCAACCTGGACGGACAATGAATGCTTCTCTATGGTTTTAAAAGTAATTCAATTTGGAGATATCATTGCCCAGGATCCAGTCTATCCCCTTCCCTGATGTTTCTTGCTGCTAATCTTAAGAAGCCCCGGGGCGCAGGTGGCTGAGAGAGGCACTCATACCTGGGGGCATCAGAGGACATCTGGGCATCAGTTAAAGTCATCCCTCCATGCCTGCTCCACGAGTGGATTCACCCAGGGATCACCCAGACCACCAGTCCCTTGCATTAGCCGCTCACTGCCTTTATAATACTGCATTTTAAATGTAAAATAGGTTGGATATCTTCAGTTATTGTCTTTTAAATTTTGAAGCTCCCTGTGCAATTAACACTTTCAAATAGAGTAATCATAACAAGGAGGCCTAAAGGGAATGGACGCAAGGACTAGAAGGGGTTCAACCCATTGCAGGCAACCTGGGTTGGAGTCCCAAAAGCTAAAACTAAGAACGAGGTAAGGAATGTTTTGTTTTTGCCTGTAAGAAGGATTTGGAGCCAAGTCTGAAATAAAAGACACGAGGGTGGTTGGTGTAGAAGGGCTTGGAAAACTCTGGAAAGGCAGAATTGCTTTAACGCTTCATTCGCATTGCCTGATATATATATTTTTTCCCTTGCAAGAGAAACCGTTTGTGGCAGCCTTGAACGAGGGTAAAACGTAGCGGAAGACCCTTCAGGGCAAGAATCCACTGTTAGCAAATCCAACTCTCCGAACCAGAAAAGATGATTTGCAGTCCAAGGCGGCATATTTAGCGCTCCCTCCTCCCCTCCTGTTTCCCCCCCCCACACACACACACCTTATAACCCTGCAAGGTAGACCGGGCTAACAGTTACAGGCCAAAAGGAAACAGGGGGCAGCCACGGGATGCAGTCCCGGGAAACTGGAGCTGCAGGTCAGTCAAGTTGGCCGAGCTCTGGAGTCAGCCAAAGTAAGTTGCGCAAGCCAGTTGCACCTTCGTAAACTTCAGCCTTCACCCAGAGTTCAGAGTTTGGTGGAGCCGGGGAAACAAGGAATCCGGCATGATGCCTTGTTCTCAGCAGAGGGTCAGACAGTTTGTGTCCCCCCCCCCAGTGTCCTTGTGTCCAAGATGGAGAAACGCAGAGGTGTTGGGGTCGCATCTGGTCAGGATCCCTTCCCAGGGAGCATGGAATGTCAGGGGGGGGGGGGCTGGTCCTTTGCCAGGCTCCATTTAAGCATCTTTCTATTGGACGGAACCAGAAGGATGCTTATCAAATTTGCAAATGATTTTCAGCTGGAGGAGATTGTTTAATACCTCGGAGGGGAAGAATCACAATTCCAAATGACCTTGGGAAGTTCCAGCCTTGGGGCAAATCCAACAGACTGATGTGCAACATTTGTTTTTGATTGGGGAGACCTAATAATTCCTCTTTGAATTATACCATGTTGGTCCCTTGTCCTGTTTCACCACAAAACAGACCCCTCCCCTCCCTCCTTGCATAGAAGCTGTAGATCTCGGGGCTTTCTATTTTTGCAAAGTAGACACGTCCAGACTCCACATATCGCCCAGGCTGGGGTCTCCCCTTTCCCCTTTAAAGAGCGGTCCCTGGAGCCGGACACGATATTCCCAGTGCTATTTACAGTGGAATGGCTACCTCCCCCTGGTTTGGGCCAGCGCTTCTGTTAATATAGTCCAACATTGCATCGGCCTTTTAAACTCCATCCTGCCACTTGTTCACGGGGGAGGTTTAGAAGAGAGTTATCAGGATGCGAAAAGCTTTTGGAAACCAAGGCTTCTTGTTTTGGTCTCTGGCTCCTCCTCCTCGGAAAAGCAATTAGCTGAGAAAATGTCCTTCATGACAAAATGTATTGTGCATTTGTAAGGTATCTCTAGAGTAAACTTACTGCCCCCCTTTTAATAAATATTTCAGGGCACCCCTGCCCATTCCTCCATAGGCATCCAGAACAACCCATAACGAAGTGACGTGTTTTAAGACAACGTGATCTGAACAATCCAGTTGGTGTTATTTGTGCAATGACATTGTGTCACACGCTGCTCCATCCAACGCGTGTGGCTTTTATTGTGGGTCTCAGCCAGCTCCTTCCCACATTGTAGCCAAGTCTTTTACATAGCAACAGGCTGCCCGCATGGTGGATAATGGTGTGGGGGGGCACTTGCGCTGCTCTCTGCTTTCTGAGTTGCCCTATGCAATCTGTTGCTTCTGTGTTGCGTTATTGCGAAGATTTCTCTGTTCACTTGGGCTCTTTTGTGCTGCCGATAGCTTTGGGCTATCATCAAAAGGATTCCTTCCTTCCTTCCTTCGACCTTAAAATGATGAGCGCGTTTTTCTGGCTGATAAGGGAGGGGGGAGCGGGGAGAACCGGTTATCTCCCGGTCCTGCCACAAGGCAGCTGGGAGGAAAAGGCTTCCAGCGCTCGTAGGAGGGAAGGAGCAGCAGCTTCTAACACTTCCAAAGTCTTGCAAGAGTATCCATCCTATCTTTGAGGGTGATTTATGAAGCAGGACTTGCGATCATCAGCCTCTTCTGCCAGTGCTTGGGGGGGGGGGAAGAAGGTGTGGTGGGGGGAGAACTTCAAACATTCGCACTGCGCCTCAGACTAACTGGCCGTGAGACTGAAGCCCACCGTACCTGCAGCAGCCACGGAGTTTGCAGTGATTGCCTGCCGCCCCCCCAGATTCCTGGCTGCAGACTTGGAGAGCTCGGCCCTTCCTCCCTGCCCAGGAGGGCTCCTGCATATGTGGGGGGGAGGTGGGGGGGGGTTGCATTCAGATTTCTTTCTTCTCTTGTCTGCCTTCTCATGTGGCCCCGGGGTCAAATTATTTTGCAGGAATAACACTGGGGAGGCCAAGTGCCTTTCAGCTCCCCTCTTTATCGCGGGTAATTGCCGCCAGGACAATTAGCCGGCTCCTTTTAAAAAACCCGCTAATGCCCGTTCCAGCTTCTCACCCCACTTTTGTCTCCCGAAAGCCACAAACCAGGAGGACCGAAGGGCTGGGATTGTTTGTGCCCTATCAGGCAGGGTATCTGAGGCCTCTCCTTTGTTCTGCCCTGCAGGGAAGCCCATCAGCCTGACTTACCGCTGCCCCTGCAGGTATTTTGAGACCCACGTGGCCAAGTCTCAGATCAAGCACCTGAAGATCCTGACCTTCCCTGGATGCCCCCTTCAGGTCATGTAAGTGTCTTCTTCTTCCTCCTCCTTCCTCCTCTCCCTCTCCTCCTCCTCTTCCTCCTCTTCTTCTTCTTCTTCTTCTTCTTCTTCTTCTTCTTCTTCTCCTCCTCTCCCTCCTCCTCCTCCTCCTCCTCTCCTCCTCCTTCTTCTTCTTCTTCTTCTTCTCAGCTCAGATGCCAAGCTCGGAAGAAGCTCCGTCCTTCAGGAAACCAGCCCTCTCTCTCTCTCCCTATATTTTGAGATTCAACAGTGGCACTTAATTAGTCTGCAACAAAAGATAGGAACTAGTAGGATCTGAGTGGAAAAGGAGGTCAGTCTTCATTTGAGATCTCATTCGCAAGTTCTCCTCCTCCCACAGCTATTGTGAAATTTGAGGTCATTCTGTTTATTTTCAGTGGTGTTTATGTTTAAAAATGTTACTATTGCTATGATTTTTATTGTGGGTTGCAGTGTTTTTAGGAAACCTGATTTTAATCTAGCTGGAAAAGAGAATGGTGTTCAGCCTAGAGAAAATATCTTTGTATTTGAAACGGCGGAAGCAGAGGCTGAGATTTGGAGTGAGTTCAGCGGTCCACTTAAAAAAAAAGAAAAATATCCGAATCCTCCTATTTTTTATGAAACTCAAAGGAGATCTTCCTGAATGTAAACAGGAAAAATTATCAGAAAAGGGACATGAGAAGTTTTTCTGCCCTCTTGTGGCTTCTTAGCATAAATGGTTTATGTCATCTAGAAATTTAGGTTTAATTCATCAAGATGATTAAATTAACTGCATGGGAAAATTATGGTCTTGGTAATGGCCAATAATTGCTCAATTGCTGTCACTGTTCCAGTGAAAATTTTGTATTTTATTTTGCATATGTTTTTTCCCTCATGAACAATGACAGTTTGTGGTTAACATCTGTATTATTTCCCCCTTTTTTCTCTTTTTTTCTGCTTTTGTCTACTATAAAAACAGAGTAAATGTTGCTTTCCTTATCCAGCTAGTTTACATGTTAATCCTTGGTCATATCAGTTGAATGCTTCATTTATGCTCCCAGCTGTATTTTATATGAAATGGATTTTTTAAAGGAAAAAAAAAAACAGAAGAAGGAATAGACTTGACTAAGGCACATTGCAGTGCAGCCCTTCAGAGTCCGATTTCATGGAGTCGATTGTGACTGGCAGCCCCATTTCCCCTTTACATTCGCTCTGCCCCCCGTTTTTCCCCGGTGGGCAAATCTTTCTATTTTTAGAGGTCTCCAGGAAGACTTGAGGCTTGTTTTGTATTAGCTTTTATCTTGTGGGTTCTTGATTCAGTTGCATTTGCTGCTATTTTCTATTTTATTGTATTTTGCTGTTTATATTTTGATTTTGTTTTATTTTTCATTTATAATTCTCCTTTTGTAAACTATCCTGGGTCTTCTGGGAAATAAAAATGATGCAGCTATAAAAACAAAACCGTAAATAGTTGCATCTGTTTGGTGAAGAGTTTTACAACTCAGCAGCAAGTTATAATTTATGGATGGTTTAGGCTGTGGTTTCTCAACTTCGGCAACTTTTAGGTGGGTGGACTTCAACTCCCAGAATTCCCCAGCCAGCACACTACAGCTGGCTGGAGAATTCTGGGAGTTGAAGTCCACCCATGTTAAAGTCGCCAAGGTGAAGAAACTCTGGTTTAGGCCGTGAGATTCAACAGCCTTTCTCAACTTTGGCAATGTTGAGATGTGTGGACTCCCAGAATTCCCCAGCCGGCACCTTAAAGTTACCAAACACTGAGTTACAAACCCAGAAAATGACTTTTTCTACCTCAGATTAGTCTCTTGATTCAATTTAGTCTCTAATTGTGATTTTGAAATCAGACTCCCTCCCTCCCATTGCCTCTTAATTGGAAATGAGGCATTACTTAGGCTTTGTTTACTGGTTTGACAGAACTGGATCACCTTGTCAGGAGTAGCAATTTTTTTCTGAGCAGATTAATTCTTCCAAGATGCCAAGTCCTGGTTTTGTTCTTCTTTTACGAAGGAAATTGTAAATTTTGTTTGGCAGATTTAATGGCAGAATGGATCAAAATTGGCAAACATGTTTGAGTGAGTGTTCTGAAAGAATATCAGGTCTCCTGAGTTTCACCTAAGGAGCTTCAGGCGGTTTCCTGTTTTCAGGTTTTTGTTTTTTTTTTAAAAAAAGGATGCTTGTGTGGAAAAGGTGGGGGCCTAAAAAACGGCACCATTTGTGGTGTCTAGAGGGACAGCAGAAGTCGCAGGGTGCAAAGGGTAGCAGGCAGAGGAGGGCAGAGATTCTGGCCCTGAGGGGTTGCAAACCCCCCCCATCCCCTGGGCGTACTCACCCCCTGGACTGAGGTGGTCCCAGGACAGAGCATCTGTCCCCGAGGGTCAAAAGAGGCAAAGGGTTTAGTTCACCAGTGCAAAAAGAAAAAAAGGGGGGGGGCTGCTTTTAATCTATTGGGTTCCTAGGCATCTGCAGGGCCACCAGCTCCCAGTGCCAGTCGCCCGTCCAGTTTGTTTGACTGCTAAGGGCACCACCTTGAAGGTGTTTCTCTCCCTGAGATCTCCTGATGACCTCATCTCCTGGCTGCTTTATCCATCCGGCGACCCAGATGCTCCCCCCTCCCTCCCCCAGAGGGCACTCAAGGCTGAGCTCTGGCAGATCAATTTTGATCATTGAGAAGGGTTCTCAGTGCTACTTAGCCACACGTTTTGCCATTGTTTGGATTTACGACTTGTGGTTGGCCTGGCCATTGCAGCATTCCCACCCTCGGACGTACGTTCATGGTTTGGGCACGGGGCATTTCGATGCCGGTCTCCTTCCCACCCTTCCCAGGGCTGTGGGCCTCCCCCAGGGGCCTTGGTCTTCATGGGGGGGGGGCAGAGAAGGATCCCTTGAGCCTGGTCATCCGTGTCTCAAGTGAGAACTTGAGTTGATTTGTTCAACAAACCCGTTGGTTTACTTTTGTGGCTACCAGGAATTTTCGCCAGTCCCAGGGTTCAAAAGTGTTAGTTTTCTTTTTACCCTGCTTCTAGCCCGGGTCTTCAAGATCCAGAAGAACTCATCTCCTGCCATTATCCTTTCCCCTTAAAGCATCCCTTTAATATAAACAAGATAAACATTTAAAACCACACAGGAAGAAGGGGCAAAGCCTTACATGCTTCCCTTATGCTAAACAGAGTCACAGTTTATTTATAGGTTTAGTTGTGTATTTGAAGAAAAATTAAAATTAGTCATAAGTACTTCAACTTGGGTGATTATATAGAGAAGCTTTATAATTAACTTCTTTCTATTCTATTATTAAATGTTGTTGAAATGAAGCAAAAGTACACTTTCTTGAAAAAGAGTAAAATATGTGAAAATGAAATGTTCCATATTTTCATTTTCAACTGATAGTTTTTAGAAATTGATTTATATTCTGCTTATGTTATTTATAAATATAATTCTGCCTCAGAACGTGGATTGCTGCATAGAAAAGATTAAGGAAGACAGATTAATTACGTGTCCTGTGAAAGCCTTTTCCTGCAGTGTAATGAAACGCTCGTTGTAGAGTGTAGGACTAAAAGGAAAAGCCGTTTAGAGAACCTCCCATATCAGTTCATCGGTGAGACACACAGTCTGAGCTCCAACGGCCTATTTTCAGAATTGGGGGGTATTTCATGTAATGAGGAAACCAGCAGATTCTGGATGAAATTTTCATTAAAAAACAGCCCTTTTCTGGGAAGCGGGTTCAGCAAATGTCAGGAAAGCTCTTTCGTTCTGCGAGTGAGGTTTACTCATCTAGACAGGCTGGCATGTTAAAGATGGTTTGGTACAAATGATGAAGCTCAGACAAGCAGCAGGAAGATTTCCATCGCTGAATCTCGGGCTCTCCTTCCCCCCTTGCAGAGTTGCTGCTGTCGGGGTGAGCACAAAACGGTGCTGAGCTTGTTCTCTCAGTTCACCTCCAAAAAGTATGATCATTTGAGATCCCTTCTCTGGCGCTTTCTGCTTGGCAGCTAGAAGTGTCACTCATAAAACTGCACCCTCTCGTTCTTCACTCTGTGCAAGGGTTTTTTTTTTTTTCCCAGAGGGAGGTGGGAAGAGCTTCAAAATTTCCCAAATTGGCCAAATGACAATAAAAACAGTGTAACTTGCCGCACGCCTCCTGAAGGTGACTCGAAAGCTGAGTTGGGGCGCATTGAACTTCATGCCACCGTGGCCTTGGCTTGAAGGTGGCCCAGCTGTCGCTCAGAGAGGCTGCTTTGTGTCAATTTGTGGTAATCGCCACAAATGTTTTTAATTTCACCATAATAATAATAATAATAAACTTTCTTTCATTGGGTAATGTTATAAGGAGCAGATGTCTTTATTGTCCCTGTCACAAAAGTTGAACTAGGAAATTCGGGTTTGTTTTATGTACGTGAGTTTATTTTCTATTCTCTCTCTTTTCCCCCCCCCTCCTCTCTTTTTCGGCAGTGCGCGACTGAAGAGCAGCACGAAACAGATCTGCATCGACTCCAAGTTGAAGTGGATTCAAGAGTACCTGGAGAAATACTTTGAAAAGTAAGCCACCCCCCCAAAGGACCCACAACAAAAGCCCCCTGGGTGAAACGGGGATGGGCAGCTGAGTTTTTGGAGGCTGCTTCAAATCTGCCCCCAGAGAGACCCCCTCCCGTTTGGGGGCCTAGAGAGATAAGACTCAGAGGAGCAATGG
Organism: Pseudonaja textilis; assembly: GCF_049901715.1. NCBI lineage: Eukaryota > Metazoa > Chordata > Lepidosauria > Squamata > Elapidae > Pseudonaja > Pseudonaja textilis. Next base: position 52,882,209 of record NC_141997.1, read on the forward strand.
GGGAGGAGCCTCGTCAGTTACCCCGCAGGAGTTCTCGCCCAGGCGGAGGAGGACTTGTGGATCTCAGGCGCCAGATTCCTTGGGCCTTTTGCACGCTCTTCTGAAGGCGTCCCAGAGCCGCTTTGGGAAGCTCTTGGGTCTATGCAGATGGTCTTTTTATTTTGAGCAGTTCAAGGAAGACGTTGACCCTGAGCCTGTCAGGCGCAGTGAGGGGAGCCTCTTGGCAGCAATCTTATACGTGGATGTTTTTACTGGAAATCCTAGGGTCTTTGTAGACGCCCGGCTTCAAAAGAGTGGGCCCCATAGCTTTTCCTTGGAATGTTCCTCCATGCACCCCGGAGATCTGTTTTCCCTCTCTGCTTAAGGCCCCATTTCAAGCCAGTCCCAAGTCAGAGGATCTCCTCTCTGTCCAGTCTTAGGTGTCTGCATTGCAGCCATTTCAGTCTCTTCAGCTGCTTAAAGGGGGCCGGATGTCATACGAAAAGCTAAAACTGTATTAATGTAGCCTGTTTCCTTTTTGCTTCTCCTAACAGTGTAGTGCATATATCATATGCTGTACATTCGAACAAAAATGGCTAGTTCAATACTATAACTTCCATATACTGTATATGGAAATTTATTTAAAAACGCTTTCTAAATAATAAAAATTATGCTTTTTAGTTGGGCTGTTGTCAGTTGTATCATCTCCTCAGCTTTCTTCTTGTGTTAACCAGGCTGTTGCAAGGATGCAGTTTTGGGAAATTCTAGACTTACTTTGAAGTCTTTGAAGGTTCCTGCTAAAATATCAGTTCATTGCACACTAATCTCTTTTGCCTTTTTTCTTACTTCTTTTCCATGCAACGATTGTGGGTGCCAAGAATAAGTGTCTGTGGAGGTTCTTAGTCCTCCAGGCCCTGGTTGTCCCAGAGGTCCTTTTTTTTTTTCTTTCAAGAGTCAACTGGACTTCCTTGTTTTTCTTTGAAGACGTTTCGCTTCTCCTCCAAGGAGCTTCTTCAGTTCTTCAGAGTCCAGTTGACTCTTGATGAAGCACCTTTGGGGCGACCAAGAATCAAGGTTAATGACCCACTAGACATTCCAGGACTGAATCAGAATCCCAGATAAGACTTTGATCACTGCACCTGCTGACTCCGATGCAGTTTTTTCCGATCTCTGCTTCCAAATGATCCTTGTGACCCAGTTGGCAGCGTCTGGGGCCGCACTGACTTTTTAAACAGCCCCAACTGCCCCAAAGGAGCCGCGGGCCTGTTTTGCCTCCATTGTTACCTATCCCTGAGTTCCATATGAAGGTCAGAGCGGAGCTGTGCCTGGGAAAATTCCAAGAAGTCAGCTGCGTATTTTAAGATAACGTTAATAGCGACATACAAAGCCAGTTAAGGAAGTAACAAAGCCAATCACAGAGAGGCTAGTGAGGTTGCAGAAAGATTCACAGCTTTTGGCTTGTTAATGTAAAAGGGACTTTGCTTCTCAGGGCAATTTGCTTTCTTCTTGGCCAGTTGTGGGTTAAAAATCCAAGTCAATTGCAGGCTCTCTTGTTGCCCTGAACGGAGAGCAGGAGGAGGTAGAGTCGTGCTGGTTCCCTGTCGTTAGACTGGAAGTCCTTCCAGGTTTCCTTGACAGTTGAAATAATCTGGCCTCTCAAAAGGCGGAAACCTCTTTGAGTTGAGCGCATCGTCTGGCTGGCTTCAAGGATGCATCTAGATGGTTTTCTAGATATGGAAGCAGTTTTCTTTCGACTTTTGGGGTGCTACTTTGAGTCCAGTCTACAGCCTGGAAATGTACAAGAGGTTGACCTCTGCTTCTCTTTGTTCCTTTGCATCAGCCAAGATCAGCCGCGGTCCTTCACTTGACCGGATGGGGAGGCAGGAGGGGGGACCTCTTCGCTCTGATAGCGTGCATCACATTGCACTCCTGGCCAGATTGGCTGGGTGGGGATGGTCCTGTCGAGATCTGGTAGTCTCCGTAAAGAAGCCCCCCAGTTTGGACAGGCAGCAGAAAACAACTTAAGATAAATAAAAGGCACCCAAAGGCCTTTTCCGTAGAAGTTCCCAACGTAAATATAAAACAGGTGGAAGTTTATTGAAACCTATAGTTTTAAAACAGAGCTGCTAACAAGCCAGGTTCATTCAACTGTTCAACCTGGTTTAAGTATTGAACAAACTGGTTTCTGAGATCACACCATGCCTTGAAAAATAAACTAACCCAACTACTCCATCTATTAACTGAATGGACTGGCTTTGTGCTGAGGCCTGCCCCTAATCAAGCTTAGCATGCTGCATCCGTGTGTGTGTGTGTGTGTGTGTGTAATCTGCTAGCTCTTTAATAAGCTTGTTCAAGGATCTTGTGTGAACCCAGCCCCTGTGTCCTTCTCTGGAGTGGCCTAAATTATTCCCCAGCATAATCCTAATTTGGTACTATGGACACAATTGGAATCGGCCTTAGCCAGCAACGGCTTCCTGTTTCGGGAGTGGGGATAGCAAGTTGGTTTCCTGCTCACTGGCCCTGGGGGTTGGCCTGTTGGTTTCGATAGCTCCGCCCTCCTCCTCCTCCTCCTCCTCCCACGGAGACCTTGCTTGATGGACTCTCCCTCTCTTCTTTGCCAACAGGAGAGGCAAGCTGTAAGCCAGGAGCAGCGCTGGCTGCCTGCGGGATGCTTCTCCGTAGGAGCCGGAAACCTCCGCCCCGCCTCGTAGGAAATGGCTCCCTACACAGCACCCTCTTCCAGCCACCCCACCCCACCCCACACCCCCCCGGATCCTCAGCAGAGGAGGGCCTCTGGGGCTCAGGGCTCAACTGGGAAGGCTCGCTGTTGCCCGAGCCCCTATTTGCACAGAAATGCCTTGTCTTCGCCAATATTGTCTGATGTAGCAGGAACGGCTTGGGTTTTTTTATTTTACTTTTTGTATCACTAACTTCAAGAGCAGCAAGTTGTATGAAACAGAGCATTAATCTCTTCTGCTGTGCAGAATCTGGGCACTGACCCCTTGATAACGTTTGCATGGGGGAGAAGGAGGGAGGGGGAGAATTATTCAAAGGGCATGTGTGTGTGTGTGTGTGTGAGAGAGAGAGAGAGAGAGAGAGGGCCAACACCGTGTTATGCCAATGGCTCTCCTTCAGGGGTGGGTTTCTACCGGTTCCGTCCACCTCTGTAGAACTGGTAGCTCCGAAGAGCAGAGAACCGGTTCTGTGTCTGCTGATGTTTTCGCCCACCCGGGCTCTTCCCTGACCTTTACTTCCTGCAGTTTCAACTTCAGCTGCCGTGTGAGGCACAGCTGCAGTTAAAAAAGCAGGAAAAGAGGGCTGCTTCAGAGGCTGCTGCTCTGCATGCAGCATGCTGATGACGATTTACAGGCGCCTGCGCAGCATGCAGGGAAGCACATCGTAAATCACCGAACCGGTAGTTAACCCTGTCAGATCCCACCCCTGCTCTCCTTGGCATGTTAACCCTGAGGCTTCAGGCAGCAGGGAAGGCGGCCAGATCCGCTCTGACAAGGCAGCCAAAACAGAATCTTGAGAGAGGGAGAGAGAGAGAGACATTCAGAATCGAGAGAAGGCGTGCATGTCGAATATTTTTATTTCTTCTCAGGGAACCCCATCTGTGCCATAAGCGACCAAATTTTATGAATCACGAGCTTAAAAGGTTTTTATTGTAGCCATTACTAAGATACTATGAATTATTATAAACACTTTTACAAGTGAGCCCTGTGGAGTTTGTTTCTGGTCCAAATATCAGAGCATTTTTTTTTAGTTGTGGTAAGAAAGTAGCTTTTGAAAATCAGCCTTTATTCCATTAAATGTAAATCAAGCTGTCTGCACAGCCGTTTCCCTTTACTTAAAAACGAAATGGTGCACCTCCTTATGCAACGGGTACCACAGCGAACAGAGGGGCCCTTCCAGTCTTTTCTCCCACTTTTAATCGCCCAAATAGCAATAACAAATTGCCGTCCAGGAATCAAGAGTGGAATTCTTTCCCTGGGAACAGGGTCAGGACGCCAGTAGCCTTTAAATGCAGCTAGAATGCAAAAATATTTACTTCCTTGTTCCAATTGAAATGCCAAAGATAAACTCCATCTAATTACTCTTAGGTCGTCTGTCTTAATCAGCTTCTTCAAATATATTTTCCCAGTATTTCCCATCTACAAGTTCAGTGTACCAAAGATGAGACGTATCCGCTTGTTACTGTTGGAAGACGTTTTGCTAGCATGGTTTAGTTTTGTGAGTTCCCCTCCTCAAGATAATCGACTATGCAATGAGGGCCAAACCCAGGACTGCAATCAAGGCAGCTCCAGTTTGCCCAGCAAATGACTTAAATTGGCGTTTCTTCACCTTGTGACTTCAGAAAATCCCTGAACTTCATCTCCCAGAATTCTCCAGCCAACATGACTGGCTGTGGAATTTTGGGAGTTGAAGTCCAAAAAGTTTAAAGTTGAAGAGCTGGAGAAACGGTAGCTTAGATAATGGGACTTTGGGAGGGGGGGGTATCATTGTGAATGTGGGGGGGTCAATTATATCTAACACTGCAGGCACGCACGCATCACATACACACTCACCACCTTCTAGTCACCTCCATCCCGCGCACAGTTACCTGCTTCTGGCCCTCCTGGATATAACAAGACTATTCTGCATATTATGTTATGTTCCTAAGGACCCTTGTCAAAGTTGTTCCACCCTGTCCAACTCAAAGTAACCCAACCTTGCTCTGGGTCTTGTAAGATTCCCTTAAGAGCAGGAATTTGCTAGGCAGGTATTCCCTCTGGAGGCTGCGCTACTTATCGGGAGGGCTAATTAATGCTCCCTGTTCTTAATATATGCTTTTACTAAAGAGGAAATGAATTTAACGTTCAAAACCCATCTAGGGACCCGCCAGAGTTGGGGATCAAATTCCAGGTGCTCCAAAGGGATCTTTGGCCCTCTTTTTAAAAAGGAGGCACGAAAAACGGCAAGAGACCAGGGGGTCCAGCAGACCAGAACCCTTCGATAAGGGGGGAAACAGGCTCCTTGCTGGGTGGCAGAAACCCCGCTGATGCCACCGGGAGCATGAGGTGCTCGCCAGAGGTTGGTGCCCCCCCCGACGGCCGTTCTGCGGTCCCTGGGCAAGAGACGGGCTCGCCTGCCTGCCCCGCTGTTGCCCAAGAGAGGGGAAAAGGAGGCAAGAGAGAGGGAGGGGAGACAGGGAGGCCCACCCGAGGGAGGGAGCCTCCTCATGGCCCACCTCGGCCCTGTCTTGAGGCTCGCCAGCCAGGACTCCCTCGGAGAAAAGCAGCTCTCCCAGCTGGGAGGGAGATCAGATCGGGGTTGGACCGAGTGGATCCCATCGGGGCAAGCAGTGATTTGTGCTGTTGTTCTAGCGGGGGTGGGGTGGGGGGCTAGTTAGCAGGCCCACAGGTTTTCCCAGAATAATGTGAAAAAGACTTTTCATCGTGAAAAGAAAAATGTATAACTACTTCATGCTATTTGTTTTGTAAATATATATTTTTGCAAAGTATGTAAGCACTTGTTAATTTTCTTAATAAAGTTTGTATTCAGTTTTTGGCGGTTCTCGCCCTTTATGTCGTTTATGTATGCCTCCGTGTCCGATCTCTACAGACGAACCTTCCTCCAAAGGATAACTTTACTCTCCTTTTGCTGCAAGAGGCGTATTTTTCTGATGTTGTACATCTAGACCAGTTTCTCCTCCCCCGCCCCCAACTTTAAGATATGACGGCTTCGTCTCCCACGGTTGGTAGAAGCCGACGATAGATGAGAAATTCTGGGAGCTGAAGACCACGGACCTTAAATTTGCCAATTTGAAAAAAAAAAACCCTGATCACATCCACACAACTTGTTTAGTCCCCATCCTGGAGGTGTCAAAACTCCTAATGCCCTAAACCTTGCTGCTCGCAGAGCGGGTTCCAAAATGGTGTGCGTTTTGCAGCTATTTGTACAGTTTTAATGTGATATAATTGGTGGGTCACTTAACCAAAACTCTAGTTCTCTTCAACATCAACCGTTGGGTGAAAATCCTCTTTCAGTTGGCATGCAGAGTGTTCTTCGTTGTTTTTCTTTTTTCCAGCACACTACTGTACTTCCTATTACTGAACATTTTTAAATTTTATTATTGATTGACCACTAGGAGTCAGCAAAGATTGAAAGTTTATTTTTAAAACCCCTTGGCTGCCATCTAGTGGTTACCCGATTTGTGCAGCTGAGGTGGAACCTTGAATCAATATCAGCCCTTCCAGATAAACCCGATAGGAACCGCAACCAGATGAGCTCAATAGGCTTTAGGGATACATCAACTCAGCCTTGAAAGTCCGAAGTTCAAACTTCCCACCGCCACTTTTAACTGCCTGATCCATCAGGGTGGGCCCTTCCGCCGTTTCTTTCTCTGGCCCTGAAGTCCTTGGGAGCTCCCCCTTCTCTGGTGATGTTCAAGCCCATTTCTTCCTTCCCTTGTCTGATTGTTTCCTGGCAGCCCCTCTTTCCCTCCTCCCTTGAGGTCACCCGCCCGTCGCATTGCAATAAACTCTGCGTGGCTGGAGAAAAGACATTGGCTGGGGAAGTTGGTGCAGGGCCTGTGAGGTGCCCTCAAGACAAGATCTGGGGAGGGAGATCTCAGGGAAGCCGCGTCTTCTCTGAGAGCAGCAGCGGAGGGAACAAAAGGAACTCACCGCCACACAAGCCGTAGAGGGAGGAGAGCCCAGTTCTCCCAGCGAAGCCAGGGAGACACCTAGACCTTGGGTTCTGGTCTCCACAGCCACCCCAGCATTGTGGGAGAAGTGCCAAAGAAGGCGGCAGCCCTTGGCTGATCTTCAGGCCCTTTTAAAGCTGAGCTAACCGTTCCTGAGGGTGAAGTCTTCAGTAATTGGCCTCTTCCTGCCTTTGCTCCTTTTTACCTCAGAACAGCAAAGCTATTCGGTTCCTGTTCCGATTCAAAGTTTTCTAACATGAACATTTTTATAGACACAGTATTATATATTTATTGTTTTTATTTCAGTTTTTGCTGTTTTGCTTTTCCCCTTTCCCTTTTTAATTAAACTAGGGTTTTAATTATTTTTCTTCTTATTTTGTTTTATTAAATCGGTTATTTAATAAACCCTCTATTTAATTATTGATTAAGGCAACAGGCAAAAAAGGCCAAACCCACAAATCCCATCCAATCCCAGTGAAGGGGAGGACGAAAGGCTCGCAGGCCTGGAGCCCTGAGTTGGGGAGAAGAAGTTGTCTCTCCAAGACCAGGCGGCCTCCATCTCAGGATTCATAAGCAGCCAGCAGACGGTCTGGCCAAGCCAGGAATATCAGTGAGAGCCGATCATCCATCTTGGATGTTTCACCACTGAGTAATCCTAGAGAGCTGAGGAGAACAAAGGTTGTGTCGGTTTTCAAAACAAAGGGAAAAGGAGAATCTTAACGGCAGACCAGTCAGTTGATAGCTGAAAAACCGCGGCTGTTTTCTTTGAGTCACAAGCCCTCCAGGAGCCCTTTGGGGCCACCTCCAAACTGAACTAAAGAGGCAAAACCAGTCGGTATCCTGATCTAGCAAGCGGGGGGGATTGTGAAGCGATCGCTGGGGAAGAGCAAGGCGACGAGAGCGCAAGGGAGCCACCGGCTGCCTTAGAGTGCATCAGAACCCTGGAGAGTTCAGGGCAGCCGCTGGAAGGGTTGTGGGTGGAAGAGAGCTGTTCCTCCAGCACCTGAGCCTACTTCGCTCCCTGCCTCCTCCTCCTCCTCCTCCTCCTCCTCCTCCTCCTCCTGCCTCGGGGGTTTCTCTCTTCCTGAAAGGATGGTCGGTAACTCCGAAATGCCAGAAGAAGCAATCCGGGCTTCTCTGGAGAGGCAAACCCTTAGCCAGGGCCAGCATAAGCAGGAGTGGCCAGGCTGGGGGACCTAAGAGGTCCGTTGGAGGCCGTGTGCTTTTTTAAAAAGGCCTTTTTAAATTATTATCCGAGTCGGCATCACCCCTTGCTGGCCCCCACCCTAACGCTAATTCTCATCCAAACGGTTGTTTCTTGCTGGGCTCCCCTGGAGCCGCATATCCTCGAAGCCCCTTGGAGGAGACACTTCCTCCATGGCTCCCTGATGGCAGCCGGTCCCCTCCGGGGGGGGGTGCTCCTCCCTTAAATCTCAGGAGGGGAGGGGACTCCCTCAGGTAGTACAGACACATGGACTCACGGGCTCCTGTTTGCACAGCTGAGGGAAAAAAGGGCCAAAGACCTCGGATGGTTTCTGGAATCCATCGGAGGGGCCTCTTGTTTTTTTGATGCTTTTGGCTTGCAGATGTTTGGACAGCAAAATGCTGACAGCAGCATCTCAGGGACAAATAGACAAGCAGGGCTTTAATTTAACCCGATCTCTGTGCAGAACAAGGCTGGCGGGTGAAGGAGCCGCAACGGCAACCCATAGTAACCTGGCAGACGCCTTCACAGAGAAGGAAGAAACGGGGCCCTGCCTGCTCCTTCTCCCAAGAGTCCTTCTGAGAAGGCCGCCCTTTGAACCCTGTCCTGTCTTTTCCCGTGTATTGCAATCCAGCCTTTTCCTTGGAGGGGGAGCAAAGAAATAGCAGTCGGTGTCCAAAGGAGGGCGAGAGGAGGGGAGGGGAGGGAAGGGCTGCTGCCCTGGGTGAGGGCAGAAGGGGCCGTTGGGGCTTTGTCTCCCCTGGAAACTGAGGCGGTGCTGAATCTGTGCAAACGACACTCTGGCTGGGATCCCAAGGAAGCGAATCCAGCCCAGGGCAAGCAGGAGAGGCGCCTGTGGTCCTTGGATCCCCCGACTTCTGGGTACATGGAGGCTCCCTGCGCGCACTGAGGGCCGGGCTCTTAAGGCGTTCGCCTGCCTCCCTCATTTTTGCCCCCAGTGACTAAATGGACCATAAAGTTCCTTAGCCCCAGCGAAGCCTGGAGCGGGAATGAGCCGTCCTTCCAGCCAGCCTGAATTGCCCCGGCTCCTCGTGGACACGTCCGGTGAACGTGAGCAGCCGCTCGCACTTTATCCAGGACTGGACAGTCCGTGGGGAGGTCAGTGGTCATGGGAAGGACTCTGCCTGCCCTCTGATCCCCTTCGCTTTTATGGCCAGGTCAGCCCGTGGCAGCAGAGCCCAGAGAACATTTAATGTGGGGCCACCAGCGCTCCAGTGCTTCCCTTGTCCCAGGGTTTCCTAGCATGCAAAGTAGTTTTATCACGCAATGCACTCTCTTGGACGGGAGGAGAACATTGGCTCAACGCACCCATCCCTCTCTCCCCCTGCTCCCCCCCGCTCCCCCCGCACGTAGAATCTGTATCCCAGGAGAACTGCATCCACCAGGTTCCTCTTATGGCCACCAGGTATCTCTGTTTCTGTCCACCGCCAAGCACTCTATGCCTCAGTTCTGGACTGGAGGTTTCAGGAAACGTTCCCCCATGGACTCGGGGGCGGGATTTTGGGAACAGCCAGCATCTCCTCGAGGTTGATCCAGTCTCTGAAGACTTTAAAGAGGGCATCAAGCCTCAGTGGCTGATTAAAAACTTGGTTTCAGTGGCTCAGCTACAGTGGGATGTTTTTACCTGACTCCTAAATGGACCAGGCCTCATTCACCTCCGTTTGCTTTCTGGAGATACCCAGGTAGATCTCTAAAGGACCCCGAGGGGAAGGCCTTCCTCTTCCACACACCAGAAGTCCCCCTCCTCCTCCTCCTGCAGGAGCCTGACATTTATCTATCTATCTATCTATCATCTATCTATCATCTATCTCTATTTTTTTATTTATTTATTTATTTATTACTATTTATATTTTGTTTAGTTTGTCAAGCATGTATGAGAAAAGTATAAGTTTGAACATAACATATAAACATATAAGTATAAGCAGGTATGAGTACATGCATAATAAAATGGATCAATGGGGACAATCGGACAGGGACGGGAGGCACGGTGGTGCGCTTATGTACGCCCCCTTTAAGGACCTCTTAGGAATGGGGTGAGGTCAATAGGGGATAGTTTAAGGTTAAAGTGGGGGGTTGTTGAGGATGGCTGCTGGCTGAGAAACCTTGGGAATTATATCTTTCCCACCTAGCGGGTCAGGGGTTCTGGGCAATTTTAAGATGTGTGGCCTCCAGTTCTCTAAGGATTAAGCACCGGAAGGTTTGGGGCTGAGAAGCCCTGACCTGCCCAGGAGTTGGTCAGGGGGGGAAATCTTGGGTTCAACGCCAGTCCACTTTCATAGAGAGTAGAGGAAAACATTTCTCCTTGCCCTGAGTAGTAACTCCCCTGAGAAGCCTTTTTAGGAACCCGGTTCGTGGTACCTTCTGCTCCAGGGTGGGCTGACAGGCGTGTGGCTGCCTTCTCGGGGGCAAGGAGAGGAGCCGATCTCTTGGGAAAAGCCAACCACAGGCACGCCTGAGAGAGGATGAGCCCTGCGGGATTAGCCGTTGCCCACTAAGAACGCCGGTGGTCCTTGACTTACGACCATTCATTGACAACTGTTTGAAGTTGCAACCAAGAGACTTACGATTGCTCTCCTCGCCCTCCCAGATGCTGTAGCATCCCCCTGGCCCCCGGGATCAAGATCCAGACCTATTTACAACGGTTGCAGCATCCGAGGTCAGCAGTTGGCTTCTGACCAGCAGAGTCAACGGGGCAAGACAGATCCACTCCTCCACAACAGCCAGGGCGAAAAAGGTCGCAACATCGGGGGTGAGTCCCCTAACAACCGCCAGGCTCAGCAATGGAAATGCCAGCTGTGGCCGTAAGCTGAGGACTTCCTAAGTAACCAGAGAAGCAGGCAGCACCTGCGCCCTTGTTCCGGGCAGCCTTCCTGGGTGGCAAAAAGAGAGGAAAGCCAGTCGACCCGGCCCAGGCTCTCTGCGCGGGGTTGATTTCCTTTCTTTATGCCTCACTTTAGGCTAAAAAGCCTTTGCTACTTTTACAAATGACTCAACGTGTCATACGTTTAAGGCCTTTTACCTTGAGCGGCGGATTCATTTTTCAATCTTAACCCCGCTAATTATGTCTGCAGTTGATTCCTTGCCTGCCCCCTGGGCTGGCCTTCCAAGGGCAAAATCCAAAGGCTTTTCTTCCTTTCCAAAGAATATGCTTATTTTCACAGTTTCCTCCCAGAGCCTCGGATGCAAATGCCTGAAGGAGGAACCGCCACGTATTTCAGCACCCTCGGCCAGGCGGGTCACAAGATAATAAACACTGTGAAATACTCGTTTCGGAAAAGGAGACTGCGGTGTCCAGGGAAAGGTCTCCTGTGGCCCCCTCAGAACCGCATATAATGCTTGTTGACACACACGAAGGACCCCCCACTCACAACCCAGGGGACCCTGGCAATTGCCTAACTGCCAGCACAATGTTTGGGTCAGCAGAAACCAAGCATTTCCCCACCCTCCATACTGGAATGCCTTGGGGGAGAACACGGAGGGAGAGGCCTGGGACGAGGCCTGGTCCCGTGTAGAGCAAAGGTTCCTGTCTAAGACCAGGGAGGCCTTGGAGCCTGGAACCCATGGCGCTCGCTCTCTTGCGCCTGCGCTGAGTTTCCCCTCTTCCGATGACACCCCTCTTAAGGTTTTCCCCTGAAATCATGGCCGGGGTGTGTGTGTGAGGGGAGAACGTGATTTGGGATTCGTAAGACTTTAAAAAGTACGATTCAGTTCACCCAATTTTGAACCTGAAAATATGAGTTTGTCTTTTCTCTTTAAAATAGAATTGCTGGTTGTGAATTGGACACGCAGTGACGTCCAGTCTGTCCTATACTTGGGCCACGGCTGTCAGGAGGACTTCAACAAATCCCTGGTCGGAAATATAGACATTAATAATTAATACTAAGTAGGGCCAGGGGGGCCCCCAACCTCAAATGGCAAATGTGGTTTTTTAAACCCCCCTCCTACATTTGCAAGACTTGCACATTCATGAGAATTAGAGAATAGTGATATTTCATAACATTTGGGGTATACGATGCCCTGTTGGCCTTTTTTTAATGCTTTAATTTTTTTAAAAAAATAATGTTGGGAAAAACTCTTACTAGATAAACAAATTAACGGTATACAGAGCAGAATCCATGGAAGAGAATTCAAACACGAACAGATATTGTTATTTATTACTTCCTCCAACTAACATATTGATGCAGATTCAGGATGTACAAATTCCTATCCAAAACCTCTCATATTCCCACAAGACACGGGAAATCCCTCAGAGGACAGGGGAAGATGCGAAGGGATCAACTATTCTTAACTTGATCTTAGCCAATACAGAAGGCGCAGTCAACACATGAAGAGAAAATAAAATCGTAACATAGTCAAAATTTATTTATTTATTTATTTGCTTATTTAAGCTTATATGTGGCTTCAGTCAAAAAGAATTCCAACTAAAAGCCACTTGGACCTCAGGGAAACAGATTTTAATAAACCCACGGCAATAATTATTAGGATTCTTTGGAAGAAACAAATGGAGAAAACAGTGGAAGCGAAGTAATAGGTTAAAAAGAGAGAGAGAGAAGATATTAAAAGAACAATTGGAAACAATTGCCGTGAGGAAAACAATGGCGATCGGCAGAAGAAGCCAACATTGCCACACTTAGAGCTTCGGGAAGGGCGCCCTGCAGCGTAGAGGGTGGAAAGGGGGCCGGGACACAGGGAAGAGAGGGAGCGGGTGGTGTTATGGTAGAGTTGAAGATGGTTTAAGGTTGAGAAAGGTTACGAAGGGCCAAAAAGTCCTCCGGTACATTCAAAAACAGAGGGAGAGAATCTACCATTCAGGAAAAATGGCAAAAGGATCACAGAGAGCGAAGAGAAGGAGAAAGGACCCCCTTCCCTCTGTGACTTTGGTCTTCTGAACAGGTCACAGCAGGTGGCAGCGCCGAATCAAAGGCCCAGCAAAGCAACCCACACTCTGCTCTGCTCTGCTGAGGAAGATATTTGTGGAGTCAACCAGAGTGGAGCTCAACCCGAGGAAACTCGGGAAAGCATCTGTCTGAGAAGGACCCAACAGGTCAACCAGGGAAGGTAGAAGAAGGTTGAGAGAAAGAGAACCTGGGGATGCCCTGGGACATCAGCAGAATTTTCTGGACCTTGAGGCAAATGTCCCAGATGGGGCTCCCCAAGGAGAAAGAGGTCAGGGGCCCCTCCCCACCCAGCTGAGCTAAGGATGAGGGGGAGCATAAAGGGAAGAGACCCTTACGGCCGCCCCTTAGTGGGTGCTGTATGTCTCTTGAGCCTGGGTGGTTCTCCTCTGGCTTCCTCTGGATCTCTTCGCCTTTCCTGCTCAATCATTGGAAGAGACGGAGGAACCACTGTTCTCCCCCCACACACAGCCTCATCCGGAACTCTTTCAAGCACACGCAATATTTGGGTTGAAAACCTCCAGCCATGCATTAGATGGCAGCAAAGAAATACAGAACCCCCGAAACTCTTTGCTGCCATCTAGTGGGGCTTTATGGTAGAGTGTTCTCTCTTCCCTTGTGCCTTCCCAGCGAGGAAGGGATTCCCAGGGAAACTGCCAGGGCTTCTGAAGCAGCAGCCAACTCAACAGGGCAGCCCAGACGAGGTCCACTACAGCGCGCGCACACGAACGCACACACACAGAGAGACCCCTGGATCGTTCTTCCATGGTGTCTCCGACTGGAGCCGGCACTGCCCTGTCAATCAGCCACACTATTTATTGTTTCAACCCGAGGTCATCCCAGATAAGACTGAGTGAGGCAGGATGGCAGCCAAGCACAATTAAAATACATATAAATCAGTTAAAACTTAACACAACACGGTTAACACAGCAATTGCTTAAGTAAATAAAAGGCTAATTGCAAAAGCTTTTGATGGAAAACATTCCTCTGTTTTGCAGCCCCTCAAGTGGAGCTTACCGGCCTCCACAACAGTGTCTCCCTTTCTAAAAAACTCTTTAGATATTTTATTCTACGAGATACTTTATTCTTCTTCCAAAGGGGATGCACATTCTCCCCGCTCCCTCCCCCAGGAGATGGAACAGCAGAGCAAAGCCATTCCTGCGGGAGGCCTTCCAAATGCTCCAGGCACCCTGGGAGAAAGCCCTTGTCATGCGATACCTTAAGAAAACAGCCCTCTTCAGCGGCCGACAGCCTTCGGTAAGGCCAGGGCTGCCCCATCTGGACGGGAGAATCCAGATGTGATCCCTAGATAGCAGGGAAGCAAATTGCCTCTCTAGTTGAGGGGCTTAAGGGTGGCCTGGATTTCCCCCACCTGTTCTGGGCATGATGTGAGGCAGGGGCACACGGAAGCCCCCACCCGGTGGAGCTTTGTGTACCTGCCGGCCTCAAGGTGACGCCTTCGTCCCTCTTTACTGTACTGGGAATACCTGCCGACCTTGAATGATGGATTTGGAACAGAGGCATTGTGTGCTAAAGGAGTGAAGGAAGCAACTGCTAGGAGACCACATCAATGCTTCGCAAACCCACCTGTGTAGCTGAACAATTTGCAAGGTGTTTGGTCTAGGGGCCAAGGCAGCAGTTTACAAACTGGGAGGAGGTGAGTTCTGGTCCCACCTTCACCATGAAAAACTAGGTGGCCTTGGACCAATCACTCTCTCCAGCCCCCTTCATTCACAGGGCTGTTGTTCCTGAGGAGTCTTGAGTTATTAATGAAGGCGGCATAAAAATATCCTATATTGGCATTTTTTTCTGTCCTTGTAGAAAGAGACCGGTAGTTTGTGAAAGCTGGAATCCATCTTGAGTTTTCAGAAGCCCAAACTGGAAATACAGCAAAGTAATAAAGTCCAGATTTCCCTCTAAATATATATGAATGGTGAGAGAAGGCAACAATTTGAGAAAACATTTCTATGTTATGTGGGTTACGTGACTGAGTACAGGCTTGAGGTAAAATTAGGCCAGACTTATTATATTTTTAAAATAAGAAAGAGGAAGTATTTTTTTTCTGATAGTTAGTAGAGTCATTCATTATAATTTACACACCCACAGCTATAATTCAGAGTCTCGGCCCTCCTGTTAAAATTCTTAAGCAATTTATAAAAAGGGAGGGAGTCATTATTTTCATGCCGGCATTGTCCTCATTTTTTCCCCTTCTAAGGGCATCATGTACATTTATTTCTTCTTCAGAGGAAGCCCGAGTTGGAGCCTTCCTGAAATCTCTAATTTGGAAATTAATTTGTTGAATGCAGAGTGTAAATATAGTTTCTCACTGCAGAAGTCTTTGCCACTGAAGTCACTCTAAAAATACAATTATAACTGTATCCTGTGAAAGAGAGAAGTAAGTGGTGAGGAGACAGGGCAGCCGTCAAGGTGTTCCCTCAGCCTGAGTCCAGTTGGCTCCTGGGTGTAAAATCCTCGCTCTCCCCAGAGTGGACCAGATGTAAGTCCTTTGTAAGAGGTTGGGAAGCTTCCACTCAGTCTGCCGTGAGCACCGCAGCACAATGCCAAACAGTCTTGCAAACAATCTGACATTGTTTCGGGGCTTCCTGAGTCTGAAATCTTGGCTTCGTTTATTGTCCTGATGGGATTTTGAGGGCCTGGCAAGGATTCTCCCCAGGGCAGAAACCTTAAGCTGACCCTGTTGTGGGTTGCTGTCCCCGAGGATGGTCCAAGACGTGGAAAGTTCAAGGGTGCTTTGCAAGGGGTCTTTCCTCCCTAGCCCCCCTCTTTGTGGTTTATTTCAAAGAATTCTTCAGAACATTCTTCTCTGACCACACAGGGCCACCTCATGACCCGATTGGTTTCCTCCAGAAGTTCTGAAGGTCTATTGTGTCCCCAACAAGATGCTGCTGTTTTTCAAGTAGGCGAGATCTGATTCAAAGTCGCTTTTCTGTGATTCTACCAAGAATAGGGGAGTATATTTCCCCTTTAGACACAGAACTGCCTCCTACCCCAAGTACCTAGAACTCCTGCTTGAGGATAATGTCAGAACAAAGATAACCAGCATCTCAACGTGTCCTAGGTCACCCAAACATTCACGTTGGGGTTCTAGGTGCTGCTAATTTTTAAGTGTCACACTCGTTACCACACGAACACATCTGAGCAAGCGTACTTCCGATCTGCCGGATTCAAGCTTGTCAGTATGATAAGACGTGTAAAATTTGATGCGTTTCTATTGACTATCAAATGCTGTGATGTAGGTCACAAGAGCAGAATCATGCAAGCCATGATATTCCTTGTGGAAAAGTTTGACTTTCAGAAGCAAGAAAGGAAGAGTCTTGATACTTTTCAACTTTGGTGTTGGGGCAGAGAATGTGGTGAGTAGAAAGGAAGACAAGCCAACACCAAATTCTTATTGGAGGCACAAATGACCCTATTTTGGGCACATTATGTGAAGATACAGCTCTCTGGAGAAGCTCTAATGCTGGAAAAGGTGGAAGAAAAGAGGAGGAGGAGGGGGAGGAGGAGGAGGAGGAGGAGGAGATATCCTCAGAAGAAGAGGAAAGGGCAGCAAATTAGAAATGCAACCCTATCAAAAAAAAAAAACCACCCACACTAACCAAGTGTTGCCTTACCAAACTAACAACCTAACCTTCCACAAGAGGAGCTGTGCAAGAACGTTATTCAGCTGAGCACAAACACACTAAAGCAACCCAAAACATCAGGAGGGGGAGGAGGAGGAGGGGGAGGAGGAGGAGGAGGAAGAAGAAGAAGAAGAAGAAGAAGAAGAAGAAGAAGAAGAAGAAGAAGAAGAAGAAGAAGAAGAAGAAGAAGAAGAAGAAGAAGAAGAAGAAGAAGAAGAAGAAGAAGAAGAAGACAACCAGTGATAAGGTGGATGGTCTCACAGTGGTGATGGGTGCGCTGTTGGAAAGACCAGGCTGGTTGTCTTGGTTGGGATCAAATTCTCTCTATGCACTTGAAATATTTTTTGTATTATGTGAAACACAGATCTTAGGTGTGAGGTGGACAACCTGGTCTTTTATTAGCCTCCTAAGAGAAACTGCATCAACAAAGTAATATTATTTCTACTGTCATTAAGATGCAGGGAGAAGTCTATAATGGACCCTCATCTAATAAATTTCATCCATGACACACACTGTCAACTTTATGATCCTGAATCAAATGTTATTGAACAAGAACTTAATAATTTTTAAACTAAAGTGCTTCTTCCAAACATTACAGATAATTGAGCTGTTGCTGCACCGTTATCTCTCCAGGAAATAATAGATATTATTAAACCTATGAAAACAGGAAGAGCTGCTGGTCCCAGTGGCCATCCGACTGAATGGTACAAGATATATATAGGGCTGTTTTCTTCGCTCCCACATTATTGGGCGTCTTTAATTATGGTTTTTGGAATAACCTTTTTCCAACTTCCTTTAATGAGATTTCATCATTCTGATTTTGAAGGCTGGTAGATATTTTCCTGATCGTGCGAAATGTCATCAATCTCCTTGTCCAGTATTAATGCTTTAAGTGGATGATATAAAATCCAAGTAAGTTTATGAGGAAAGGTAAATTTATAAAATGAAAAATTACTTCTGCTTTGATAAAAGTACTTGCAGGTATTACCATGTTAATTCTTTTAAGTTATTTCACAAAACCATGACATTATTTTAAGTTTTATACGGACAGGATAAATCCTGTCCAGATTTCAGCTATCGTATAATAGTGGGACTTATGGCTTTCCATACTTCCAGCTTTATTGTTATACGTATACTTGGACTTCTGTTTCTTTATAGAATGCAAGTAATCTGGGCTAGAAACTACGATGGCACATTTAGAAGGACACCACAGCTTGGCTACTTTTAAATTCTTTCCTCTGAGGACCAACTGCCCTTCACCTACTGTGGCATCAGGAGTTTCCCTTTCCAGGGACCAAAAATTGGGTACAGAATATCCTGTAAGCAAAAATAATCTGCTCTGAATGTCATCTCAACCCCCTTGAGCCCCCGCTCCCTCCATGTGCCTACAGTGGGCATCAGGAATTTCCTTTAGGAACCAAAAATTCATGTCTTCCTGAACCTGGAGTCCAAAATCCTCTCTAAGCATCCTTATACCCATACCATATAGCAAGGGGGGAAAACCCTAATCCTTTTATCTTAGAATAGCTTAATTGTTGCAAGTGTGTAATTCCAGCTTGAGGTTCAGGCTACAGAGTGGAAACTGATTTACAAGCTGCTGTAATCCATGATCTGAGCATCAGGTCTCTAATGATCTCTTCTCACGTTGAATGAGTGCCTCTTAATATTTGAAACATTTTTTTAATAGCAAGGTTTTATTTTGTTTATCTTCTGTGAGATTGATTTATCTTCCAAGGGGACTGTGGCTAAATCCTCCATTCCCCACACTTCTTCACTATACAGGTAGGGGGCGCCACTGTTGCAATCCTCTCCTGTAGCCTTTGGACCTTTTCATGACCAGAAAAGTTGGTTCTTTCCTTCTGAGCGGCTGGGGTGAGGGGATGAACTCAAGGCGAGGCTTGCCTGCAGGACGGGGCCAGCAGGAACTACCAAACCTTCTCCGAAGCAGGAAGCGGGAGCAGGGTATAACAACCCACACGGGGGCTTTTGCACTGGAAGACAGTGCCAGGGAGGAACAGGGCTAGGCCCTTTCTCTTCCACATCGGGACACTAAATCGTGATTTTAAGCTACATGAATGCAAATCCCAGTTAAATTGTAGGAAAACCTTCCTGGCAGTCAGAGGACGTTGACAGTGGAATTAATTACAGAAAAAGTTGGTGGGCTCCTCCTATTGCACTCAGCCAGGGGCTGGATCGCCTTCTGTCAGGGATGCTTTAATTTAGGTTTTCTCCCTGAGCAGGGAAGGGCTCAAAGGGCTCAGTGGTCCAAATGCCCCTTACGACTTTATGTTTCTATGATTTCATGTCGTTTTGCAACCAGCTGTATACACATTCTACTCTCTGTGTTTTGTGTTTGGGGGAAAAAATAGCCGTGCATTATTATTTATGCCCAGATTTTGTGTGTGTCCCATGTTTAAGAAGTGTGAAATTAAATCCCTGAGGACATTATGCGGGAGGAAAAGGCAGAATAAGCCCCTTTCTGGGGCCCCATCCTTTACCAGGCCCCATAAAATGGATCGGATCTGGCTGAAGCTCTGTCTGACACAGGTTTGTCCAAGAGGGCCCCACCTCGACCATATATCGGTAAGAAAATGAAATCGGACGGTGGAACCACAGGAAGTGCCCTCACCGCAAGGGCCATTTAAAATAAAAATACAGGCTCAACACTAAAGATTCTCAGGGGTCCTCAGGACACAGCAAAGGAATTTAATTTAAGCGGGGGCGGGGGGAGACGGGTTGAAAAGGAGGTGATTTCGGAAGGCCTTTATAATTGACAGAAATGCATGCCTTCCTCTTTCAATAACACATACATCAATTGCACATATATATATATTAATACTTTGCAACTGAAATTCAGGCTCGATAACCTAAGGAAGAAATGTCACACTCCATGCACGGGCATTAACGGCTCCGTGTATGTGTGTATGTATATGTGTGTGTGTGTGTGTGTGTGTGTGTGTGTTTTACCACCACAAGGCATTGCAAAACCGTTGGGAATTGAACAATTCTGAGGCAAAATCTCTGGCTTCTTGGTAAAAGTGCATGCAACTCAAGTTCATTGAAGGAATTTCAGTGGTGAGAAGCAAGAAGGCTGAGCGTCCAGCCAGGAGCAGAGCCACGTCAGGACTTTCCGGTGGGATATTTAGATCCTTTTTGTGAAATCAGTATTGAATTACGAGGGGAAAACGGAGGCCGCAAAGGGGGATCAAACGACACCCAAATGGATTTGGTCTCCATTATTGTTTCAATGACAGATTCTCTCCTCGCTTCATAGCTTTCCTTCTCTTTACCTCGGTCTTCTGAATGGCTCAACTAGTTGTTGGTCTAAATGGAAGCAGAATCGTTTTCTCTTGTCCCGGCCATCCGTCACAAGAAAATCTGAAATAAAAGTTGAAATAGGTCAACAAAAGGTGGACCGATAGAATTACTCAGAAGAAAATAAACCCTTATTTCAATCCCCAGGAATGTTTTCCCAACCAAACCCTTGGATAGTAGGAGGCGTAATTTGATCTGTGGCTTCAGATTTGCAATTCTGCTTTAAGAGAAGGGCCGTTCTCCTTACGGGACACCCTGGGTGAGACTGCCTATTTGCCAGGCAAATTATTTTTCTCTTCCTCGCAGATGTTTTGTTTGCTTTTTTCCCAGACATCCTAAGATGAAGGTTTCTGGAACAAAGAACAGTGTAGATCTCAGGAGCTTAAGGTCTTCCCTGGCACTTCCAGCTGCATTCGGCTCTCCAGCATTCCAAGCAAGGAATTAACTGGTTCCATTTTTTTTATTAGCTGCCTAAAGGATTCAAGCGAAGTACAATCCTCAGAGGTCCAGGTCAGAAGGACTAAAATAATCCCCTTCAGGTCACAAGTTATTGCATGTCTGCAGACTATTTTTGATGGTCTTCTGTAGGCTTGGAGGAAAGCTGGACAACCTCAAGCCATATGTGACCTCCCAGTTTCAGCCCCAAACTGAA
Organism: Pseudonaja textilis; assembly: GCF_049901715.1. Taxonomy (NCBI): domain Eukaryota; kingdom Metazoa; phylum Chordata; class Lepidosauria; order Squamata; family Elapidae; genus Pseudonaja; species Pseudonaja textilis. The sequence goes on from NC_141997.1 coordinate 52,902,604, forward strand.
GGGTCAAACTTTGCTGGCAAGACTCTTGGTGCAAACCACGCTGAACATTCACAAGATCTTTGCTGGGCTTAAAAGCGACCATTTCCCTTTCAATTCACGCAGGGGAAGAAGTTTGGGTGCGCCTTTTCTGACAGGCACCGCTGCACTTAAGTCTTCGGGAGCTGAAATGTGTTCCTTTTAAATATGGCTCCTGGCTGGCTCTCTCTTGGCATCCCAGAAACAGCTGGACCAGAGGAGGAACTTGGTTGGAGAACCGGCCCTCCAATCACTTCCAACAACGCAGTGTCTTCTGATAGTCCAGACCTCAACCCATATCTCAGCTTGCTACGGCCTCCCTCCCTCCCTTCCCATGGCTTAAATTAAACCTGCTTTGTGCTTCCCTGTAGCAAATGGGAGGTAAGTCGTTGGCATGTTCAGCATTCCTGCCCTGGGAAACTCCAGCTCAAAACAATTTCTGACTCTTAGCCAAGAGAAAAATCTGCCCACCCTCCCTCATTACCCTGCTCCATATTTTTCATCTGGCATGATATGGCCAGATTCACATATTTTGATCTTATGAAAAAATAAAGTAGGTGATTGCTTCAATATGTGTAGCACAGGCTAAGCTCCATTTAATTCCCAGTCCATCACCGTCAGTTTGGAAAGCATGGGCCACTGGCATATCTGACTAGCCTAAACAGAGGGGCTTTTTTTTTCCTTCTTCCACCCAAGGCATTAACCAAGCCCCCTATTGTTCCATCAGACCCAATTTTCCAGATGGTTTAGAAAAGTTTAGGGTTAGTTCATTTATTTTAGTTTCATCCCACAGGGAAGAAGTGAGCCGCTCTTACGCAGCGCGAGATCCTGGATGCCTCTGGGAATCCCGGGCGGAGATTCAGTAGCAACCTGCAGAAACTCAGCCCTGGGATTTTGGATAGGAAACCAGAGACCTGAACCTTCCAGGTAAAGGTTACCCCACTTAAAGTGCTTCAAAAACTCTGCATCTCGCACCAATCAAGTATTTCCTCCAAACTGTATGGCAGCATGACATCATCACCCCAAGATAACAACAGCATCACAAAACACCCCAGTGTAATAACTGGTATGAAACACACCCACAAAGTCTGGATAGCAGACACTGCAACATCCGGAGACCGCAAAAGAGAAGAAAAAGAATGGGAGAAAGTCATAAAGTATAAAAAGCCTGCAAATAGAATGACAGTGGTGAAAGAAAGCAAAGGTACGGGTAACCCTTACAGGTTACGGCCATTTGCTCAGCGACTGCTCCGTTGCAACGGGCTTAATGCAGATCCGAAGACAAGGAAGCTGACTGTTATGTCCTGAGGACTCAAGGAGTTCTCACTCAGGTCCACTCACTTTATGTGGGCGTTATTTCCCCCATTCCCATTGGTTGGTTCTCCCCAGCAGCCAGCTATAAAAGCAGGCTGCGGGGTCCAACCGGTTGCTGATTGCTGCGAGCCAGTTCCAGGCTTGGCAAGCACGGTCAGCCCTTTATTGTAAAATAAAGTATTGTTGCACTCATGCTCTGGTTCAGCCTCTCATTGCTCAAACTTAACACTGGCGACGAAGGTGGGATGGCTACCAGAAGCACCTTGCAACCGCTGAGTCACTAGCCACCGATCCGCAGCCCAGAGAGAGCGTTCGGCTGGCGATAAGGGAAACGCTGATCCGCAGCCAGAGAGAGCGGTCAGCCAACAAAACGAGCGATCAAAAAGAGCAAACGCTGATCCGCAGCCAGAGAAAGCGGTCTGATTCAAAAAGTTAGAAGCGTCTGTAGCCGCTTGTTAGCCGCAGCCGCTCTGCATTTGGCGCGAAATTCAAACGGGTGTCATTTGAATTTCGAGCCAGTAGGAAACACAGCACAGCGCTGTAGGAAGTCACTAACGCCCACTTTTTGGCGCGAATCAAGACACCTCCAACGGCTAGCAGCCAACGTGGTAACCCAGAGAGAGAAAGAGAGGGTAGCAAAAAAACCTCTCCAGAGCTGATATCACTAGTAACTCATGAGCGCTCGTAGTCCCAGAGAGATTTTTTCCGCAGGTAGCCCAGCCGTTCCAGCACCATGAGTTCCAACCCAGTATTCCCAGCGTTTAAACCAGATGAAGAGAAGTGGGAATCGTATAAGAACCGCTTCAATCATTACATCGATGCGGTCGGCCTGGCGGACGCGGGAGAGCATCGGAAAAAATCCTATTTCCTAATCTACTGCGGAGCCACCGTTTACGATACCGCCGCAGCACTCGTAGCGCCGAGAGAATTGAAAACGCTTCCGTGGTCCGAGTTGCTTGAGATCCTCACTAACCACTACGCTCCCAGGCCTTCACAAATCGCCAGGAGGTTCACGTTCCGTATGAGGAAGCAATCAAGTAAGGAGACCATCAATCAATATATGGCCGCCCTCAGAACAGCAGCCCTGCACTGCGGGTTTGGAACATACCTGGAGGACATGCTCCTCGATCAATTAGTTTGTGGGGTCAAGGATCTCAACCTACAGAGGTGCCTGCTAGCAAAAAGACCTCAACCTCGCGCAGCGGTCGAGGAGGCCCTAGCAGCCGAGCTAGCAATGAACTCAGCCACCGAAATTCAGGGCCCAAGTGCCAAGCTAGCATCGCTCCCAGTCCATTCGAAGAGGTGGAAGCGGAAGAAACCCACAACGATGAAAACGACGCGTCCACCGCCTCACCAACGACAGACGGTCGCAGGTAGGGGCCAAACAAGAATACACCGGTCCACCCAAGCACATCACATTGTGCCTAGCCTGTGGGGGATCACATCAAAGGGCCACCTGCAAGTTTAAAGGAGCCGTTTGCAACAACTGCCATAAGAGGGGGCACATCGCGAGAGTCTGCCAAGCCCCCAAAGTGCTGCACACAAACCCCGTCCTCGCACTCGGGACCACAGAGGCAAGTATTAAACTGTCGCACGCACCGCCTTGCCAGGCGCACTTGCCACACTGTCAGTAAAATTTCTCTCTCCGTTTCCCTAGAAGGTAAACCGTGCCACATGGAGGTTGACACAGGGTCAGCGCTCTCAATAATCTCGTGGAACACCCTCAAGAGACTCCACCCCAGCCTATCTACTACCCGGCTTCAGAGATGCCAGTTCGGTCTGAAGGACTACCAGGGGAAGGCCATTCCGTGATCGGCAGAGGCAAGTTCTTTGTCAGTTTTAGAGCTTTTAAAGGCCACCTACCTCTAGTGGTAGTTAACGGCAATCTACCCACCTTATTGGGGCTCGATTGGTTTCCCCACCTCGGCCTAGGGTTAACAGGAGTCCATGCTGTCTCAACCTCAGACACTGACTCCTTATTCGCTGACTACGCAGATGTGTTCAGCGAGGAGCTGGGGTGTTATAATGGAACCCCCATCTCATTCACCGTTGACCCCCAGGCAACCCCAATCAGATTAAAACCACGTAGAGTTCCATTTGCTATTCGACCAAAACTAGACGCTGAATTGGATAAACTACTAAAACAAGGGGTCATTGAGCCAACAGATTTCGCCAAGTGGGAGACGCCCATTGTCACACCCCTTAATAAAGATGGTAGCCTGAGAATTTGCTCGGACTACAAGACAACAATCAATAAATATTTACAAGTTAGCGCCTACCCCGTGCCCGTCATTCAGCACTTATTGCACACATTCGAACCGGGCAGTATTTTTGCTAAATTGGACATGTCTCAAGCATATCAGCAGTTCCCTGTTGATAACCAAACAGCGGAACTTCAGACCATCGTCACTCACAGGGGTGCCTTCCGATGCAAGCGTCTCCAATTTGGCGTAAGTGTTGCCCCGGGTATTTTTCAATCCCTCATGGAGCGGATTTTACAGGGCCTCCCTGGTGTAGTACCCTACTTCGACGACATCTTGGTCTCGGCCAGGGACAGACCCCAACTCTTCCAGAGAGTGCGAGCAGTGTTAGAGAGGTTCAGACAGCATGGCCTCAAGTTAAAAAAAGAAAAATGCGCCATTGCCACTAGACAGGTGGACTTTCTGGGTTATAAAATTGACGCCTCTGGCATTCACCCCTGGAGTCCAAGGTTAGGGCAATCCACGAAGCTCCCACACCAACCTCCAAAACGGAGCTACAAGCTTTCTTGGGGCTGCTAAACTTTTATGCATCCTTCTTGCCCCATAAAGCCTCAGTAGCCGAACCCCTACACAGATTACTAGACAAAAAGTCACCGTGGCACTGGGGGCACAAAGAAGACCAGGCGTTTAACGTCAAATCACTACTTACGTCAGAGGCAGTGCTCATCCAATTCGACCCCAACCTTCCTTTAGTACTGGCAGCAGATGCATCCCCTTTTGGAATTGGGGCGGTCCTTAGTCACAGACTCCCAATGGCGCCGAGGCCCCCATCGCCTTTTTCTCCAGGACACTCTCGGCCACGGAGCGAAATTACAGCCAAATAGACAAGGAAGCCCTAGCAGCTGTTGCAGCCGTGAAAAAGTTTCACAAATTCCTTTTGGCCACTTCTTGAACTGGTCACCGACCATAAGCCCTCCTGGGCCTACTGGCCGGCGACAAGCAGACACCTCAAGTCCTCTCCCCTCGGATGACAAGGTGGACACTTTTCCTAGCGGCCTACTCATACAAACTTATTCACCGCCCGGGCAAAACTCTATCCCACGCCGACGCTCTCAGTCGCTGCCCCTTACCCGCTCCGGCTGAAGACCCAGCTCCTGTCAACGCCATTTTCGAAATCACCCAGTTGGACCTGCCCATCACCGCCCTTGACATCGCCGCTAAAACCAAGGCAGACCAAACGCCGCCCAGGTGCTCGACTGGGTGAGGAGGGGTGGCCGGGAGGCAACGTTGATAACAAATTCGCACTTTAAGACTCGCATGCAGGAGCTGTCCAGTTTGCAGGGTTGTCTACTGTGGGGCACTCGAGTGGTCATTCCGACCTCGCTGCACCCGAGTCCTGGAGGCGTTGCACGAGGGACATCCCGGCATTGTGAGAATGAAGGCATTAGCACGCAGCTACGTGTGGTGGCCGGGTCTAGACGAGGACATTGTCAATTGGGTAAGTTCCTGCAGCATTTGCCAGGAATCCCGTCCTGCTCCCCCATCGCCACCCCTACCAGATGGGAGAGCGCCAGCGCCCTTGGTCTAGAATCCATATCGATCTGGCCGGCCCGTGCATGGAAAGATGTTCCTAGTGGTCGTGGACGCTTATTCCAAATGGATAGACGTGGCACAGCTATCCACGACCACCACACTAGCAATCACCAACGTGTTAACGCGCCTGTTCGTTACACATGGACTACCCGACTCCTTGGTCTCCGATAATGGCCCACAGTTCGCATCAGTAGAATTCAGCCGTTTTGCAGCCAACCTAGGCATTCGCCACATTTTCACAGCCCCATTTCACCCTGCGAGTAATGGGTTGGCTGAAAGGGCCGTCAGGACCACCAAAGAGGCCCTCGCTAGGTTTGGCAGAGATGACTGGCACCACAAACTCTCACGGTTCCTGATGAGCCAGCACTCAACCCCCTGTGCAGTCACCAATAAGTCCCCAGCGGAACTTCTGATGGGCCGGCGCCTGAGGACTGTATTGGATAGACTACACCCACAATACTGCCCTGACTCTCCCCTCGCTTCTACTTCGGGGGTTAGACATTTTATGTTACAGGAGCCGATATTCGCAAGGAATTTCGCTGGGGACCCACTTTGGATTCCAGGCGAGGTCATCGCCGTCACCGGGCCGAGATCGTATAGAGTCAGGCTGGAGGATGGTCGCGTCTGGAGGAGACACATAGACCAACTCAGAAGGCGCCTCAGCAACCTTGCAAACAAGAATCCAGAGTCTCCAGTCGAAGGGGAACCGTCTCATCCGCCGCCCAGCCACATCGCACCCAGCGACCAGTCTGCGCCAGCGGTCGTTCCGGTCAGCCCAAACTCGGACAACAGCGCCCAGAGAGTTGACCAGCCTGATCCAACCCACGAGAGCTCGACCCCAGTAACCAACCCGGTGGTTTCTGAGGATGCCCAGTCCAGAGAGAGTGTTGGCGACACTATGCCGGCTCAACCGTCACAGACTGATACCGAACAGACAGACAATGTTCCCGAGTTGCGCCGCTCCGGGCGCCAACACAAACCCCCCGTCTACCTCAAGGACTACGCATGTTCGCATCTGGGGGGAAGGGGTGTTATGTCCTGAGGACTCAAGGAGTTTTCACTCAGGTCCACTCACTTTATGTGGGCGTTATTTCCCCCATTCCCATTGGTTGGTTCTCCCCAGCAGCCAGCTATAAAAGCAGGCTGCGGGGTCCAACCGGTTGCTGATTGCTGCGAGCCAGTTCCAGGCTTGGCAAGCACGGTCAGCCCTTTATTGTAAAATAAAGTATTGTTGCACTCATGCTCTGGTTCAGCCTCTCATTGCTCAAACTTAACACTGACCTTTTGGAAAGACGGGCCAGGTCGAGGGGAAGGTGGACACAGGCAGCTGAAGGTGGAAGGAAAGGTGGTTGAAGGGAAGCTAAGGCTGGAAATGAAAGAAGGTGGCGAAAGATGCGAAGAACTCCCTAAAGGGCTTCCATGGAGATATTCAAAGTGAAAGGGAAGCATCAGTAGATCAACTGATCAATGCAGCAAAAATAATAACAAAGCAAGATTTAATTGATTGCAATATTATTATTGCAATAAAGCAATAATAAACAGCAGCTAGGAAGAATGACTTAACTTCTATTTTCGGTCCAACTTCTTTAATACCAAAGTACAATTTCCTCAAAGAAACCTTGAAAGCCAAGATGAAAGGGTAGGACTCCAGGTTGAGGAACTGGATTCAGGTAGGAATTGGTGGGGAATCCTTCTCAGTGAGTTTAAATCTCCAGGAAAGCAACATCGGTGGGGAAATGAGGGTCCAAACCAGAGGTGGCCTATTCAGCAGGTTCTGACCAGTTCTGGAGAACCAGTAGTGGAAATTTTGAGCAGTTCGGAGACGCAGCCAATGCCACCTCTGACTGGAGATTTTGCAGTATCCTTCCCCTGCCACGCCCACCAAGCCACACCCACAGAACCGGTAGTTTAAAAAATGTGAATCCCACCCCTGGTCCAAAGAGCCCGGATGGTGGGTGTGGCTTCTGGTACAGATTCCATCTTTTTATAGGGGCCTTTGTCCATTGACAAGCAGGACAGTTCTCAGCTGCCACCTCAGTCTTCCGCTTCACAACCGTCTCGACCGCCACAGACTCTGTGGACCAGCAGGGTGGACTCTCATTGAGCTGCCACAGCCTCCATCTCACCTGCTTTGACCTCTCCCCCCGCCCCCAACAGAAGCTGCTGCTCCAAAGTCAGTTGAATTGTCTGAACTCCCTAACTCATGGCAGCTGCTTTCTATCGCTACGAGATGGGTTAGGAGATAGCCATCTTTTACTACAAGGCAGATATACAAAGGATTGGTCATTAAAGAAGAACTTCGTCACAAACGTGAGTTATGAGGATACCTGATGAACCAATAAATGTACTTTGTTATGGACGTCTTGTTGAGTTTATCTATCTGCATCTATACAGTTTATAAATCCACCTCTGTACAGGATACAGAAAAAAAAGCATAACCTTACTTTATATATCACTACTGTACATTTCTCAAGATCACAAATTATGGTCTTATGTTTCAGTGATTTGCACAAAAGTTTGGAGTCTGAATCTTTTCAAAATCGAACTACCTCATTCTGAGTTTGTGAGTTGTTTCAGATTCAATAATTGCCTTGATGATTTGGGGGTGTGTGTGTGTTTCAAACACAAAACAACTCTGTTCTGAATTCAAAACACACAATTTCAAGCGTGAAACCCCTTCAAAACCATCAAAATGGCCTTTTCTGAACCCAAAATGGTGTTTCAAATTAGAAACTCCCCGGTATTAAATCCTTGCTAGGATTCTGATCGCTACATTGGCTGAAGGGCTTTAGCTGGTGCTTTCAATTATGTCCAGATAAGCCCTCTGGTCAAGCGGGATTTCATAGGATCTTATATTTGAAAGGCCAATTTCAGTCACCAAATCCAGGATAGGAATAAAAATTAAAATATCCCAGCTAAAGGATAACTAGGCTTTCCTTGAAGACATTCTGCAAAGGTGACCTCTCCTCCCAGTCTGTAATTGGTCCCAGATAAAAACAGGTTCACTGCAGTTTTTGTAGCCAGGATTTCTTGGGGTTGTTGCAACAATTCTGGATTAATTTTGGCTTTCCCCAACATTTTATGTCTTGAATAGACTGTAGCTCTCTTGCAAGCATTAAATAAAATTGTTGGTTTCTTTTACTTTATTCAGTGAGAAGTGCAATATTCTAGGAAAAAGTGGATGAACAAAGTGCCTGATTTTTCAGAGTTCTTACTTGGGTGGACAACAGATAAAATGATCTTTGTTCATCCTGTTCTCTTCAAGTGTAAAAATAATCTCAACACTTTTTGTAAGGTCAAAGGGCAATGTTCTACTTTACTCCTAGCTAGACTTTTGTCATAATGTGTATCAATAAGCTTTTTGTCTTATTTTTAGTTTGAATTTAGAAGTTCTTAAGTTTTGCAATTAATGTTCTGAAAATTTTTGAGCTATTGTAGCAAGTGAACTAAAGAATTCATTTCTTATTTTTCCCTTTTATTTTCATTAGTTACACATGCATAAATGTAGTAGGCAGTAATTTAAACCATACAGTTGAAACTCAAAAAATTAGAATATCGTGCAAAAGTTCATTTATTTCAGTAATGCAACTTAAAAGGTGAACCTAATATATGAGATAGACTCATTACATGCAAAGCAAGATAGTTCAAGCCGTGATGGGTTATAATTGAGATGATTACAGCTCATGAAAACCCCAAATCCACAATCTCAGAAAATTAGAATATTGTGAGAAGGTTCAATATTCTAGGCTCAAAGTGTCCCACTCTAATTAGCTAATGAAGCCATAACACCTGCAAAGGGTTCCTGAGCCTTTAAATGGTCTCTCAGTCTGGTTCAGTAGGAATCACAATCATGGGAAAGACTGCTGACCTGACAGTTGTGCAGAAAACCATCACTGATACCCTCCATAAGGAGGGAAAGCCTCAAAAGGTAATTGCAAAAGAAGTTGGATGTTCCCAAAGTGCTGTATCAAAGCACATTAATAGAAAGTTATGTGGAAGGGGAAAGTGTGGAAGAAAAAGGTGCACAAGCAGCAGGGATGACCGCAGCCTGGAGAGGATGGTCAGGAAAAGGCCATTCAAAAGTGTTGGGGACTTTCACAAGGAGTGGACTGAGGCTGGAGTCAGTGCATCAAGAGCCACCACACACAGACGGATCCTGGACATGGGCTTCAAATGTCGTATTCCTCTTGTCAAGCTGCTCCTGAACAACAAACAACGTCAGAAGCGTCTTACCTGGGCTAAAGAAAAACAGACCTGGTCTGTTGCTCAGTGGTCCAAAGGCCTCTTTTCTGATGAGAGCAACTTTTGCATCTCATTTGGAAACCAAGGACCCAGAGTCTGGAGGAACAATGGAGAGGCACACACTGCAAGATACCTGAAGTCCAGTGTGAAGTTTCCACAGTCTGTGTTGATTTGGGGAGCCATGTCATCTGCTGGTGTTGGTCCACTGTGCTTCATTAAGTCCAGAGTCAATGCAGCCGTCTACCAGGAGATTTTGGAGCACTTCATGCTTCCTTCCGCAGACGAGCTTTATGGGGATGCTGACTTCATTTTCCAGAAGGCCTTGGCACCTGTCCACACCGCCAAAAGCACCAAAACCTGGTTCAATGACCGTGGGATTACTGTGCTTGATTGGCCAGCAAACTCGCCTGACCTGAACCCCATAGAGAATCTATGGGGCATTGCCAAGAGAAAGATGAGAGACGTGAGACCGAACAATGCAAAAGAGCTGAAGGCCGCTACTGAAGCATCCTGGTCTTCCATAACACCTCAGCAGGGCCACAGGCTGACAGCTTCCATGCCACGCCGCACTGAGGCAGTAATTGCTGCAAAAGGGGCCCAAACCAAGTACTGAGTACATATGCATGCTTATACTTTTCAGAGGTCCGATATCGTTCTATGTACAATCCTTGTTTTATGGATTGCATGTAATATTCTAATTTTCTGAGATTGTGGATTTGGGGTTTTCATGAGCTGTAAGCCATAATCATCACAATTATGACAAATCACAGCTTGAACTATCTTGCTTTGCATGTAATGAGTCTATCTCATATATTAGTTTCACCTTTTAAGTTGCATTACCGAAATAAATAAACTTTTGCACGATATTCTAATTTTTCGAGTTTCACCTGTACATTGTATAATATTTGAAATGTATCTGACATATTTGTTTTGTTGCATTTCTTTTTTAGTTTAATAAGGCAAAACAAATTCATTAGTTGTGATGCATTTCTTATGCTACTTAGTACAATTCAACTTATTTATTTTCGGAACATTCAGATCTGTAGTTATCCCTCAAGTGCAAATGACCATTGAGTAGCCAGCATTTGAAAAAATGGATCCTAAGCCCCTGGAACAGTTTTTGAACCAATTTAATTCCACACCTGGTGAATTTCAACACTTCTTAACATGAGATCTCTCCTTTGCTGCATTTTAATTGAGCAGAAGTGCATGAGAGACGACCAAGGAAATGTTCTTAAGCTATTGATTGATTGATTGATTGATTGTGTGCCATCAAGCCAATGTCAACTCTTTACCGACCACATAGGTAGATTCTTTTCCATGATGACCGGTTCCTTAAGGTCTTCCAACACTGCATTGATTGCCATTGTAGCTGACTCCGTCCACTTTGGTAGTCTAGATGTGGAGAAACACCTGGCCCATAGATCACCAAGAGTCTGAACGGATATCATCACCATCACCATCACCTGTTTTATGTTTGGAGAGCTGAACTATGGCTGAATAGGCACTCGGGACAAAAATCAGGCCGAGTTTGGACTTTGGAGGCCATGCCTGGTACCCAGGGGCCGTTTTCATCTCTTGTCAAATGCTTGGAGGTCTAAGAACTGTCAGCACCCTCCTGTTTAAACCCTGAATGGGCAACAGGGCAGGACTGTCACAACACTTTAAAGAACCTGTTCATAGACATCTGACGCTCAAGTGATTATCATATCAGAAGAAACAAAGCTTTAACTTCTCTTTCCATGTTCTTCAGAATGTGTGAAGATTCCTCAATGCTCCCAGGGGCACCAAACCTCCCTTTGCCCCTTGCAAAGTCAGAAGTGGGTGGGTTGGGTGGGGAGAGGGGCGGAATCCCCTTCAGGGAGACTAAGATTACAACATCCTTTCGGACATTCCCTTGAGAGTTGGGGGAGAGAAGGCAGGAGAAGGCAACTGTTCATTAGGAAAGATCCAAGTTTTGGTTGGTTTGAAAATTCCTTGATGAAGGTTTATCAACTATTTAGCAAAGTCTCCAGTCCTTCAAAATCTCCTGTCCAAAATTCTCCTTAATAATGGAGACAGAGTGCCTTTATCTCCCATTTTTCTTTCACCATGATGGAATACTTTATGCGGGAATCCCCAGGGATCTCTCCCTTGGGATCCATCCAGACCCAACCCCGTTGGTTTTCATCGGGTCTCAGAGCAAGACCTGGGATTCAAGCCTATGAAAACACGCTCTCTGTTTGTGTTCACCTTCTGTTGTTTGTCATTCCTCGTCCTGAAATGGTGAATTAGGGGGTGCCAGATTTGATCTGCTAGATGGTCACAAAGGATGGAAACTTCTCTGTATCTTTTGGGGCCAACTATGGGGCGTCTGGATTTTTGCAGGCCAGACCGTTGTGATTTCTGAAAAGAGCCGGCTCAACAGATTCAATCTGTGTTGTGATTACTGCGTGGATCTCGGCTTGATGTGGCAGGAGTGTTTGTTTGTTTTCCTGACATGCACCATTTTGACACTGAAAGAATAGATTTTGGCCTCTCCACTAGCTAAAATATGATGGGGGGGAACTGGAGGGTATTTGCAGGCAAAGCACCAAAATCGAAACATTGCAGTTAATTAAAATGCAGGGTATTAGGTAGCACTCCTGAGTCAGTACCAGCCTGAGGAGGAGATTGGCAAATGGGAACTTGTATAGCATTGTGTATGCTCAGGGATTATAAATTCTGTTGTCAAAATAACAGGATTGTTGATTCCAAAATGTGTTTCTTATTAGAGGACTTCTCTGACCCCAAGAGGAATAATGCTACATTTTTCTTACCCAGATGCTGAACAGAGAGTCCACGGTCATTTGGTCGATTTCGAAAATTGGTCCTGGCAGCAGGAACAGCAGTTATAAATGTTCTCCTCATTTATCACACCACATAGGTTGCCAGATTCTTTGGGCTGAAAACAAGGCATTGTGCTGAAGACAAAAATAGATCCACGCTATCATTTTATGCCCACAGCAGAGAACAGCCATAAAGTGACCCACCCTCCCCATAGTCCTGAGGACTGGGAACCAGAGAAAGGCCGCTGAACTTTCTCTCGCCTGGAGCTACTGGCTCCCTCTTCCCTTGTGCAACATGTCGGTTTGGGGTTTCATTCCTGCTGCTGAAATTTGTCTTTGTTTTTTTTTTAATTTGCCCAAAGACAAACATGCCCTCTCACAAGAGATAAATTATGGCTTCTCTTGGGCCATATGGGAGGTTTTAAAAGCCAGCCCAACATCTGAAGCAATCTAGCAATGTGGTCTTCCTTATCGCTCTGCATCGGACGGGGGGTGAGAAAGAGCAGCCGATCCTCTTGGATGGAGGCTGAAGGGAAGCAAGCGTTGTCAGCAAGGCAACTCAGGAATTTCCTGGAAACAGCCGGCTTGGCTGGCTCTCCCTTCCCAGAGAAATTGGGGGAAATTCCGCCCTCCAACTCTATAACTTCATGCCATTTTGACAGCATTACGGTTTTGGAATACATCTTTGCCTCAACACCAACGGCACCCTGTTTTTAATTTGTAAACCACTTGCTTCAGTCCAGTCGCCGTATTTGCATTTCTGAACAAGAATGGGCATTTTTTAACATGCAGCTTTCAGAGCCCCTCCCCCACAGCTTCTGTTTGATTGATTGGCTCTTTAAATTCCAGCTATGGGAGTCAGCAATGAAATCATAATTATCCTTTCCATAATAAGGGACCACACTAATCTCATTTATCCCCCATAATCTGAGCATTAGTGTAAGGGCAATGAGGCTATTGTTACAGGCGGTTAGTGTGCATCCTTGACCCTTTTGAGCCTCGTCTAGTTTGATATCTCCCAGATAGGGTTTACCAGTCCGACTGCCTGACCCAGGTTTACTGTTTCATCAGCTTCTAAGAGCTGACGGCTCTTCCCATGAAGAATCCGTGTTGCAAGAAATTCTTAGCGCTCTTCTTCAGAAGATCTTCCGGTGACGGGGGCGGGGGGGGGGGGCTTGGCCAAGCATCAGCATGTCACCCTGGGAGCAAGCCCTGCCTCCCCGCTTCCCAGAGACCAGAGGCATCCAAAGGACTGGCAAACTTGGGCGGAGAGGAAGAATGTCGGGGCTTTCTGTGTGCTTCGGCTGGGGACGTTATCTGTTGCTAAACAAAGGCCAAGTCCAGTATTGTGAAACACGAAGGGTTTTTTTTTTTTTTTTTTTGTAGTTGCAAGGACCATTTTATTAGAGTGGGATAAAATAATAATAGAAATAAAAATAATTTGCTTTATACAATTAACACCATTTAGCTCTGTGTAGGTGCACCTTTCTTCCATGCTGGTTCTTCCCAGAAGAAGAACCCCGGCCTTGTGTGAGGATCCCTGCAGACTCTTTGGCAGAAATCTCCATGTCAAAAGGCCTTCGTTAGGCAGACTTTCCCCGGCGTTGCTCCTTTAAGTGGCCGGCAGGCAGGACGTTAAGAGGTGCTTCCTGCTTCCGGTTCAGTTGTGGGGTCTCAGTAAGAGTCAGATTAGAGCCAGTCCTTAGCCCAGTTAAGGAGCCAGGGGAGGAGGAGGGAAAACCAGATAGAAACTGGCACCCGGATATCGTGCATTGCAAAGGGCCACAGGCAGGAACATGACAGGCAGGCACGAAGCTTCTCGCTGGTAACCCAAACATGGACATCTTGCAGCTGAAACGCATAAGAAGTTTCCCTCCCTCCCTCCCTCCCCCCCTCTTTCATTTTAGCCCCCCCCCCCGCCCAATGGACCCCTTTCTGCCCAGCTAAAACCCTTGAGGAAGGGATCACCGGATGGATGAGTAGAAGCTGCCTCGGGGCGGATGGGGAGCCAGTCTCCCCAGTTCTCGTGGCTGAGCTGTATCCCCAGAAGGAAAATAGTTACCTTAACCCTGAATTTGCAGAACGGCCTGTCAGCATCTGCTGGGCTGCACCTGGCAAAAGTTCCACAGAGTCCCGGCCACAAGGCCAGGAGGAGCAGCTTATCCTTGCTGCTTTAAGGTGGTTTCGGAGCAAGTATGGGGGATTTTCCCAGCTTCCGTTCCCCTCTCGCTAATCTAAATACTAGGGAAAACCTCCCGGCCACGGTTCAGGGGGAAACCATTGGGCTTCCTTCCCCTCAGGCTTTGTCTGGGTTTGTCCTCCGATTCTCCACCTCTTGGGAGATCAACAATCCCATCTCGGCTCACCTGTGGGGCAAACCCCACCCTCATGTTCAAAATTCTACCTCTTTGGAGGGCTGGTTCATGGAATCCAGGTTCATAAAGTGTCCGAAGCTGAAATGCAGATTTATGCTAGCTCTCATTTATTTTAAATGCCAACCAATCAAACAGGACGTTTTTGAACATAGCACCATGGATGTGCTCCTCTGGGAAAGTGAGGGGTGGCCTTTACGAGACACGGGAGGGAATTCTGTCATCAAACACTGTTTAATGGAGTCCTCAGATAATGGAGTTCTTGGCCCTTCGCTCAAAAGCCCATCGTACTATCTTTAATAGGGCTTATTTCCAAGCAAAGGCGATAAATCTGAATAGATTTATTGCCTTTATTTTAAAAGGATTGGGTTTGCACAACTCACAGCGCTCATTCTCTAAATAAACCCAATTGCTTGAGTTTCGCCAACATACTGAAGTGCTAAGCAGGCAATCAGACTTAAACCACCTCCTCCTCCTCCTCCTGAGATTAAAATAAAGTAGGCTAGTTTGTGTTCTCCTACCAGAGCCAAAAGATGTGTGTGTCTGTGTCTGTGTGTGTCTGTGTCTGTGTCTGTGTATGCAAAAGAAGAAACAATCGCCGGAACTAAAAATTATATTTGCTGTACTTACCAAGCTTTTGTCAGCCTCTGCTGACATTGTCAGAATATTAAGCTACCATTACAGAGATCTCTGCCTTTATATATCATTAATCAATCTAGCTCTTGCATGGGTAATAGGCCCTTCGAAATGCCTCCCATCTGTAATTAACTGTTTAGAATAGTTTGTGTGTGTGTGTGTGTGTTTATATGGTTTAAATTCATATACGTATGTATGTATGTATGGCATTCAGCTTTGTTCGGGTATTTTCCCACGTCATTATAGTTGTGTTTTTAAAGTTGTAGCAACGTTTCGGCAGAATCTCATCTGCCATCATCAGGCTTCTGGGCAGATGAGATTCTGCCGAAACGTTGCTACAACTTTACCTGCAAAAACTTAAGAAAATATACATATATATATATGTATGTATGTATGTATGTATGTATATGTATATGTATATGTATATGTATATGTATACGTATACGTATATGTATATGTATATGTGTATATGTGGATCTTTGGTTATTCGGGTTTTCTCCCGCGTATACAAATACCCGCGAGAACCTCAGAAAACATATATATACATATACATATACATATACATATACATATACATATACATATACATATATATATATATATAAAACCATGTTTTTATTTCTATGAAAAATCAGAAAAAGTAAGCATGTCTTGTTTAGACAGACATTTCCAACACTGGAACTGGAACAAGAAGCAAGAGGCCACAATTAAGTTGAATTTGTGAAACAATACCCCCTCCCGCAAACTGAGAAATATCCCTGCCAGGAACCGAGAAATCAGTTGGGCTGATGCAGTTGAGCCAACAACGTGCACTTTTTAAACGAAAAAAGCTGTGCCTAAAGCTGTCTTGGGGAAGCGTTGCGTCAACTGAAGAATGCGCACTGAAGAATGTCCATCCCTGTGCGTAAAGCCGCTCTTCGTTTGACCTCCATGGAATAAGGTGGATTTCTCTCTTTGAGGGGGATTAGTAATGAGCCCTTGGGGGGTTTTCAGCTAGGACCAGCAGGACCCCAGAGTGGTGGAGGCGAGATCGGCTAGGCCCACTTTTGAGCCGAGCCACCCCAGAAGATGGCAGGAAAGGAAGGGAGGCCAACAATCGGCCATAATCCCCTCATTCCTGGAGGCCCCCCTCGGAAGGCCTTCCGGAGCAGCCCAGCCAACCGCTCCTCCTGCCTGCTTTGCCTGGTTTCCCACCGGCAGAGAAAACGCCTGGGAACGGCAGGGGAGGCATCCCACGGGGCCTTGCGGGGCCCCTCCAAACTTCCCTGTCCCTTCCTCGCTTCCTTGATTCTCTCTGCAGAGGAACTGAAGCTCCGTGGGAGCCCCGGCAGCCGTTATGCCCAGCCACGTTGGCGCAGTTTTGCTCCGGTGTGGAAGGGCCCGGATCCCCCAGGAAGCCTCCTCCGTCCGGGAGAAAAGCTGCCCTTTGCTTGCTGCACAGCTGGTCCTCCACTCACACCCATGCGCTGAGTGACGCTCAAAGTTACAGCTGCGCTTCACACTCACGACCGTTGCCGCATCCCCAGGGTCACGTGATCGAATTTGAGGCATTGGGGAACTGACTCGTACTTATGATGGTGGCCGTGTCCCGGGGTCACATGATCCCTTTTGTGACCTCCTGACAAGCAAAGTCAACGGGGAACCCAGGTTCACTTAATGTCCGTGGGACTCACTTAGCTCCTGCAGTGATTCACTTAGTAGCTTTCCCGAGAGAGGCTGTAAACTGGGGTGAAACTCACTTAACAACTTCCTCACTTAGCAACTGAAATGTTGGGCTTGCTCAGTTGCAGTCATAAACGGAGGACTCCGGTCGTGCTCCCGTGTTCCTGGCCTTTTCCCTCTGCAGCCTCGTCTCTTAGAGCCGCTTTTCCTTCCCTGTTCCTCAGCTGGAGCTCCCGCCACCGCTCTGCTTCTTGGCACCGTCCTTTCCCCAGCCGTGCGATGTATGAAGGGATCCACGTCCACGAATCCTTCTTTTCCAGGACGTTCCATCCCTTGAAAGGCTGAAAGGCTCCTTAGAGGGCGCGTACAGAAGGAGCCCGACTCTTCCAGCTGAATCCAGTGGCCCTTGGCGTCATAAACTTGCCCCCATCCCAACTCCGCTATCTTCCCCCAACCCCCTGGACTGTCATAATATTTAGAGGAGGCAGAAACACTTCCTGTTCCACAAACAGCCCCATAAACACCCAACACAACTCCACACTGCACTTCTGGGTCTGCATAGCCCCGGCTTCCTGCAACGCAGGGGCTTCCGTTTCCAGGAAATGTGCCTGCCCCTCCCTCCCTCCCTCTCGCAGAAGTGGGAGGGGCCACAGAGCCGCCCCCGGACCCACCCATCTGCTCAGGCCAGAATGCCAAGAGGAACGCTCCCATTAGGTGGGGGTGCTTGGATCCACCCTACCAAGGGGAGACCAACACCTCTTTGGGTGGCTCCTGCTACGGCCAGGATTCCCCCCCCCCCCGGCATTCCGTTGGGATCTGCCTCCTTGTAACTTAAATGCACTTTAGGTCCCCTGGGGGTGGGGGGTGCTATTCCACACCTTGATCTTCGATGGGCCTCCTTCCAGGGACCTGAAGAAGGCTGCCACACCCCACCCTCTCCCGGTCTTCGTTTCCTGGGGTGAAGCCTGGCCAGTTCCTTCTAACGCTCTCCGTAGGGCTTATTTCCTTATTTCCTGGTAATCGTCCTTGCCCTTCTCCAAATCTGTTACAATCTCTCGGAATCCTCCATAAAGTTTCGGGTCTAGAACTGGATGCAATATTTGGGATGTAGAATAAAGTTGGCAGGTGTCTCCAGGGATTCGGAAATTAGATTTCCATGAAGGGATTTATTGTTGCATTGGTTTTTTTGTAGCCACATCACCCTTCTGGATCATGTTCAGTGTCGCTACTGCAGTCGTGTTAATCTGAAGACCAGCATTCTCCTGACCCTGAATGCTGTATTTAGGCCTTTGAGTTTAGTTTCCTTGGTGGAAAATGTTACAATCGACTTTTTCAGTTCAGAATAAACATTTTCAGCAAAGTAAACAATTTACACTGTTACAGAATAAACAACTTACAACAACAAAGGATTTGACCATTGTTGGACATCAAGAAAATTCCCAACCATTCCTATTAGACTTTTGATTGCAAGCTTTGGGACTGGTTAAGAGAAGTCCCTGAAATGTCACTTAGGCCAAATTAAATTCTCAAAATTACCTTCCTAAGGAAAACAAAACCGAGACAATCATGGAGGGAAAAGGTTTAGAATATTTCAATCGTTGTCCACATTAACAAGTTCCAACTTTATCTTTCTGTTTGTTTGTTATGTTATTTCTATACTGCTTTGTTTCTTGTCCATACTATATCCATCCAGCCAGGTTGGAGAAGGTCCACCAGTTTTCCAGAAACACTTTACTTTTTAGTGTATAAGAATTAAATCAATTCCTGGTTTTAAGCGTAAGGAAAATCATACAGTACAATTTCTCTCTATGTGATCCCTGCCAATCGACCTGGAATCGAATAATTCCTGGAAAACCACCCAGTAATTTACTTGATAGAGCAGTGATTCCAACCTGGATCTCTCCGGGTTTAGTCCCTCGTGCAGGGCTGATTCCTAAGCAGATTTTTTTTTAATTGAAAGAAGTAATTTATGGCTAATATGAAACGTCTACAAAGTCAAGCAGATATCAGATATCGGATACCAAATACTGTAGGGAAAACAAGAGTCTCCCTTGTAACATTTTGAGTGCCGTGGTTGAAAAAAGGAGTCTCCACCCCCTACTTTTCATCTCCAGGAAGGGCCCCAATAGTAGGTGGGGGACAGATCATCCTGGACAAAATCTACCTGTATGGTTGCTAAGAGATGACATCAACGTGATGGCACATGAACAACCCGTTGCGTGTGGAGCCCTTGGCGCTCTCTGAGGTTGGCTATTTCATTCCCTAACTAGGCAACATCATCAGTGCTAAGAAGTGTGGGGTTTCCCCGCTGCCTGCCAGTGTTTTTTTGGGGGGGTATGCTTTTCTCCTTGGCAATTCCTTGATTGGGGAACTTCTTTGAACTTCTTTCAACTTCTTTGTCAGGTATTAATTCCTGCTAATTTGGGTGTTGGCTGCTCAACGGGATGTGTCCTGGTATTTTTGTTGTCCCTTTTGAATAGTGTGTAAATATGGTTTATTTCTGTGTGTGTTTATTGCTAGCTGATTGTTTGACTCCCAAACTTTCAGATGCCTTAGCATTTCTGGATTTAGCTTGATGTAGGATGACCACGTTTCCAGCTGAAATAGCAGTTGAGTCTGTCCCTGCGTTGAAAGAGAGAGAGAGAGAGAGAGAGAGAGAGGAAGGAGTTTTCGTGTCTTCGGACTATTAGGTGGTGTTCATGGGAGTGCCCTGCTAGCCTGACCTACATTGTGGCTCTTACAGCCCTGACATCGTAGGTTGTAGATGAGTTCTGGGTTTTTCCTTTCTTTTTGGGCCACTGGATCTTACAGTTTCCTTAAGATATTTCATTGTGTTTCTGTGCTATGGTGGTGGTGTGTGGTTGTAATAGCCTGAGATGTTTTGGATTCATGATCCTGTTTTCATAGCCTGTACTGGTTGTGTTGTTGTGCGTTCGGTAGTCAAGGGTACCCATTTTGTTGGCGGATGTTGTAACGGACAGTCTGTTGTTTCTTCTTCTTCTTCTTCTTCTTCTTCTTCTTCTTCTTCTTCTTCTTCTTCTTCTTCTTCTTCTTCTTCTTCTTCTTCTTCTTCTTCTTCTTCTTCTTCTCCTTCTCCTTCTCCTTCTCCTTCTCCTCCTCCTCCTCCTCCCCCTCCTGATGTTTTGCGTGGCTGTAGTGTGTTTGTGCTCTGCTGAATAACGTTCTTGCACAGCTCCTCTTGTGGAAGGTTAGGTTGTTAGTTTGGTAAGGCAACACTTGGTTAGTGTGGGTGGGTTGTTGTTTTTTTTGATAGGGTTGTGTTTCTAATTTGCTGCCATTTCCTCTTCTGCTGAGGATATCCAGAAAGGGCCGTGTGGCCTAGTTTCCTTCTACCCTTGTGAATGTTATTCCTTTGAAAACATTACTGATTCTTTATGTTTCTTCTCTAAAGGTTCCTTTTTTGGTTTGTTATGACAAAAATGTCATCTACCCATCAGATCCATATTTTGGGCTATGCGTGGGAGGGTTACACGTGTGGGGATTTCTTCTTCGGTCTCTTGGATAGATTTAATAGATTTAGGGTGTTCCAAGTGAAGCTTTTGAGGAAATGCTGAGGAATTCTCACTTTTATATAAGTATGTAAGATAGAAACGCCCCTTCTGTTTCGCAACTGGTCATTGATGGGATCGGTTTCAGGAAAGCAGCCCGGAACGGTGAAAGTAAACTTTATTCTTCTGCTACTGGGTGCATCCGGGAGGGAGGGAGGGAGGGAAGGCGGCCTCGGGCAAGTGCGTCCCACCACAGGCCGCAGGTGAAGCTTCTTCTATTTTATCTATACGTTCCAAAAGCAGACATTAAAATACAAACTAACATAAAGAGGAAAAAGGGGACAGGAGAGGTTAAAAAGTGAATAAAAATACATCAAGCAATTATGTAACAAAACTGACCTCCAACTACTTCAGTACAGAGATAATAATACAACAAATATCTAATTTAAATGAATAACTGATATTTAAAGCATCTTAAAATACTACTAATAAGCACTCCAATAAATCAATATTTATATCTTTTTCTCTTAATTGTAAATTGTCAAATATCAATAACTGTGTATTTAAAAAACACATTTCTCTAGTCAAATCAGACCCAATCCTCAAATCTCAAAGCCAACCACAGATTTTTCTTCTTATCTTGTAAGAAACGAACCGCAGTCTCCAAGTGGGAAGAAATTGAGGCAGCTTATTGTCTCCTCACTTCCTCTGTTCCTTTTCTAGCTTCACCTGTCGAATTGTCACATTGGGCCCAGGCCGAGCAAGGAGCCCAAATGGGGGGGGGAACTTCCTCCTCCTCCTCCTCCTCCCCTTCCTTCCAAGAAGGACCCCAAATGACAGCAAATGGAGGGGGGGCACTTTGGCCGGCCAGGAATTCCTGCCGGACAATTAACTAGCACCAGCAGCAGAAACTTTATTAAAACAACCGTTTCATCCTGGCAGGAAAGAGCAGCCCCAATGGCAGCTTTGCCTGAGGTTCCTCATTCCAAGCCTCAGGATGAATGAATCGTGTCCCTTTCCATCCCAGGAGGAAGGAGGAGGAAGAGCTCCAGGGGTTTTGTGCCCGGACTCTGTCCCCAGCAACCCCACAATCCTGGACTCATCTTGGGAGCCATAAATCATCCATCCATCTCCCTCCCTCCCTCCCTCCCTCCCCCCTCACCTCCTTTAAACTCTATTGGGAGCTTTGGGAAAGCCTGGAAGGTGCACTTTCATTCTACAAGTTCCGTCGCCTTTAGGCTGCCTATCCAGGAGGAGGAGGAGGAGGGGGGTGGGTGGCATAACGGGGGGACCTGTTTGCACCAATGCCATGCCACAGGAAACCTTTGGCCGGAGGTTACATGCGCCTCCCGCGGGCGCGAGAGAGAGAGAGAGAGGCCGGGGTGGGGTGGGGGGTGAATAGAGGCCGCCTTTTCATGTGGGGAAGCTTCTTGCCCCAGCCCTTCCTTTGGTAAGGCCCTCCTTCCAAGGGGCCCCTGGCTTGGGAAGAGGGGGGCCTCCTCTCGGCCGTTAGGTTGCCTGCCCGCTTCCTTTCCGCCTTAGCCCGGCCCATCTCCCTGCTGTCGTCCTTCTAATTTGCAAATAACTGAGAAGTACAAGCAGGGAGTGTGTGTGTGTGTGTGTGCGTGTGCAGGGGCTGTCACAGAGAAGAGGGGCTCAGCCTCTCCTCCACACCTGGAGGCCAATCAAAGAGAGACCCAACCCAGAATGAAGGAGACATTTCCTGACAAGGAGAAGAACTACTCAATGGAGTGGTTGGCCTGGCTGGGAATTCTGGGAGTTGAAGTCTGCAAGTCTTAAAATGGCCAAAGTTGGACAGCCCTGCTGCAGACCAGACTGGCTCTCTTCAAGGGCTGATACGGCCCGGCAAAAAGGACACGATGACAAGGTCTTTATTCCACCCCAACTCTTTGACCCAAAAGTTTGACTGCCACAACCTTATTCGGCCCATTTCTGGGAATGAGAAAGTGGTTGTTTTGCAGTAAATGAAACTGATCTTCTGCATCTGTGTGAAACGTTCGGTATTTTTGTAATGGATCACTGGGGAATTTCCATGAGCGTTTCTGTTATCCAACAGATTAGGAAATGGGAGTTGAGGCCATCTCTGAATGAAGAAGCTCTTTGCTTAAAGCACTTTTGCGTTCTGTGTTTTAAATATGCCTCTTTGTGAACTAGAGTGAGAACCATAACGTCGCTTTCAATGTATAAAACAAGAAGGTGTCAGGATTGAAAGCAGTATCAGTAATGATAAAAAAATTAGGTATTGTTGATTACACAGAATTTGCACAAAAGACCAATTATCTAGGAAAGGACACCAGTGGAATAATGAATTATTTTATTTATTTATTCATTCATTTATTTATTCATTTATTTGATTTGACAATCTCTTACAAGATAATAGGTATAAGGATAATAAGATAGATATAAGAAAAATAAAAAGAAACAACGTTGGTGCGCTTATGCACAGCCACTACAGACCTCTTAGGAAAGGGGTGAGGTCCATAGTAGACAGTCTAAGGTGAAAGTTTTTGGGGTTTGGTGAAGAAACCACAGAGTCAGGTAGAGGATTCCAGACATTGACCATTCTGTTATCGCTGAAGTCATATTTCCTGACATCAAGTTTGGTGGGAAGAGCTATAGTTCATGATTGCATTAAATCCTTTTTCTAATAAATGCACTAAACAGCTGGGTAATTCATGCTTGATTTATAGTGAATTCTATCTAAATAGAATACCCAATAACGAAGTTGGAAGGGACCTCAGAGGTCTTCTAGTCCAACCCTTGCTCAAGCAGGAGACCCCGTCTCGTTCCGGTCCCCTCGGAAGCAGAGTGGGTCAGGGCCAGTGACTGGGGGGGAAGTGACCTGCCACATCTCCAGGACTGCCGGCCGTGTGTCCCAGGGGACGCAACTGCAAAGGGAGTGGCTGGAGTCCCCTTCCCTGGACACCTTAAGAGAGGAGGGTGAGCCGTCCGTATGGTGAGCCGTTCAGCATGGATTCCAGCAGCCTGAATATTAGTGCCCTCCAACCTAGGATTCTGTACAATAACAAAGAACAACTTTTAGGATGAGACTCGGAGATGCTTCCACTGCCCACTCGTGCCGGAGAAAGCCCCGTAAAGCTTCTGTTGCTCTTAGATGCTTATATACATTAGGTTCCGGGCCTCATATCGTTTCTGGACCTCCTGTTCCTCCAAACTTCACCTCTTGGTGGAATTGGGGCGGCTGAAATGGGTCCACCCTCGGTGTCCCATATGAACAGACCGAAATGTTTCTGCCAAAAAATTTCCCCGAATAAGATCCTTCAGCAGAAACCAGCCTCCACATATCAAAGCCTATATGACCTGCAAGAATAGTGTCAGTCTGTAGAGTTTTCTTCTCATTTGATTTATTTCCATTGAATTTCTGTAGAACTTAGTTGGAGGCATCAGAGATAAATGATCCAGTTACGATGCTGCGGTTCCCGTGAGGATTTCTAAGTCTACAATATGAGACCTGAAATCTGGCAAGGAATTCCTTCAACTGTGAGAAGTCTTGGCAGGAGGCATGTAAAACAAATGTACCATAGGATGATGGGCTCTCCACAGGGCTCAGAGTTGGAGCATGTGGCATATAAATGTCTAAATAAATAACTATATTTGGCAACCCAACGTCTCAAATTCATAGGAAGACCTGGCTTGTCTAAGCTCATCAGCAGAAGCACAACTTTCATCTGAGAAGCTTCACAGTTGCAGAAACATTTCAAGGGAGTTTATATTGATGCTCTTCCCATATAGCACCGTTGGCAAGTGCACCGAAAACCTCCTTTCCTGCAGCACAGGAGGAGCCCAAACGCAAAACAGCTGCAGCCAAAGGGAAAGAAAAGACTAGGAAGAAAGAGGCTGACTTCTCTTCTTGCTCTTCTCTTTCCAGGCTGCTTGGTTTGGGGTCTCTGCGCAAAACAAGCTGGTCCAACTAACGCAACAGATGCCGCCCCCCCCCGCGCTTCCCCCCCCCCCGGATCAGAGGAAAAGACGAGGTGCTCCCAGCCAAGCAGCGCTTCCCGAGGGCCCCCCCCCCCGAGCCTCCTGCGCCACAAGCCAAGCGAGGACCTGATGGTTCTTAGGGGCCTCCTTTATGTCCCCCTCACACCTCCTTAGGGGAGGGTTCTAGTCCTCCCGTCCACGGAATCCGTTTCCTGGTCGTGTCTGCTGAGGAAGAAACGCAGGAAGGGACACGGGGGTCCTCAGCTTACAACGTCCTGGGTTCTGCCAGGGGCCACTTCCTTGCAGGTGGGCCTGGAGCAGGACCCTCCTGCTGGATCTGACAGGACAGGTGATGAGGCCACCAGGGAGAGGCGCGTTCCCAAAACCAACTTGGCCCCTTTAAAGGCCAATTTCAATTTGGTTGAAATCAACCTTTGATTGCTTCCCAATAACTTTGACCTTTTGGCCCAAACAATCAGGCCGAGAATAATGTTCTAATGGAGGAAGCCCCAAGGAGGAAATCACACCTCCAAGCGCACTGGCAGGGCTGTAAGCGGCTGTAGGTCAGCAGGGAGCAAATCCCACACACTCACGCGCACTCCCTGTCGGTGCCACCTAGTCGAGCAAAGAAGCATCTGCAAGCAGGCAACCAAGTTCCCCGAGCCCCCAAACCCCCAGACTTCGATTTTGAGCTCTGGCCCTTCCATGATATCCTCACAGGCCGATGGATGAGTCTGGAGCTAAAATTCTGCAGCTTGTCTGGATGCTGATTTGAAACAGTGAGTTTAAAAACAATCCAACACACAAACTTAGATCGGCTGAAAGATTTAAGTCCCACCTCCACCTGGCTTATCTGGAAGATCAGTCCCCGTTGCCACCTTCCTTGCTACGGCTTACTCTTTCCCTCCTGGAGTGCCTCTCTGGCTGAGCCGTTTTAAGGTGTATGGCCTGAGCAGCCTCCGTGGCAGGTTTCCTGAGGCGAGTTAGGACCCCTGAGCAGGTGATACCCTCTGGGCCGATCCCTTCCTTTCGGTCTGGGCAGTAAGTCGGGATCAATCGAGGCACAGAATCCCAGTGTGGGGTCTGTTCTGCGCATACAAGCCAGGAATATTCTTTCCTAAGAGAAGAATTCTGCATTCTCTGTTAAATTTCATTTTGTAACACTGAGCTGTCAAAGTTGCTTTGAGTGGGAAGGGAAAGGAGAATTTTGCAATTCACCTCACAGGTGCAAACTTGCTTCAAAACTTATGCTGGTTCTGGTTTCTGGGACGATGGTTTCAGCCTCCCAAATGAAGTTGTGTAGCCCTGAACATACGGAGCAGTTTTCTTCTCTCCTCGCTCCCTGTTTGTCTGAAGGCACCTTTAAAAAGCCTGTACGAGTGAGCAAGACGCCTCCCCCACATGGACCAAACCACGAACTGTTACCTGAAACCACCAAAGCTCCTCTTCCAATTGGCCCAGGCTCCCGAGAAGACGGATTAATGCTTCTCGGAGAGGTTTGGCCAAAGAGCCGAAAAGGAGACCTATTTGTACAGCAGGCCAGCTGACAAGATTTGCACGCTGCTTTCAGGAAGGCAGCCATGGGTGGGTGAGAAGCAAGCTGCAAATCGACGGCTGGGCCCCCAAACCGGAGCGAATGTTTCTTGACTGGATTGTTCAGGGTGCAGGCTCAGCAGCTCTTCCCCCATTGGAAGAGCAGGCCATCCGTCTCTCAGCGCCCAAAAGTGGACCGCAGCCCACACACCACGAGGGCAGGGATTTCTCACTCCAAGTTTTCCCATCACAATCCCAGGTGCTCTTCCCCCGCCCCCCCCCCCATCTTTCCCAATTCGGGCCTGTGGACGTTAGGAGCGGATGCAGGAGCCAGCATAGTGCGTTGAGTATAGGCCGCACCGTCTCCGACTTCCTTTATTACAGCTAGTTTTGCTCTGAAAAAGTTTGCTCTCCCATTTGCTGAGAAAAAAACAGGTTGCAGGGAACGGTTGGCAATCCATAAGGATAGAAGATTACTAAACCTTCTGCATCCCCTTCACCCTTCCTTTGAAGCCAGTCACCCCCACAGTGCCCAAGCAAGTCATAGCCACCTGGGAACCAAGTTCTGCCTGGCCAGATTGTTCTTCTTAATGGCTTGTATAACGATTGTCTGAGGCTGGATTAATTACCAATAAAAAAGAAAATTTGTTGCTTGGAGATGCTCTCTGAGCTTGGTTGTTTTCTTGCAGATGTTTCATTACCAAACTAGGTAACATCATCAGTGCTGGAAGGAAGGTGGGGTGTTGCTCTCATTGTATATACCAGTGGCTTGCCCTGTCAGTATTGGTAGGAGTGGTCTTGGTTGTTCCTGGATTAGGTTGCTGTTTGCTGTTGTCTTGTGTGTCTTTGTTAACAGTTCCTGGATTGGGGCATTGTTTACTTCTTCGTTATTAATCTAGTGATAAACTTGGTATTAATTTCTGGTCATGCGGGTGTTGATTGCTGATGAAAAGATGTTTCGGTGGTTTTTTTTCCTTGGGGCTTTTTGATTGTCTCTTTTGAATGGTGTGTAGATGTTGTTTATCTCTATGTGCCGGTTGATGTCTGATTTGTGTGAGTGCCAGGCCTCCAGGAATTCTCTGGTGGTTTTGGACTTGGCTCCATCTCGGGGGCTCAGGGTTTTCCAGTTGAAAGTATGGTCCATGTCTTGTGATCTCCTTAATGTCACACCAGAGAATCTTTCTGGTATTGTGGTGACCAGAACTAGATGCCGTATTCCTAATAAGGCCTGACCAGTTGTGGTATAGACCAGTATTATCCCCCCCACCCAACCCCGATCCTGACGCCATCCCTCTGTTGATGCAGCCCATATGGGGGAAAGATCTGAAATAAACCCACGTGCAAAAGGCTGACCGCATCCCGGAGTGGAGAACCGGGGTGGGTGGGGGGGCTCTCACGAACACCGAACCAATTGTTAAGAAGCCGTTGCTGACTTTGAGAAATCGTACCATAAACCTCAGCAGGACAGCTTTTTATAAACGGTGAAGGCCACGAAACAAGGACAGGGATGGAGTAAACTTCCTGTGAGGAAACAAAGGCCTGACAATCAGGCACTTTGCTAAAAGCGTTGAAACAATGAGACCGGAATGACCTCAGGACTCCAGAATGCGCTTTCCTAATTCACATCTTACCGTTTCAAGCCGTAGGTTCCAAAGTCTCTAAATCTGAATGTCTCTAAGGAATTGTTTTTATGGAGACCATTCCTATATGTCATAAAAGAAATACAACATTGTGTCATATTTTCAGTCCATAATTGCCCATTCTTAGCATTAAAAATCATTTTAGAATGTAAACATCTCTCCTGCTCACCGGAGGCTTGGAATAATAGTCCTCTGGAACGCCAAACAGGCAAAATTGTGGGCACAATGAGTGGATGTGCAGAACCGCATATGGGGCTGATTGGGAACACTGGGCAAGGGGACGAGAAATGCCCCCACCCCACCCAAGGAGCAGCCTTCTCCGGCCCCTTGCCCAGGGGGTGGGGGACTTCATTGGGCCAAAGTCAGAAATTACGCAAATAAAAAGGGGCCGGCGTGTGCACATCTAACTCCGATGCACAAACATAAACCCAGAAAGTCCATTGAAATATATGCACAGTAGGGGAGAACTCGCAGGGGAATGTATGGACCACATCTGGAAGCAGAACAATGTACTTGAAAAGGAGTTCATTAATTTGAAATTTAACTAGTCCCATTCCTAATTGCACTCCCCCAATAAAAGCATCCTGGCTTATTACCCCTCAGTCGCCTTCCATGACTACTTGGGTCACAGTGGGAACAAACAAAATGTTCCCCTTCGCACACGTGTGCTAGACCCTTGGATTGCACTGCACACCCGAACAGAGTCCAGGATTCCAGGAAAAGGAAAAGCCGTATCCATTTCTCTCTCTCTCTCTTTCTCTATCTATCGTTATTCCCTAGAGAACGCTATGCATCACCAATCCACAGTCTCCACAACTGTCAAGATGCACCAATTCATATTCTGCTGATGTACATTTTTACCACTTACTGTAATTTCCACTCCACTCTACAAGGTCACTTGTTCCTATTACCTCCTTCTCTTTTAGTTTCACTTTTTCCCCTTTCGCTGTATTTATTAGTTTATATACTTTCAGTCCAGGTCAGAGTCTTTGCCTACTTTACGGCCGTCAGTAGATGGCTCTTGGCTCCCGGTTCCCGGTTCCCGGCCCTTTGGTCAACCGAGGCTTTCCCCTTATTCTTTCCTGGGAAGTTAAATCAGACTAGAAGAGGCTGCCTGATTTAATGATTTATTTAATGCCGCTTGCTGCATTTCCTGCTAACTATAAGGACACCGTCCTGCTCAAGTTGGGCACGTTAAACCAGGATGCCAGGACGCCCTTCCCTAACCACTAATCCTCTGCTAAGTCTGGCCCCTGAAATCCAGGCTCCCTCCCGCCTTTGCTCCATTATAAAAGGCAGCTACTATCCCGCTTATTTCACGGACGCCAAGTGAACGTCCTTCGTTCAGCTTTGGAAGCAGTGAGCGGTGCTTGGCTCTGAGCACCTGGGCCCGGCCGGCATCTCAGGGATCACCCCCGGATGCCAACCTTTCCACAGTCCCTCTCAACATTTGCCCAGGTTGCGCTTCTGTCTGTCTCCTCGGGTGTTTCTGGATTTATCCATGGGATGTAAAGGAGAGGAGAATCCCCGCCAGCGTGTTTTAAATGACCACTACAACGAATTAAAAACCACAAGGGTACATCGCTGGCTGAGCGTCAGGGGTATTTCTGTTTTTCAGAGTTTTGACATGTTCTTGTTCTCTTTGCAGCACAACCCCTGGCGAGCCTTCCGGAGCGCTGGTGGCCCTCAGCTCCACGGACGGTGTGTGTACTTTGACACTCTGGGGGGAGGGGGGGGAGAGGTGAAGGGGGGAGGGGCTGCCTTTCCCAATCGCTGCCCTTCCTGGAAAAGCCAGCAAAGCCGCTTTCTCTAGAACAGCCTTTCCCAACCTTGGCAGCTGTAAGTTGCCTGGACTTCGACTCCCCAAATTCCTCGGCCATAATTAAACGATTGAGTTAGATGATTAAATTAGATGCTGGCTGGGGAATTCTGGGAGCTGAAGTCCACACATGTGGATGCTGCCAAGATTGGGAAATCCTGCCCTGGACTGGCTGTGTGGCGTGGTCTGCAGGGAAGCTCTGCACGGGGAAGGCCCAGCATCCAAGCCGCCAAGGGACGGGGGGCGGCTGCTGCGTTTTTGTCTTTAAAAAAAAGAGCCTCCTCTGTTTACTGAAAGTGTCCCAGGGCTGCCTTTACTAGCCCCGTGCACTGCTTTGCTTTCCTGCCCCTGCGTTCGTGGAAAGGCCGATGGGGAAGGGGAGCCCTTGTCCCCAGGTGGATTCATGGGGGCTCTCGAGCGCTTCCTTCTGCGCCCTGCCCTGTGGAGGCTGCAGAGATCTTGCCAGCTGGATCCCCAGGGACCCAGTCTTGGAGAAAGTTGGAGTTCTTCTCTCCCTCACTTCCTCTGCCAAAAATCAGCGTTGATGGGATTTCCCTTCCTTCCCTGCCTGGAAACAAGGAGGAGGAGGAGGAGGAGGAGGAGGAGGAGGAGGAGGAAGAGGAGGAGGAGGAGAAGAAGAAGAAGAAGAAGGAGAAGGAGAAGGAGAAGGAGAAGGAGAAGGAGAAGGAGAAGGAAAAGGAGAAGGAGAAGGAGAAGGAGAAGGAGAAGGAGAAGGAGAAGAAGAAGAAAGGAACCCTAAAATCTGTCTTGGTGACAATCTGTTTCTTCCTTCAGAAGGATCGCTCACCCTGGGGAAAGCAGGGAGGATGAAGTCCCTCAGGAGGCCGAGTTCTTCTGCCCTCCGATGGGTCCCTCGGAGAGGCTTGGCTGGCTCCTGGTCAGGCGTCCAGCAGCTTCGCCCTGGGGTGGAACATTCCGCAGTCTTAGGGGCCTTGTAAGGAAGAGTGGAAGCAGCGGTGAGCTTTCCTGGTGCTGACCCTGCCGTGAGCAGCGGGGCCTTTCCCCACCTCCCTTGCCTGGAGGCCTCCTTCCTGTGGATCCACGGTTGCAAAGTAGGAAGCGACAGTTGAGGTTTGACTGCCTTCATGGCTGGTCCCAGCCCTCCAATTTCCTCTGCTGAGGGAGCGAAGTACGTCCGCTGCCTGCAGAGCAGAGCCTATCAGGGACCGGAGACAAGGCAACCACCAGGGTGTCCCCTCTTCATCCCCCCCCCAAATAAGGACCCAGGCAATGGACATCGTGTGCGGGGCCTCTCGAGGTCCCAGGTGAAGGGTCCCTTCCTCTCCCTCAGCTGAGGTGGAAGAGAGCCCTCCAGGCCTTCCCTCCTGGGATCGTTTGGGGGGCAGGAGGGCTCAGCAGGGGGGGCAGTCGGTCCATGTTACTCAGGGAAGGTCCTTTATTCCAGCCAGGATCTCCCAGGTGCGGCACCTGTTGCAGGGGCCAGAGCGCTGCCTGAAGTCCAGCTGCACCCAAGAGCTTCTGAGCCGTTCAGGCTACTCCGCCTGCCCTCTTCGGCCGTCATCATCAGTGACGGAGGTTGGGTGGGATTGGTGGGGGGGGGGAGTGAATGCTGGTGCCATGTTGGGGGCTTAAAGGGAGTGGATTGGCCGCTCAGGCCAGTGAAGTGAAATTGAACCCCTCCGTCCGAATGACTCGGTCTGTTCTGAGCCGGGTTCTCGGGGAAGACGATCACGTGGGGTTGTTACCTGGGAGCTGCTGCTCGATCACATCGCCCTTCTGGGCTCCAGCGCCCCAAACCCAGCCCTCTCCACACTGCACACTGGAAAACGGCCCCCGAAGAGCCTCCTGCTGTCCCGGGTCTCCTTTGGCGAGAGGCGGCCGAAGGCGGACAGACCCCGGAGCGTTCCGGAAAAGGGGTTCCACCTGGAGGCCTTTGCTGTGGACCGATGAATCGATCCGCAGGGTGTAATCATTTCAATAACCACAATTTGGGACTTTGGGCTTCGCTCAGTGGTCATCCAATAGACCTTCTTTGTAAATGAGTTCCAGATGTACAAGGAGGCCACATGGCTGTCCTAGGCAGGCGCACAGCAGGCGTTAATCTGTTTACAGTCTCCTAAAAAGCCAGCATTTGGGGTGGGGGGGTTCCTAACCTATGGAGCAGGTTGACTTTGACCGGCACTTGATGATGGGCGTCAAAGCTTCTTCTCCACTACCGTTTGTATCCCCTGCGCACACGAATAGAGAGGGTGGAGCTGCCAAGGTCCCCTTCCTGCGTCCTTGTTCTTCTGATATGACCAGACCTGAGGACAGGTCGCTCCACCCTGCAGAGGGAGAGGGGCTCCTATTTCGGGGGCAAATCCCCCCCCCCGGGAAACCTGTTCGTTCTCCCCAAGGAGGGACACCTGCAGGCTTCCTTCACCGAAGGAGGGAAGGAGGAGGGGAGAGGAATGGGGGAGGGGGAGGCCAGGTGGGTGGGGGGGCCGGTGGCCTGGCCACCTCTGGCTGCTGCTCACCAGGCGACCCCAGCCGGGATCCGGAAGGAGCCCCCTTCCCGCCCGAGGCAAGATGGAGGCTCCCGTTGTCACGGCAAAGCAGCTTGGCCGAGTGAAGTGATGGACCTGCTTCGTGTTAGAGAAGGTTTGGGAAAGGCTCCCCCAGCGAAGCAGAAGAGCCTCCTCCTCCTCCTCCTCCTCCTCCTCCATCCCGAAAGGACGGGAAGGCTCAGCACTGGGAAAGGGGGAAAGGCAGGCGGGCTGGGGGTCAGAGGAGGAGAAGGGGCTGCTGGGGGCTCCAGGCTGCCTTTCCTTGGAGAGCCTCGGGCTTCTCGTAGCCCCTCCAGGCAGGGGAGCTCTGAGGAAGCAGGGCTGGAGGAGGATTCGATGCTTCTGCATTTGGTTGGGAGGAGATTCCTGAGGGTAAAAGCAACGAAGGCGTCACCCAAACACTCCAGGAGCAACTGACTGACTCCAAGGAGCCTCCAACAGGCGCGTCTCAACTTAGGATCCTTTGAAGTTATGACGGACCTCCCCTTCCACCCCCCCCCAGCTACTTACAACCTATTTTCAAAGTTACCATAATGGCAACCTCCCCTCCTCCCTGTGACAGGTGGCTCACCTTTCCAGCTCCTTGCAGCCTTCTGTGCTCACCTGACCCCGGTTTGCTATTTTATTTTATTTTTCTGGCATTTGCTTCCTATTTCTGGTAAAAACAACAACCACCGCCACTGGGGAAAATGGATTTCCTTCATGATAAATGGTGTTTGCTTTACTGCAAAAAAAGTGTCCAAAAACATCAGGTCCATTCAGGTGAGTCCTCTGCTTGCAACCGCAACGACTTGCGACTGCAATTCCAAGCTCAGTTCCAGTTGCAAGTGGAGGACTGCCTGCATGGAAGAGCTGCCTTCTCCAGAGGAGGCTCCCAGGCCAGGAAAAGGGGGAGGGGAGGGGAGGGGGAGGAAGAACAGCTGAGGGGCTCCGTGAGAGCAGCAAGGAGGGCTCCCTCGGAAGAGCCAAAGAGACAGGCGGCCCTGGAGGAGCCCTGCTGGTGGGGCCTCCCAGAGTCAAGGCCAGCTTGATGGCACATAAGCTCCACCTGTTGGATGCCTGTCTGCCTGCATTGCCCCCTTCCCTGCAATGTGGACGGCAGGAGGCCCGGTTGAGATGGCTTGCAGCCACCCGGCCCCTCCGCTCATAGCCCAGCCGGGTCTGACAGCGGACGAGCTCAGAGCCTTCAGAGGATGAACGACGGGTCCATTCTCCTCGCCCGTTAATCCTTGTCATGTTGATTGTTCCTGAACTGGAATCCCAGAGAAACCCACAGCCGGGCTTCTTGCTTCCGTTTCTACCCCGAGTGAATCACTGTGTGGGAATGGAGGCCGAATCTCCCTCTTGAGAGCGTTGCCTATAAAAAGCTGGGAGGCCCTGAATGTGAAACGACTCCTCTGTGCTTTTATTCGGTCTCATGCTACTTTACGCTGTCTCTGTTGAACACATTAGATTCGTGCTTTCTTGATGGATTTTGAAATGGTGCGTTTTTATTTCACGCTGTCTTCCCTGCACTCTCTCTCTCTCTCTCTGGAGTCTTCTGCCTAATTGCATAATAAAGGAGCAAACCTTCCCTTTTTTGCATTTTGATGCACAATCCTAGCAACTTTCTGTCCTTGTGCAAGAAATAAATATTTACACTTCTTTAAGCCCGATCGATGTTTTATCTCCAAGCTGTTCCAAACACCAAATATGGAGAAGGCTCATTTTCTGATCTCTGCGGAGCCGAGTCCCTTTCTACGCATTTACAGCTGCTGAGCTTTTGCCAACATGATGTTGATGCATTTTTCCTCACTCAGCTGCTGTTATTGTTCATGTTTTAAAGCTAATTCTCCCCGATGAGCCCATTACTCTTTATCAGAGTCTTATGAATCTGCCAGAAAGCTTCATTTTGGAGAGTTTATCTTCGTTACGCTGCTGTTCTCCTTTTGCTTAGCTCGGAGCAAAAGCCCCCGTCATATGCAAAACCCATTACATTCGCCATACATCAACAAGGGACTAGATTTTCTTACATTGATGCATTGTAAAGGAGCCACATTCATTGTTTGACTTATTATATTGAGTGTATTTATTACATTGAATAAATATATTTATTATATTTTGAACGTGGTTCCCAAAGGCCAAGGCCAGATGTTTTGGTGTTGATTCCACCAGCCAACAGGCCAGGAAAGGGGAGGCTGGATTCAGGCCAGCTTGGCTAATTACTCACAACTCCTGGCCACGCTGTGGGCCGCAAAGGGCACAAGGGCACAAGGGCACAAACGGCAGAGAGCAAATCCAGGCAGAGCTCAAGAGGCGGCAAACACTGGAATGGCCTGAGGGGGCTTTTCCCATGCAGACACGGGGAGGGGCTCCTGGCATGGGGGGGGTCCCAAAGCACGCAGACTGGAGGCCACCAGTCCCTTGGTGGAAATGGTCAGCCCCTCACGGGAAGGGATCCTGGCCACAGAGGGACCGCAGCCTCTCCCTAAAGCGGGTAAGCCTGAGGCAGTTGGGTGCGGGATTAAACTGAAATGGAAGGTTTCGAATTCATACGTTTGCTTTCCGGCCTCAGTGCTTGCTAATTGCCCCCGCTGCCCATTATTCTTTCTTGAGGAACTTGGGCTGTTTTCGTGCCTTCCTGGGTTTGGGTGCGCTTGTCAGTGTTGACACCGGGTGGCTATCTGGACCGGTTCCTGCGGTTTTTTTGGCAAGATTTTCAGAAGATTTAGGAAAAGGTGATTTCACGCAAAGTGGGAAGAACGGAGCCCCAAAGCAGGATTTCTCCTTCGGCCTGAGCAAAATATAACCTGCCACCTTCGTGGGGTTCACAGCTCCAGGCCAGATAAAGGAGGAAGCCGCTGGTGGCCGGAAGGCTATTTCTTACCTTTCAGAGCCCCTGCAGAAGGAACCGGCGGCCTGGTTTTTATGGGCCCCGTCGCCATAATTCACCCTCCTCTTAGCCTGATGGAGCAGAGCTGAGGCTGAGGGGCAGCCAAGACAAATAGGCAGGGAGCCCCTGAGATTGATAGCCACTTACGGGTCTCCAGTTCAGAGCTGGGTCACTCCCAGGGCTTAAGGCAACAGGCTAGCTAGACTAAAGAAGCCATTACGATAGGGATTCCTTTGGCTTTTTTATAGAAAGTATTCGATGTACCTTTTTTTCTCTCCTTTCCGTTACATTTTAAGAACTTTTGCACTTTTTTTCCTGTTTCATATTCTGGAAAGAGAAATTAAATACAAGAATATCAGAATTATTTTGGCTCGGTATTTTCCAGCAAAAAAAACCTCACAAAACCCTGGGTGTAGCATGAGAAACACACGGAGGAGACGAAGCTGGAGGTTGACCGAAAACACAGCCATGGACCTTCCCTCCGAACGGGAGTAGAAACCCAGGACCAACTGGATCCCCTTCCAGGAAAGAGAAGAGAGTAGCTGATCTTTACACCCTTGCCGATTTACTCTTGACGTCGGTTTATGGAGGGGCCGTTTGTGAGGCTGCTACTTCAGACGACTCCAGAACCGATCCTAAAGGAAGAGTTCTGCGCACAAGCTGGAGAAAAAGGGGCACTTACCAGAGAGCGACAGGGGCCTGTCAAGGATACATTTTCCAGGCTACTTTCAGTTTCCTCCCCCCATGGCTACGTTGAGCGGATGGTATATGGGAATGTGGAAGACACGCTCACTGGTTTATTTGTTACATTTATTTGCCGCCTATCTCGCCACAGGCAGCTTACAATAATGAAAAGGAAGAAAAACGAAAGACGTGTGTGTATACACTGTAGATACATAATACATACATACAGAATGAGAATGAGAATAGAGCTGGAAGGGACCTTGGAGGTCATCTAGTCTACCACCACACACATCCCACCCAAGCAGGAGACCCTACACCCTTTCAGACGAATGGGTCTCCAGTCTCTTCTTGAAAGCCTCCAGGGATGAAGCAGCCACAACTTCCGAAGGCAACTTCTGCTTCACCGGTGGACTGTCCTCCCGGTCAGGAAGTTTCTGCTTAGTTCCCTCTGTTGCTTCTCGTCCAGCCCTCAGGGGCTTTGGAGGGTAGCTTGACACACACACACACCCCTCATCTTTGGGGCAGCCCCTCAAATTGCTGGAACTCTGCTATCATGCCCCCCACCAGACCTTCTTTTCAGTAGACCTGCCAAACCCAAATCCTCCAACCATTTGTGTGTCTGTGTGTGTGTGGGCAGTTCATCAAACCGCCATGTAGTCAGAAGCCAGTTAAATGTGGCTGAATGGCCTGATAACGAAGTGCTGGACCGGGGAGTTGTATTTGAAGATGGCGATATTTGTTTCCTCTGCAGGTTATTTATCTATTCGCTGGATTTTTATTGATGGCACAGGAGGCCGTTCCTGAACTCCCCTCGAAAACTCCCTTGGACCACTTATGCATCAAGTGGGGACGGGGCTGGGGCCCAAAGGCTTCAGCGGCCCCTTCTATGACCCCCCCCGCCCCCAGGTGCATTCCCAGGTGCAGGCCAGGTCCCCCGCGGGCTCCAGAAGGAAGCTCCGAGACCCACCAGGTTGATGCTTGTCCTTTGTGCCCCTGACTGGTGCTTGTGGAGGCTCTGCTGGACCCGGGTAGCAGCGTCAGAGCATAACGCCCAGGCACATGAGGCACATGAGGCACATGAGGCAGGGCGCAAAGAGTTCCAAGCAAAACAAAAATTGAGAGTTACTTGATTTCAGAGATGGGGGGAAGGTGGCAGCGGGGGGAAAATGTGTAGAGTCATTTCAAAATTTCCACAGAGGAAATGAATTCCAGCTGAGTAAGCCTCACACCAAAGCTTATATTTCACACCGTCTTATTCCCTTCTTGGATTTTACCCCCCGAGGCCCGTCAGCGGCATCCATGTCGGAGGGGCTTCACGGAGGGATCCAAAATGCAGCGGAAGACGGGAAGGTCCCGGGCCTTTCTCCTCAGCAAGGAGAAATCGTAGTGAAGAGCTCTGGTCCGGTTGGCGCTGCATTGTCAATTGCCATGGCTCTCCAGGAGGGAGGAGGAGGAGGAGGAGCAGAGCCTTGGCCCTAAGGACCAGGGCGGCCCGGCCATTTGGCAAGGGAAGGAATGGGGGAGTCACCGAAACCCACAGGTGGCTCCCTGCCCACTGGGGAGGAGGATGACCGGTTCCTACCCCGTGGGCAGAGACGGTAGCTGGGCCCAAGGAAGCCGGAACCCACCCAGGGCCCCGGAAGAGTTCGTGGCAGTTTGCCTGGGGTGCTTGGTGGGAGAGATTAGGCAGGGGCCTCGAATGTTTTCCTCCTCAGTTACACCTTTCTATTCAGTTAGCTGGACAGGCCAGCGGAAAGAGAAGAAATGCAAGCTTGTCTCCTGGGGGTGCCCTGAAAAGCAAATGTGCCAATGAACAGATAACAGCTGGCTCTTCCACCCTGGCAGTGCGTGCGATGCGGTGGATTTCCTGCCTAGGAACAGCCTCACAAACACTCAATCAGTGCCAAGTCCTTAGATTTATCTTTTTTTTAAATCACCCTTTCAGAACAAGGAGTGTCCATTCCTCAGCTAACCGCAAAGGATGGAGATTTGTCAGCTGAAAGAAGGAAGGAAGGAAGGAAGGAAGGAAGGAAGGAAGGAAGGAAGGAAGGAAGGAAGGAAGGAAGAAAGAAAGAAAGAAAGAAAGAAAGAAAGAAAGAAAGAAAGAAAGAAAGAAAGAAAGAAAGAAAGAAAGAAAGAAAGAAAGAAAAGAAAGCCAATCCAGACTGGCAGGCACCCTCGGTGAGGGAGGGACTCCCCCAGATGACCCAGCCAGAGTGGGTGAGGGGACCCTTGTGAAACAGATGGACCCAATCAGACTATTTCAGCTGCTGTGATTTAAAGCCGCAGCCACAGCGCTATTCCTCTCCAGGACGATGCGTTTCACAGGGTGGAAATATGTGATTTTGCAGTAATTCCCAGAAAACTGTGCAATTCGGGCAGGAAGTGGGAAGATGGGAAATCTTTTCTACTAAGGAGATTAGGAAAGGAGGCAAACTCTGTTTAAAAAGTGGAAAGTGACCGTGAGCAGTTCAAACAAGCAGAGGGGGAATTGTGATGGCAGGGAAGGATTTAGCCTTTTTGTCCCGCTAGGGTCCCGGGATGGGTAGGTGGGGCGGTGGGGGGGGTCTTGAGGGTCTCGCGGCAGGAGGTCAGCCGTTCCGAGGGAAGCTGCCTTTTGCAGTTGACGGGTGTGGAATTGCCAGAGCCCATCATGTTCAAGAGGCGCTCCAGATGTTTGGAGGTGATTGGACCCGAGGTGGGCGATCTCTTTGCTTTCTTTGGCCACAGTCATTTGCAGAATTTTGCACTTTGGGGTTTTTTCTCCAGTTCTTTCCCTTCTATTCTCCCCTGCCATCTCCACTCTCCAGATGTTTTCGTCTTTCTTACTATGGTTATTATCATTTATGGTCAAAAAGAGGCACCTGGCATGACAATAAGAATCTTTGTAATGACATCCAAAGCAGAACCACAACTGGATGAGCGGCTAGATGGCAAAGGGATCCAAACTTCACTTTACAGAG
Organism: Pseudonaja textilis; assembly: GCF_049901715.1. Taxonomy (NCBI): domain Eukaryota; kingdom Metazoa; phylum Chordata; class Lepidosauria; order Squamata; family Elapidae; genus Pseudonaja; species Pseudonaja textilis. The sequence continues at coordinate 52,940,957 of NC_141997.1, forward strand.
AAGCAGAATTAATTCTTTGCATCTGACTTGCCTGATGAAGGTAGAGGACGGATACCTGAGCCACTATTGTCTTTGGTAGGGAAGGAATGGGAAAGGACTATGGGAAATTGGAGCTCCAGGACGTCTCCAGAGAGAAGGATCCTTTGGCCCGGGTGGCATCTGCTCAGGAACCGTCCAAGAACTCAGATGTGAGCTTGGGCCGCCTCCAGCTACGAGACGCAGCCGGCCAATCACGTCAGGCTGGGTGCCAGAGGATGGGAGAGGAGCCAGCATGACATCAGTGCTTCAGAAGGGACCAGGGGAGATCCAGAAAGAAAAGACACCCCCCACTCCCCCCAAAAGAAAAAAAAAGAAAAAACCAGGCGGGCTGCTCTGTTCCAGGCAAAGGGATGCTAATCAGAGGAAGAATATTTGGGCACCTGGAGGAATCGGCAGGGCCAAAGAGAAACCAGGGCGGACTTTGCAAAGAGAATTTCTGCCTCCCCAGACAATCGGTCGGGCAGAGCAGGCGAGAGAAGACCTGCTGAGACTGGAGTTTCAAAAAGGGTTGGCAGATCCCCTCGTCAAAGCCTCCGGAGGAATCGGTGGGTTGTGGGATAAGGAACCTTCTTTCTTTATTTACTTATTTATTTTTATTTGTCAATTGCTTACAAGATAATAGGTATAAGTAAAAACATAGTTATGAATAGATGGATACATATAAGAAAAATATAAAATAAACCATAGGACAGGGACGGTAGGCACGTTGGCGCTCTTATGCAGGCCCCCTATGGACCTCTGAGGAAAGGGGGGTGGTCCATAGTAGACTTTTGCATGGAGCAAGGACCGGTTAAAAACCACAAGGCAACAGAGGGAAGCAAGCCAGGCTGCCCATCCTTCAGTGCTGTGACCAGGGCCTTTTAAACGAGGGCATAAACGAGGGGGCCCCAAATTTGACCACTTTAAGACTTGTAGACTTCAAGACAGCAAGCTGGCTGGAGAATTCTGGGAGTTGAAGTCCACAAGTCTTGTAGTGGTCAAGTTTGGAGACCTCTGGCCTAAACCATCTTGACTTCGGAGTACACAGTGAGTTGGTTTACAGATAATCCTAAACTATTCCAGATGGTACTAAAAACCAAACCGTTTAGGAGAGTCCCAGGATGCCCCCTTGACACTGGATGAAGGAAATGGCTACTCTAAGAGACTCTCAATAAAAGTGTAATGCTTCCGGGGGCAGAACGGCCTAATTCCACAGGCTATGAAGATGATCCTCGGGTCAGAGCAGAAGAGGCTGACTCTGAGCAGCGGCTATGAAAAGGCGGATCTGCCCCTAGGAAAGACTTCGGGAAGAGGTCTGAAAACATCACAGCTAGCACTGCAAGGCCCTCCTGCGAATGCAAACTGTCAGAGACACACAGAAATTTGTCCCGTTTTACGTTACCTTATCAGACCACAGACAAGACCTGCATGCTGTGCAGGAAAGGGCAACATTCATCGATGCAAACGCCGAAAAAGCTCCTTTTATTGTTGCTACAGGACGAAGGTCTGTCCTCTTCATGCACAGAGTCCTTTTTTTTTTAGAATAAAGGTGGTGTGCAAATCAGAGGCTCTGGAGTTTTTCAAACCATTCCTTCCTCATCCTGGGGCAAAAAAATCCTTCAGGTTAGGACGGGTTCGGGGGTGGGGGAGTTGGAGGTGGCTACAGATGCGGAGGGATTGTCATCTGCCAGCTTCCTTTGATTTTAAATGGAAGCTTCTAGTCCTCTGGATGTCCCACATCATCTTTCGCCCCCTTTATTACTATCCCAGTACGGAGCCTGGAGGAGGAGGAGGAGGGTTTCGCAACAAGCACAGTGGGGAATGTTGTTCTCTGTGCCTCCTTTATCCACTCACAGACAAAACCACCCACGCACCAGATGAATTACAAGAAATCCAATATATAAAAAAGGGAAGAGTCACTACCAAACTGGCAGGTTGCCTCCAAATTCCAATTAAATGGTATTTTTTGTCTCAAACGGAGATCCATTTCGCAGCAGCTCAGAGGGTTTGTTTATTTGCCTTGACACACTCAGGCACAATCTTGCTTTGTACATAATGATCCTTTGTCTTTGTCACCCTGGATGGCAACTTCCCACTGGTTCCCCGGTCCCTTTTCAATCTCAGATCCAAGTTCATGGAGAAGGGAGTCCCCTCTTGAGGCCAGCGGGAGGCCCCGTGTTTTCATGGAGACGTTCGAGGCGTTTGCTTCGTGGGAAAGGCAGGAGAATCTGCCCACCAGCTGCTCTGAGAACATTTGCTGGACTTCCCAGTTCCGTCGGTTTCTCTGGGGTTTCCTGGGTGTCTCTCATCCAAGGATTCACAGGTCTGGAGCCTCCTTGTCTTTCTAGATCAGCTTCTCAACTGTGGCAGCTTGGAATCCATCCTTTGGTTCTAGATCATTCAAAGGTGGCTAGATGCTGCCACCTGCAGGGCCTATTTGAAATTACGCTATCTTATTTCAGAACTTTCTCTTTTGATCCGGTCTCCTTTATCTGCATCCCCCGCTCCGTTCACCCATCCCTGCACCCGTCACCCCCCCCATCCTCCCCAATCTACAAATGGAAAAATATTTGTTTGCTTGCTTTTTAATCTTTTCTGCCCCAACCAAGCAGCTGTTTAACTTTCCCCTAGAGTGAGAGGCTCTGCACAGATGGGCTTATCGGGCTCTGCACAATCTCTGGCCGCCCTCTGAGGAGGCTGGATTCTGTCAGGACCTGCACGGCCCCTCCCCCACTCCTGGCCCTCCGTGCCACAGACGTGGCCAGGAAACGGGCAGGGGAGGATTCCTGCCAGCCCCGTGGCTCCCTCCGCCCCCAGGGGACCACGGGGCTACCCCGGTGCCTCCCTTGGCAAGCGTGCCCATTTGAGGTCCCACTGAGGTGGCGGTGTTTGTAAAGCAGGGATGGGGGGCCGAAAGAGGCTGCTCTGCCCAGACAAAATGTCTCTGCCGGAGCTTGCAGTCAGGAAGCCCTTGCGAGTCTGTAAATAGCCAGGGGTCAGTCCAGAGGTCTCACAAACAGCCCACATATAAACAGAAGCCAGGAGTAAGTCAGAGAGCCCAGCCCCACATGGGATAATCCCAGATTCCCAGAACTAATCTGGGAATCCCAGATTCCCAGAACAGAGATAGCAGAATGACAGGAACGAAAACCAGGATGATGGATCTCAGCATCCTCTGAAATCTTGCCCCCCCTCCCCCTTCTGGGGTTCTGATTGGAGCAGAGAAGGGCGAGGAAGCAAGATCCCTCCCCGGGTCTGGGAAGAGGGAGGCAGAGCCCCCTGGCCATCTCAGCCATGCTCTGCTTCTCCTCCCCTGCCAGGAACCCTTGGAGGGAGGGCATTCCCAAGAGAGTGGCTGCTGCGCCCCCCTCCTCTTCCTCACTCACACTCCCTCAAGGGTGGCTGGGGGGGGCTGGTTTCTCAGGACCTGGGCAGCCCCGCCTTCCCCAGCCTTCCCCTCTGGAAGGGCTGGCAGCAGACCCAAGATGGAAGTGGCTGTCACGGGGGGGGGGCAGCTTTGCCTGGCCCAGGGTCCCCCCCCTTAACCTCGGCTGGGGAGGGAGAGTTGGGGGCTGAGAGAGCCCGCCTTTGGGGTGGGAAGGGAAGAAGGGCCTTTGCTGGGCCCTCAAAGTGTTCGCTTTCTCTCTCCTCCTGAACCGGGTCCCTCTCTTCCGAGGGGTGGGCCGTTCTGCCTCCCGGTTTTTATTCTTTGTGAGGATTGGAGGAGACTTCCTGGGCTGGAAGGACAAAAGGGGCTCACCTGGGGGAAGGTGGGGGCCGTTGCAGGGAGTCCAGCAGAGGCGGGAAGGAAACCCCAGGAGAAGCAAAATTGGCAGCAGTGCAGGTAGACACCCACACGCAGAGACCGAGGCTGCCGGTTACGGAGGCCGCGTCCCTCTCGGGAAAGGGGAGTTTCCCAGGAGATAAAAATAATGTGGCTGGATTCTATCCCCCGTTTTCTTTTCCTTGTAAGTGGCGGTAGGATCCCTTTGCTTCGGCAGAGCCAGGAAGGCCTAGCTAAGACAGGTGGCAGGAATGCCCAAGGATGCCCAGCTGACAACGGGCTCCCTCTCGTCTTGTACCTGACTGGCGGGAGAAGGTGGTCAGCTGGCCACAAGGATGGGCAACCGCGGCCCCTTTACGGCCTCTGGACTTCCACTCTCCGCGTTCTGTGCTGGCTCAGGAATTCTGGAAGGGGCCGTAGTTGCTCATCTCTGTGGCTCTCAGCTGGTTCTCCTGAACGTGCCCTGCTACGGCTGGCCGTGGTGGGCCCGGGCGGTCCAGCCCTTTCTCTAGGAAGGGCGCTGTGTAGACATGCTTCCTAACTGGGAAAAGGGAATCTATCCAGAGTTTCAGCCGAGGAGGAACCGTGATCCCATTGCCGTAGCCTGAGAAGGGGCGAAAGCCTTGGACCTCCTCGCGCCAGCACCATTGGCAAGATGCTCACCAGTCAATGCCCGTCTTCCGTCGGGATTCATAAGACCTTGGAGGAACGGCGGCAGAAGGTCCCTGGCTAAGCACAAGGCTGTGTTTCCTAGAAAGTGGGCTTTAAAAGGAACCGGTTTTCAGAATGCGCTTCGTGAGGGCCAGGTCCCCGGGAATTTAGAGGCATTGAAAGGAGGAGGGTCGCCTTCCCCTTCCCTGTTGCAAACAGCCACCGAAATGGCCTTGGAGAAAGGCTAGGATTGCAGTCAGCAAAACATGACTTCAGTCCAGGGCAGGAAGAAAACATTAGAGAGAAACTCAATCTAGCTCTGCCTTAACTCCCAGGGATAGAAGAGGGAGGGAGGGAGGGAGGGAAAAGGCCGCCGGGCTCTCAAGGTTACACCAAGTGGAGCTCCAGGATTGCCTGTGGATTCTGTTCCCTGACCTGAACTAGTTTGAATGGCCGACCCCTTGTCAGCGTTGCCTTCTTCAGGCACCTTCTGGTCTTCCTCCCAAGCACTGAACCTCTGACTCACCATCCGGCTCCTTGTCTCCTAAGCATGGGGGGGGGGGGGCACGGAGTATCATAAGTATCAGCGACCAAGAGGGAGAATATATAACTTTGCATGATATTAATGGGAGAATCCCTACCAGGAAGACCTACTAGGTGCAAAGGACCGTTCTGAATCTAGACTAAGGGCCAAGGACAAGCAGGGCCCTTCTAGGAATGGAGTCCTCCAGTTGGGCAGAGATAGACTTAAATGATAGACTTGATGGGCCAGACAGCCCCCACCGGGGATGGACCGTGTCCGTGTCCTCCTTCTCCACAAGGGCACAATGTGATGCGGAGAGTCCTTCTGCCAAGGACAAGGGCTGCCATTGTGGGAGGGTGTTGAAGGAAGAAACAGGCTGGCCTTTCTTGTCTGTTAGCAAGAACTTTTCTCTCTCCTTCCTAACTTCACGATCTGCCACATGAATGGAATTCTTTCTTTCAAAAGGAGTAGTTCTTATTTGTTTCAACAGAGAATACGTGCATTGATATCTAGGACTATTTTAATAAAATCTCGATGATCTGAATTCCTGCTGCAATCATACATTTTTTATAATGTTCACGACTATCACCAGAGCACATAATTCTTTGTAAAAGTTCTCAAGTTGGCCTTCTCTCTGGCCAAGAACAGACTCATTGTTTGCTCATCTGTGAAAACTTCAGCATTGATGTCAAAAACTTTGAGACTCTTTAGTTCCATAGCTGTATCCCACAGACAAGGGACCGAAAGTGTCACACACATGCAGCATAGAAACACTTGTGTAAATAGAATCCTATTTGATAAAACTGGAAGCACATCCAGAGTCACTTTTAGAAAAACAAAGAAAAAGAAGTAAATTAATCCAAAAATTCTTATATTCCCCTTTGGCAACCTTTAATTAACCTTTGATGTTAATTGCTTTGCCTCTTCCAGCAAACGTTTCGGAGGACCTGCTCGCACACAATATGCTGCGTAGGTGACCATTTTCTCCATCCTTGGGGCTGTTTCTGGGGTCATGGACAGAAATAAAAGACACTTTTGAGGAGAAAGGAGTTGCAGTTGTTCTCAGCAGCGAAAGCAATTCCATAGATGACGACCGTGGTCTTTATCTAGGTGTGAGTTGAACATCAGTTGCTTAATTCCCACAGGGATGACAGAGAGCTCCACAGGGCATGGTAGAGAAACCTCAGGATGGTACCAGCAACGGTCTAATCAAAGATCCACCTATTTGTAAGGTGTGTTGCGCACGCCTGACCAAAATTCCAAGCAGAACTTTGCTTGCTACATCACAACCAATTCTTGAGGGGTTTTTAAATCACCTCTGTGGACCTCAAATGTTTCTCCAAAACGGCCCAGATTCCACGGAAGAACATGGTCTCCTCTGCACGTTTTGTCCACCATGACACCATCCTTGAGCAGGTTGGACTAGAAGGCCTCCAGGATCCCTTCCAACTCCTGTTCTTCCCTCATGTGCAGAATGTGTTTTACTAGAAAGATCCTTTCTCCCCGGAGAAATTAGGGGAGCACACCGGAAGAAGGCTCGGTGAAAGTCAAAGGCCTCCACCTGCATCCTGGAGACGTGCCCTGGATTCTGCTGGGCAGCAGAAAGCGACCACATCCTCCTGGTGGGGGGTGACCCCTCTTTTGGAAGGACCTCCCCCACCCCCCCACCCACCCCCCGCATAGGATTAGCCCCATCTCTGCTGGCTTCGGACAGGCTGCCCAGGCCAGACTCTTCCTCCCGGCTGTGATGGGTTGGCTTGACATTTTATTACTTGATTGATTGTTTTATTATCGTTTACTGGCTTATGTTCCATGGGTTTTGTAATCTTTTTGTCAGGTCTTGTTTAATTTTCTGAAGCCTCCCACAATTCTCTTGTTCCCTGGTTGAACTGGGTGGCCAACTTGTTTTAAATAAATAGACAGATAGATGATGCCAGGAAAGTCTGTCTGTCGGTGTGTCTGTCTCTCTGCTTTACTCTCTCTCTCTCTCTCTCTTAATGCCATCGTCATCAAAGGGTTGTCTGAGTCCAGATAGATAACTGGCTACCCATCTGAACTAAACTTGGAATAAACGGGCCCCGAGGGGCTCCTCTAGGATCCATCCACTCACAGGGAGGCGGAGTTAGCTGCTTCGCTTTCTTTGTAGGACCTCCTATGAGGCCTTGAGCTGCTTGTCCCCCCGTTAGAATGGTCTGGAGATGAACCCAGATGAAAATCCACCCTAACCTAGAAAGTGGCATCCAGATTTCAATCCTGGTTCAACTTTCGTGGCCCTGCTGACCGGCCATGGCTCCAAATTGGCCGATTTCCATTTCTTCCTCCCTCCTCGCCTTCCGGGAAAGGAGTCCCACTTCTTTCCCTTGCCATGCCTGGGTCTCTCTGAGGACAGGTGGCTCCCACTGAAGGTTGGACGTGGTTTTCTCCTGCACGGACTCTGCCCTGGTGACATCCCTTGTCCAGCACGCCCAAAATCGGACTTGGTGGGGTGGGGGAAAAAGATACAGAGGGAAGCGCATAATGTTCATCTGCTGGAGGAAGAGCCAGTCAACTTCTTGTAGGGTTTCAAGGTTTGGCAAAGAAAACTCCAACTTTTCAGTGCTCCACCAAAACATCTGCAGAAAAAAAGCCCCCAAGAGGCCCAGAGTTGTATGGGTCCATTCACAGAGGGACAGGCAGTCCAGCGGCAGCCCAGGTTGATGTGGCTGCAGGGACAGTGACTGGTGGCACTCCTGCCACTACACACCTGGAGCAGGGCATTTGCCTACAACAATACGGAACATTGCACCGCAGGCACACTGCATGGCACTATCATCACTGGTAGAAATGGGAAATTGTTGCTTTTTACAGGGAGCAAGAAAATATGGAGGAAGTAAGTTGCTCCCCCGCCCCGCCCCGAGTCTTCCTTACTAGCCCACCTACCCAGGCAGTGGGTGGATGGTGACTTTCAGGATCAGTGGGGTGAGGTTCCCAAGGCAAGAGGCCATTGTTTCTCAACTTCGGCCACTTTAAGATGTGTGGACTTCAACTCCCAGATTTCCCCCAGCCAGCACGCGGTTGAGAAACCCAGGGGATAATGGAGTACCTCCACTACCGCAATATCCAAGCCAGCTGGAAGTAGGAAGTCCAGCAGAAGTCTAATGCCCTTGCTGAGGATGATTTTTCAGAAAGCGGAAGAGGAACCAAGTTGACCCGAATTATCCTTCAGAGGGAGAGTTTCAAGCACCTTGGATGGAAATGCCTGTGATTTATTAGAACTAAAAGACTGGAGGAGAGTGGACAGCGTACCTTAGATCAGATGCTGGCTAGAGAATTCTGGGGAGTTGATGGCTACCCACCTAAATGTTGCCAAGATTGGGGACGCGGATACCAGGGAGGTGGGAAGGAGCCTTTCTCCCTATTGTAGAAGAACTCTCCAGCTAGGCAGACTAAAGGGTGCTTGGAGATCCTTCCCGACTGGGGGCAGCTGAGGGCAGCCTTCCCCAAAGGATGCTCGGCAGACAAGAGCAGTGCCAGGGAGGTTTCCGTGGCCAGCCTCTCATCTGGTAATGCTCAGCCTCTTCCTTCCCCTTTGAAGGGGAAAGTTGTCAGTAGGAGAAGTGGAGAACTTTCTGGAATGGCTGCGCTTGGCAGTTTGTCTCCCAACAGATGTCGGCATAATTGAAGTCCCCAATCTCCTCAGGCCTCTTTGAGAGATACCGTATTTGCTTTTGGAAAGGTTCGTCCACTTCTCCTTGGGTGGGCGGGCGAAAGCAAAAATCAACACCATTTGTTTTTCTGCTTATTTTAACCCAGATGTTCTCCACACCACTGCCAAGTTCATTCTGTTGGGTTTCCAAGCAGGTGTGGAGACTTTGAACGCAGGCTGCCAGCCCTCCTCCCTTCGTCTCCCGTCTGTTCCTTTTGAACAAGCTGTGAACATGGACTGTCATGTTCCATTCATGGAAACCATCCCAGGGGGCCGCAGCCACACCGGTTCGGTCCAATTTCCATTCCTGCTCTGAGAGTCCAGGCCCACCTAGGTTTATTTCCCAGGCTCGGAGCGGTGCTGTGCAGGTAACGGCGGCAGTGAACTTTACGAGCCGATGTTTTCCCCGATTTTTCTACCGAGTGGTTCAGTCGGACTCATTACAGCAACATCCCCAACAGTGTGAAGGCCTTTCCTCTCCGACCTGCACACCGGATTCAGTTTGAAGTCCCCCGGTTCAAATTGACCCTGTTTTAACCAAGCACCTCTCACTGTCCTTATGAGCTGAGCCCTTCTCTCCATTCTCACATGCCGATATTCCCTCATCCAGGCAACTCAATAGTAGAACTGAAGCCTCTTTCAAAGACCCCATTTCGGGAGTTAACTATTTATTTTCAGTTTCCTTCTTTTCCTTTCTGGAACGCTGACAGTCGCCTCTATGGGCTAGAAGGATGGATGAAAACAACCCCTCTCTGCTTATTCTCAAAAGGCATGGGAACTACTTCAACCTTTCCAAGGATATATAGAATAACCTCTTTCTCCAAAATGGAGTTCAACTGTTCCCTACCCAAAACTCATTGTGTATATATAGAAGTTTGATATAAGTTGGCAAAAAGTTATATCGCCATAAATTTCTCTCCTTCCACTGCTGATCTCTGTCCACGTTTCCTCTTTTTCCATTTACTGAATCACCTGACTCACTTCCAAAGTAATAAATCCTGTTTTTATGAATCTTGAAGTTGCCCTTGAAATACGGTGGGAAAATGCTACTTCAGTGCTGGTGCCGCTCAGGATGAAGGGCGCCTGACTGAGCTGAGGACAAAGTGAAGCCATGAGGGGCATATGTCGGGGCGGGGGGAATGTCACTTATTTGTGCTGGATTTAGCAGCTACGTTCCTACGCAATAAGGAATTAACAACAACTACCACAAGCCACAATAAAGGGGAGCCCACCCGCTGTCTCTGGCTCCTCTTTCCCACCGTCATGCTTCCTCCGAAGCTCCTCTTGAGGGAGAATTCTGCCGGTCCCCGTTGAAAGGCCCCCTTCGGATGATCGGATGCCCCTTCAGGCCCATTTCATGAGCTGGAGAATGGAGGTTCCGTCCTCTAGTCACCTCTTCGGTTTAGGTGCCAATGCGAGCTTAGAGCTTAGAGCTCTCCGCCCTTTGGGGGCTATTGCCCATTATTCAAACTGCTTCAAGTGATTTTCTTTTTCTTTTCCCACTAATTCAGAAAACAAACCCCCTTTTCCAAATCCTGATGATATTAGATTTGTATAAGTGGGATCGCTAAAGGGCATTCAAGGCAGCCATTTGTCCAGAAGGGCATAAGGGCTCCTGCTTGAGCAAGGGGTTGGACTAGAAGACCTCCAGGATCCCTTCCAATTCTGTGATTCTGTAAGAGACGGTGGTTGTAGCAGCTAGCTAGATATGAGCACTGTTATATAGATTGGTATAATTCATGAAGTAGAGAGCAATAGCAAAAGAGGCAGGCGGAGCTTTCTGTTTACATTCTTGAGTCTTCCATGTTAGCTAGCTCTGAAATTCAAAGGTTTTGCTTTCTCAGGAGACGATTTCTCACATAATGGCCGGCATTTCATGCCAGATCCAAAACTGTGTCAGAGCCAGAGGCAAAAAGAACAAGCAAGTAAGCAATAACCCAATCAAGAAACAGCCCAACAGCCCAACCAAAGAATCCCCAAGACACCCAGACAGACAGGCAGGCAGGCAGGCAGGCAGGCAGGCAAGACACCGGAATATAAACTGACAGGAAACCTCACTCCCTTCTAGCACTGATGCTGCTACCTAGTTGGGTAATGAAATGTCTGCAGGCTCGGAGAACACCGAGGGCCCCTCATTTCAACCCTGAGCTACAAATATTCTCCTGTATTGGTAGCCAATATTTTCTACATATCCACCTATAACACTAAGGTGTCTTATCAAATGCACCTTCTGCTCAGTGGTCATTGGTCCACAGGATAAATACCCAACTTTCAACAGTAGCTTTATCGGTGTAGCTGATAAAATAGCAATTACATACTTGCTGTTTGCAAGTGTCAAAACTCCATTAGCTCACAGATGCTTTTCATGCTTAGATCAACGAAGAATCTTGTCGCTTTCCCATATTCTCCCTTAACTTTACATCTTCCTTGGTTACCGTGCAGTCTGGCTGCTGGTTACCGTGTGAATCAAGACTGCTCCTCATATTTCAGCTTTTCTCTCCTCTAAAGTTGTATTGTGAAGAAAACATTTTAAAGACTTAAATTAAGGCAGGACGAATATTCAGATAAAGTAAGGGAAAGGTCAGCGGTTGCCTTAGTGAAACACATGCTATTCATTTCATGTTATGAATTTCAGATGTTTCTTTTGTGATCCACCAAAGGGCTGTTAGGAAGGCTGGAAGCCCCACACAGGGAGACTCCAGGCATTTACACTCTGGGCAGCCCAGAATGGGAAGGCAGGAGCAGCCAGCTAACAATCTCTCTTCTCTTAAAACAAAACAAAACAAAGGCTGAATAATTACAATCACATAAAATAACAGCCAAAAGTGAGAGTCAGCCCAAACAAAGCGAGCATTAAGAAGCCCAGAGATGCACAAATGGAGTAGAACTCCACCGCGAAGGAATTCTTCTGTGGCCCTTTAACACTTTTGTACAATTCAGCATCTTCCTCTCACAAATTAGACTTCTGTGGTTGCGGCTCCCTTGTTAACGCTGCCCTTGTGCTGAGCATGGTGGCAGGATGGAGTCTGAAGAGCTGTTACAGGATTTAAATATGTTGGGATCTATTCCCCCCCCCCCCCATGGAACAAATGAAAAGATGAAATTCCTTGTACGTTAGAAGGATTTCGGAGTGTTCCTGCGTTTTTCTGAGGATCAGGTAGAATTAAAAGACAGAATAAGGCTTTGTTCCAGAAATCCAGGACGGGAAACACACACACACACACACACACACACACACACACACACCTTACAAAGGCAACCCTTGGACCTCAGGGCGAGCCTAAGGGGATAGTGTATAGATCGGTGCTTCTCAACCCCAGCAACTTTAACGTGTGTGGACTTCAACTCCCAGAATCCCCCAGCCAGCCTGGGGAGGGGAGGCTGACAGGCCTTAGAGTGCCCGGGGTCCCCGGCATCTGCAGCAATGAGCCCTTACGAAGAGGGTCTGGTGGTTCTGATTCGGGTCTGAGGGGGGCTGCTGTTGAAACCCGGGGTCAGATTTAGTATTTCCATGTATTTTTACTTAATTGCTTATTTACTTTTTACTTATTACCTTGTTTAAAAGGCAGATTGGTGCAACGCGAGAGAAGCCTGCTGACATTGCAATAATTGATTCAGCTCTCAGGTAAAAGGTGACAACCCTCTAGGACGGCCACAGCTGGGCTGAGACACCTGACGGCTTCACTGGGCTTTAGCCGAGGGGGGCATGTAAAAGGGCCAATACCGGAGGGCTTTAATCCTTGGGATACCCCTGTTGCCAGGCGGTGCGAGATGATCCTTATTCCGTGGTCTGAGAACATTTTAACTCATTCCACCCAAGCTGGCTGCAAGGGTAGTGCAAGCTTTGACACACTCCAGAGCTCTTTATTGGGCGAGACAGAAAAAGAAAAGGGGGGCGGAGGGGGAGAACGAGAAAGCAGCCAAAAATTGGAAGAATGAAGACCTCAAAATGAAAACCCCAGACTGAAGGCATTAGTCACCCTCGGCCTATATTTAGCCTCCCAAGACAACCTCCTGCTATAGGAGGCCGCCTCTCATCCAAGCAGGCTGAGCTGCCGTTGGAAGCCTTAATTCAGCCTAAGTCTCCCCTGAAGAGGCTTCCATACGTTTCGCCCCTCAACCCCCACTCCACCCCTTGGCTCCTCACAATTGGCGGGTGCCGCACAAGCCTCTTTGCCGCCCTTCGGAGCTCTGGGGTTTCCAGCACCACCGGTTCCTACCTGCCGTTCTGGGCTCCCCAGGTAAATGATGCCAAGTCACCTTACAACAGAGATCAAAAGAGACAAGTTACCTGTTCCTTTGTGGATTTTTAAAGTTCTAGTATTCGGTCACCAATTAATATATTCTCTCCACTACAATTATAACCCCAAGGCTGCCGCTGCTGCTTTGTTGGTCCGGGAGAGCTATGAAGCGATAAAATGGTCTAGAACTAAAACATGACGTTCACACAACCTTGTGTTCCGTTTACATCCCGTGTTCCAAATGCGCAGGCTTTTTTTGTGTGTGGAAAGAGAAATGTTAAGAGTCTCCTCCAGTTTTGCAATCCTTCTTTCTAAGGGGAGCTTGCCCTCCCTCACAATTACACAACCTATCTGTCCTCGTCCCCATCACCCATGAACTGAAGAAGCAGTTTCTTGGAGGAGAGGAGAAACATTTCCAAAGGAAAACCCCAAGGAAGTCCAGCTGCCTTGTGGAAAAACACCTGCGGGACAACAAACTCCATCCTGCTTCTGCAGGGGTTGATCTAGAAGACCTCTGAGGTCCCTTCCAGGTGCTGTTATTCTGTAATGTCCTGGCCCGAGGTCCACCTGTTCTGATTGGCTTGGACAGGTTGAGAACCCGTTGAATCCACTCCTTGTAAAACTCCTTTTCATGAAGACTTGGACTTAGTGGGTTGCAGAAAAGAAGAATTTACTTAGTTTTCTCTGTAACTACTGTTAGAAAATGGCGGGGGTGGGGGGGGGGAACCTTTGTATTTCCTATTTGAAATACTTAGAGCAAATATACTGTAATTTCCGTCATTTTTTAAAAAATGTCCACCTGGAACAGCTCAGCTGCGTTATCGCATCCTCGTAGGAGAGAAAAGGGAATTCTTTGGTACTTAGATTCTGGGAAGTGCCAAATGATAACCAGCTCAATTTTGTCTTCAATAAAACATTTGCTAAAAATAATGGGCCAGTCAGTCTTGGCAGAAGAATTCCAGTCTGATGCCTCTCTCAGATTCTACCTCCTGAGAAAGTTTGGGACAAGCTGCTGCTTCCCAGCTTCTGGAACCCCAGAAAGAGGTCCAGAGCGGAAGGGCAGCTGGTCACTTTCGGGAAAACGGGTTTTAAGGACGCTCGCAGGGGGCCACCAGCTCCTCCGTTCAGAAGACCCAAAGCCTCCTTCAGAAAAGGTAGGGAAAGTGGACTTCCGGTTTGAAGGGCTTCGGCGACAGACAGAAATCTGCGATCGTGCGCGGTTTCTGTCTGGGCTCGCCACTGGAGCGCCCCGAGCTGGCTGGTTTCAGGGCTAAGCCACCCCGTAGAGGTGGTGAAGAGGGGGGAGACCGCCAGCAGGGTCGAGAAGAGCCCCATCTCTCCTCCTCAGCTGGCCATTACTCCCTTTCCCAAAGGCAGTTGCAGCAGTGGTCAGAAATGGCCACCACAAAGGAGAACTCAACCAGAAAAGAATGTGCAGGAGGAAGATAAGAAGTGAAAGTTTTGGCTGACCAGGTTAAATTGTAAAAGCAACAACTAAGGTACCCTGGAATTTAAACTTACAAAAAATAACATGGCTCCCAAAGAAGAGTCGGAAGCAGCGAAGGAGAGTGAAAAGGGAAAGGTTTGGCTTTTTTTTCCTCCTCTCCTTCCCTATACTGACATCTAAGAGACATAAATAAGAAATCGGAAAAATCCGCTTTGACATCAATAGGCAATTAAGCTGAAAATAAAACAAAATGCCAAAGGGATAATAAGGATTTCTGGACATTAAAATTTTTCTTTTTCATAAGCAGGAAGGGAGAGAAAAAGAATAAGGGCAGGATCTGGAAGAGGGAGGAGACTGCCTGGAATTAAAAAGAATCTACAGTAAAACTTCAACAAGACTTCTAGAAGATACATTTTAACTGAAACTTTGCAACTAAATAGTAACCCCAGGAAGAGAAAGTGGGGGGGGAAAGAGCAAAAAAGAAACAGCTTGCGTGTATTTGGATTATTTGGTGATCTTTGGATTCTTGGTTATTATATCTGAATGACTAAAATCAATCGGGTGGTTGTTTAAAAATTTATACAATGGTACCACTTCTGGATGAATTGAAAATGGAACTTAAAAAGTACAAAGAAGATGCACAAGAAGGGAAGGGTTTTTTTGGCTTCATTTTTCAATTCTTAGAAATGGAGATTTGGAACTATGAGAAACAACAAGAAACGACTGCAAAACAAGAAGACTGGGACAAAGAAGAAGCCATCTTTAATGAACAAGCAATTTTATGTGGGGAAGAAAAAGGAAAGGGGGGAAAGAGAATGGAGAATTTAAGATTTAAAAAAACAACCAAAGAAAAGAAAAATAATTCGAAAAATAAGTATAATACTGGAAAGCAACAGAAAAGGGGAACACAGAAGAGAAAAATAGAGGTAGAGAGACAAGGGGGTAAAAAGTGGAGAGAAGAAGAGAGGGAAGAAGGAAAGGAAAAGAAGTTACAAAGGACCGGAACAAGATATAGAGAAACAGAACCTATTTAGAGATAATGGGTGAAAATCTAACTGAAAAAGGGATTCTGTAAAGGTACATAAGATTGTATTGCTATATTAGTAATAGAAATAACTTTAGAAAATTGGAAACAACGTATGATTAAAATGAGGGATAAAATGGTTAGTGTAATTTAGTGAAATGTTTGTGAATAAAATAAGTGAAATAAAATAAATGAGAAAATTGAATTAGGAAGGAACAGGAACATTTTAATTAGTTAATGTTTTATAAAATATAAGTGAAGGGGGGGGAATTAACTATGGAAAGCTTATAATTGTTCCCATAGAAGTATGATATTTAATTGAAAAATAATGTTAAAGATGTTAAGACTTTAATGAATATTAATATTAATGATAGAATTGAATTGGAATGGAACGTTGTTTTAATTATATACATTTATAATTTTTTTCTTTTTTTAAGAATACAGTGTGTATTTTAAGAATGTACCAAGCAGAATCCAAATGGAAGTTATATATTATATTGAATGTTACAACTTTAGGGAAAAAATATAAAGGCGTCATACTCCAGTCAGTAACTACAGGAGAAATTTTGTTTAATGAGAAAAGATAAGAGATAATTGAAACAGGACAGACAAAAAATATAAATACAATGATTTGAATTGAGATGAGATAATTAAAATAAAATTGAGAAAATTAAAAGAGGGGAGAAGCTATGCAGAAAATGTAAAATAGTAATAAGATATGGAATAGAATATAAAAATGAGCATGAACCTGAATTTATGTCTGTATGAAGAAATGTAACCCGGGATTACGCTACTTTCAAAAAAGATGTTTTATTTGTATTTTTTTTCTCTTTGTGTAAACTCAAATAAAATTTACAAAAAAAAGAAAAAGAAAGAAAAGGTAGGGAAAGTATCTCCAAGACTCAGGTGTAAGACTTTCTCCTTGAACAAGGCCTTGACTGTGTTTAGAACTAATATGGCACAGAGAAAATCCTGGACGGACATTCAAGATTCTGTCACTCTGTTCATTCATTCATTCCTATCTATGTAGCTGCCCATCTCTTACCTGAGGCTCTGGGCAACGTACAGTAGAAGCAGACCGCAAAAACAGTTGTAATTACAATAGTGAAATATTGCAAAAATAATAAAAGCATTAACGTTAGTTTAAAAGGCTAGGAGCTATTAACACAGCGCTTCCTTTGACTTTGCCACTTTCTCCAAGTTCCTCCATTGGTCTCACACCTGAATTCTTTAGGCAGCTCCCCATCCTCGGTCAATTCCCTCCGCTTTTCTTCCAGGTTGTATTTTTTGAAATTGTCCCTTGTTTTTAGAAAAGCTCCCCAGCTTCCTGCGCTTTGTCTCGCTTTCTATTCCTGCTAATGGAACATGATCCAGTATCCTTCTTCCTGGGATGCTCTGAACCAGAACCTGGGCAGGAGTCTCGGGGGGGGGGGCGAGGGGGGGGCGTTGTGAGAACAATAACAACCCGGAGCCTGCTGGCCCTGTCAGCTCACCCAGCAGATTGAATTTTAACTCCCAAAACGTCCCCTTGAATTCATTAGTCAACTCCACCCAGTCAGCTGTGCAACAGGAAACGCTAATAATGGGCTAATTAATATTCACTCTCCCAGCTAGTCCAGTATAACCCCAAATATCCAGCACCAAACTTTCAAGGCTCCGTATCTCTGGAGGTCTGCCGTGGGCTGCCGTGTCCCGCCATGCAAGAGGTGGCAAAAATAAACACATCAATGAATTCAAGAGAAAAGAAGCACACACACACACACACACACACACACACACACACACACACACACACACCATTTACGGGGCAGATTCGATGGACCTCCGGGTCTTTTTCTGCTATGAAAACTGCACAGATAGGGTGGGGGAGGGGCCACCCCCCCTTCTCTTCCTCTGCGGGTGCTGATTCACATCTAAGCAAAGTGGATTCCACCCCCACCCCCCAAATTGTGGTTCAAAAAGGAGAAGAGGAAGGGAGAGTCTCAATCCCTTTGCAACAGGGAGACCTACCCTTAGCAAAATTAGAATCCCAGAATCCCAGGGCTGGAAGGGTCACCACAGAGGTCTTCTAGTCCAACCCCTTGCTCAAGACAGGAGAGGCCTTATAATAACATCCTGGGCAAATGGATGTCCAATCTTTTCTTGATAAGCTTTTATTTTTTAAAAAAATTACCTTTTATGAATCCAGGCTGTGCCTAACTGTATTTCTCACACATCTTTTTCTACATATCCACAAATGCTCTATTTCCTAGGAGCCTCGAGGCAGTACAGTCCTTCCACCCCTTTTCTCCTTCCCTACCCATAAGAATCAGGTCTAGATTCTCTTTTCCACCCTTCCCCCTTCTGGAGGATGAAATTGGCAGGCAGAGCAGCGGCTATTCAGAAATCTGCTTGGATTAGAAAGGTTTTCATAAATCACTTACTTCAAAGTTACAATAATAACCTGTGCTTGATGGGAGATGCAGCTTACAACTGAGAGGAGGCCACCATCTAGTGGTAAACATACATGGTGCACTTATACACATTAGGTAGGACTTAAGGTTAGCGCTCAGGTTCACATTCTATAGAAAAGGGCACTTGTGAATGTTACCCGAGACATTGAATCTGTTAATCTGAAACTACCTTGGAAACTACCCGCACATGGAGTTTAACCCTGATGCTGCTGACCCCTTTCTTCCCACATCTGTCTGGACAGCCATTGTCTGGAATGGTATAGGGTCTTCTGCCTGATGAGGGGTTGGACTAGAAAACCTCCGCGGTCCCTCCCAAGCCTGCTATTCTATGTTCTATGCTCTACTTGCTCTTCCCGTGCCCCCAGAAGGGAGACGGGGGTTCTCCTAGGCTGTTTTCCAAGGACTGAGAAGACGCTACATCTTCATGGCATGGCCCAGCCTTTCCCGGAACTCTGTAACGCTTGTCCATGTTATTGATATTTTGGCATAACTCTGGTTGAACGTTGGTGCTCGAAGACGGTGCGTGGGGAAATGACCATGTCGCATCCCTTGAGGCTAAATGCAACGCAGAAGGGAAATTCCTGGTACAGTACGAACTATCACAGTGAAAGCAAAGCAAACATCTGGAAGTGTTCATCTCATTAACACTCACAGCAGATTCTGACCGAAATTGGACATCTTCAGGTGTGTCACTTCAGGCTGCAGATGATGAGAATCATATGTAATAAATATGTTTTTACAAAGTATATAAACAATCCTATTCCTGTAGCATAAAATATTGAAATTTTATTGATGTGGTGCTTCTAATTTCACATATATCTCCACTGATTTGCTAGGTTATTTGAAATGTCTATTCTCTTGCGTCTCTGCCAAATAGATTTATAGTTGAGGAATATTATAGCCATTCGCATTTCTCTCCCTCTCCCTTCCTTCTTAGTACCATCCTCTGCATTTACTAAACAGAACGGGGTCTTTCGTAAACAGGCTCAGGATTACCTTGTGAATCCCAGAAAGAGCTTGGAAAGTGAAGGGACTAATTAGAGGGGGTTATAAGAGAAGTTAGGAAGATAAAATATCTCCAGTTTATTTGAACCTGCCAATTGCCAGGTCACTTGTTGAGACCAGGGCAGTAGACAGGGGTCCCCCAAAACCATAAGGCCGGAGACTCCACCACCCATCCACTCAGCAGTCCCGGACTGAAGGAAGAGGATGATAAAATCGGCTTTTTGGATACACACAATGGATTGAAACCCTTTTGTGTCAGTTTTGTTTTAATCATTTGGGTTTGCTCCAACAAATTTAATAATTTTACTTTCTTTCTTTGTTTCCTAGGAAACCACGAGTTATGGCTGAAGGAGAAAAGAAATGGAAAGAATTCCCCCTGAAGAATTTTGTCTTCATCTGCAAATATTATTAAAGAAGAGAGGCATGTGCAAAGAAATATATCACCCCCGAGATACCAGCGTTACATCTGCATAAACCATCTGAAGAACTCGGTGTTGCCAGGCAGAATGAAACTTTTTACTCCTGGAGCTTTAGTCCATATTTGCACCTCACCAGAACAGAAGCGGACCCCCTTTTCCAGCCGTGTCATTACGTTGCCTTCATCTCATCCCCGATTCCCCTAAAGCGGTGAACTCTAGCAGTTCCCGTGCTAAAATAGTTCCCGCTTAGGCAAGGAACAAGAAGGGGCAACCATTAGGTTGCGTTTCGGGTCATCTTAGGATCTCTGGGGCTATTTTAGGCTGATGTGGGCAGGCTCTGCTCCTTCCACACTCAGACCCTTCAATCTGTCTGAACAGCTGGAGCAGGAAAGTGCCTCAAAGGGCAGGCCAAGGGCAGGGCAGGGTCGGAGGAGAAACGGGGCACCCTCATGACCTTGGATCCATGGTGGCTATTGGGAAGTGGATCATTGTCCTTTGTACAAAATGGGTTTTTTGTACGTATATCCCTGCATTCCCATCCAACATGTTGATTAAAAGAGAGAGGTAGAGGACGGTCTTAATCTGGATGGAAATGCTACTCCCCCCCCACCCCACCCAGGTGAGTTGATTGGTGTCTATCCTGGAGGAACATCTGCTGTTGCTGAGTTCCCAACAGTTTACTCCTTTGGCTAGTGGGTGGATCAAAAATGATCCAAATTAATTAATATTTGAAGAGGTACGGTGGGCTCATTTGCAAGCAGTAGGATGTACGTGAAAGTTTGGTGAAGGAATCGTGAGGAAATGCCATTCGATTTCACTGCTGGTTGGGACCTTCAGTGAGCCAAACAGGTTCTGAGAAACTTGTTCTGTTACTGCTGGATGTTGACAGCCAGGCGCTTCACATCGCATCTTGCATTTTTAGCTGCCTTGCGCCTCCTTCTCCATTACTTGATGCAGATCTGCCTTCAGAGTTGAGCAGGGCTGTAATTAAGAGGTTTATAGTAAGCCTCTAACACCTGGAATTCATACTAGTGAACTATCACTTTTCTCCTGTTATGTTTACCTCATGATTATAGCAGAACTGTAGCCTGTGTCCTTTGGGATCATCTGCAAGGGATGGTGAATCTGTGCCGGTTTAATGAAATACTAAGCAGTGGTGTTACGTCGTCCTCCAGGCCTTTACAGAATTCCATCATGTAAAGATAATCAAGGAAACTACCTCCCTTATTATTTCCTCAGTTAGTTGTGGTCAAAGGCCAAAATGATACTTCCTTCATTTGGATTTACTTTGTCCTTCTTAAATATTTCGATGTTCGCCACGGCTGAAGCCGGGAACCGGTATGCTGGCTAGGCAATTGGAGAAGTCCCACCTGCTGCTACATACCGTAAAAGCTGACTGGTGACGGACGTCAGCGTTACAGATTAATCTTACTTACATATAAGTCTCACTTCCCCCTTAAGGTTTTGCAAGAGCATTTATTTCTGCTGTAGCAGAGCAAAAGCCCAGCAACTCTCCTGAGCATCGCATAGTGCAGACGCCATCTCTTCAGCCTCCCACATTAATTTCCTTCAAGTGATACCAAGGGGCCTATATGTTACCTTTACACAATCTCTTTGACAAAATTTTGGCTTTTATTTATAACCATTTGTGTAGAAAGTATCAGTTTGTGTTTGCTTGTACCTGTCGTGCAGGGATTTTCTTCACCACAGAGCACTTAAATGGCTCCTGCATCTGCAGCTGCTGAGGTTTCGGTTTCTGCCACAAATAAAATAGGCTGCTGCTATAAATAAAAGCTTTGTGTCCGAGGGGGAGGTTATGGAGGACCAGGGCCGGCTGGCAGGCAGGCAGGCAGGCAGGCAGGCAGGAGGCTGATCTCCTTGACTTAGAACAGCTTGCTTAGTGGCCGTTTGAAATTGGAACATTGAAAACAGAGGCTTACGACCACTTCCCCCACTTGTGACTGCCGATCCAACTGCGGATGCTGGGCAATGGCTTCCTACTTGTGACGGAGGCCAAGTCCTGGGGTCACGTGATCCCCCTTGGCGACCTCCTGGCCCAGCAGAGTCAGTGGGGGAACCAGGTCCAACTCACAGCTGTGTTGCGGATTGAACGACCGCAGCAGTTCCCTTAACAACAACGGTGGCAAGGAAAGTTGTAAAATGGGGTGAAACTCACTTAGCAAATGTCTCTCTTAGCAACGTAGCCTTTGGGCCCAATGGTGGTCGTAAGTCGAGGACTGCCTGTGTGTGACTAGAAGCCTCTTGTCTTGCTTCCCCTGCGGCCCCAGGCGTCTCTTGCGCTTGTTGACCCCTCTGCACCTTCAAAGGTGCTAGCCTGTTGCAGACGTTGGTGGGAGGAGGCCGGGGTGGAGCCCAGTCGCCTTCGGCGGCAGCAGCAGCAGCAGAGCCTTAGCCAGGACCCCCTTCAGCCTTGCTCTGTGCCCATCCACGGGCTGCCTCCTTTCCCCCAGTCCTGCTGGGGGGCGTCCATGACACTGTCCGAAAGGATCCCGGGGGGGACACCAGGTCCCCAGGCTCGGAGCTCTGTCAGATGCAACAGTCATGCATTAGGGCGACCCAAAAGAAACACCTCCAGGTGGAAATTAAGCAAACTGACAAAGAAGAGCAGAAGAACTCCCCTAGATGAGGCTGGAAGGAAGGCGGCTTGTCTGGAGATCCTCCGTGGGGTTTTATATTGGCTGGGCTTACATAAACTCTCCAGCTGTTCTGAAATGGCAGGCCTGTTTTTAAAAACTTTTCTTTCTTCTATATTTCTGACATTTTCAAGCCATCTCCTATTCTGTGACACTTTAATTATTGAGAACATCAGGATTCTGACAGTGAAACATGCTATCTATTCTCTGTTCGCTCGTTCATTAGTTTTAATTAAACTCTTTAATTTTATTTATGCTGCCACAGACTGATTAACAACTTGCCAGCACAAATCAGGAAGTCTTAAAAAGCACCTTGAGAAATCTTCCTTTCTCTAAGCAAAAATCCGCGGTAATAATGCCGAGATCTGCAGGGTTCCATAAGCCCCGGCTCAGAAATCCTGCCAGGAGCCCCCACAGCAAGTTTAACCGTTTCAGGAAAACGACCTAGGCTCGGTTTCCCCTACAGAAGCATTTCCCGCTGTCCTGAGTGCAACAGTCCGAATGGCAAAGGCCAAAGCCCGCTTCAGTTTTGCCCTGCTCTGCCCCCTTGGGGAAAACAAGGCTCTGCCGGCCCAGCTCTCCTTCCTGTCCAGGAGGCAGATTGCACGACCTCTAAGTCTTCCCTCTAAGTCATGTAAGGGGAACACACCCCGCTAACCATTCTTGAAGGGCAGATCTTCAGGGCGTTGCCTTTATCTCATTCCCCAGCCCAACAAAGCAGCAGCAGCCTTTAGCTCCTCCAGCCCAACGAGGAATGTCCTCTCTCTTCTCCCAACATAGTCCTGGCCATGAATATGATCCAAGATGCTTCACTTTCTAGGACTGGGATCCATCCAGCTCTCCCTGGCCATTTCAGGTGCAGCTGCAAGCATTCTCCAACTCCAAGCCAAGTTTTCTAGGGCTGCTGTGTTAATTGGCAGGAAAAGAATGGCTTAAAAAAACAACAACTTGGCCTTGTCTTGTACCTGCCAGATCCCTGCCCTCATGAAGACCATCCATGGCCTTCAGCGTCTCCCTTACACTCCAGCCAGTCTATCCCAATCTGGCAGCAAACACCCAGGCGCTTGTGGCTTGAGGAGGTAACAAGAATAATCTAATAATCCAATCCTTTATCTGTTCGAGTCCCATGGACTCAGGAAGGGCAGAGCACCTGCTGGCCACCCACTAGAGCCAAGAGAGGATGTGGCAGGAGGGTACATTATGCTGCAGGAATCTCAGTTCACCACACTGGCCCTCCAATACTTTCTCCAGGCTAGCTTAAATGTGGTTTTGTGGCTTTTCTGGAACAGTTCTAGACATGTGGCAAAAATAGCTTAGACCCCGTGTGGGCTGACTCCCTACTCCACATCGGCCACACTACAGGTAACGTATTGCATCCAGTTCAAGTTAATTATCCTCTTCATTAAAATTATGATACAGTTGAAACGTGTGCCTATGTCTAATCCATGGAAACCTTTATAAAATATGAAGGTTGGGCTATTTCTGTATTTTGCATGGCTTTTTCCAATATCATAGCTGATATGATAGCTCATCATGACTTGATGTTTGTCAGGTAAATCCAGAGGTCGTGGAGAATGAACAAGTGGCGTCACACCTGGCTTTCACTGGATGGATGGATGGACGGGCACCCGTCATTTGCTGACCCAATTGCAATTTTAGGACGTTGCAGATACTGAGAAAAAAAAGTCAAGGGGCCCATAAGAGAAACGCTTGGAGACTCGGGTGAGCAGAAACCGCCATCCGTTGCTGGGTGCGGAGGTGGCTCAAAGCGGCCCGAGAAGGTCCCGCAGGCAGAAAGGCGGGTGGGGGGCTCCGGTCCTCGGGCAGCAGCACATTCCCCCCGGCTCCCAGGACAGGAGGCCCCGCGGCTCCCCTCGCCCCTCCCCGCCCCCCACCGCAGACGGGGGTGGGGGGGGGGCTCCCGCGCCCTTTCCAGCCCCCCCGCCTTCCCTCCGGGATGAAAACCGGCGCGCTTATTCCGGGATGGCGCCGTTCGGGCTCTTTCGTGTCGCTCCGTCCGCTCGTATCCACGAGAAGGGCGGGTCACGTGACCCACTGGGATAAAAATCTAATCAACTAATAAACTCTAATGTTCCTCCACCTTGACAACTTTAAGACGGGCGGACTTCAACTCCCAGCATCCCGGGCCTTCAAGGACCGCCCCGTCCCAGCCAATGGCCCACCCGCAGACCGGAAGACGGCGGCCTTCGCGCAGGCGCCCTGGGCGTCCCCTGGCCGGAGCGCCGGTCCCGCCGGAAGTAGAGGAGCCGAGGAGCACATGCGCAGAGGCCTGCCGGGGGCCGTGGCGGGTTGAAAGCAGCCCCGGAGTAGCGGAGCGGGGCTGCCGGCGGCCTCGCCTCCTCCCCCTCCTCCTCCTCCCGAGCGGAGCGCCGTGGCCTCGGGGTGCACCGGGCCCGTGGAATCCCGGGGCTCCTCCGCCTCTCAGTAGGTGCCGCTTTCTCGGCCGCCTCGGTCTTCGGCTCGCCTGCCGCCTCGGGGCCCGAGTGGCGGCCGCCCCAGCAGAGCTACCCTCGCCCGGCAGCCGCTGCCTGGCCCTGCGGCCGAGAGAGGGAGGAGGAGGAGGAGGAGGAGGGCAGGTGGCTCTAGGAAGCGAGCCCGGCTGCACCTGGGGCCCTGGAGTTGGACAGAGGGCTGGAAAGTGGCCGGTGGGCGCCTCCCCCGTTCAGCCCAGCCCACCTGGCAGGGCTGGTGTGCGGGGGAGGGGGGAGCGGCGGCCTCTCCTTGAGCGCACCAGGATCTCCCCATTGTCCCAGTCCGTTTACCTGTCAGGTGGGCAGCCTGCCCCCCCTCCGCCCCCCCCGGACTGCCTGGGAAGGAGGCTTCTGGGGGGGGGGACTCTTTCCTTAAGGGCTGGTTTTTAATAACGACTTTTCATATAGAGACACATATAAACAAACCAATGTGCAAGGACGGCCACAGACTCTGGGCAACCTAGAGTTGAACTAGGTCAAGGCGGGATAAAAGCCGCCTCCTCCTCCTCCTCTTCCTTGAGGGAGGGAGCAGGAGAGAAGAAACCCAGGGAGGCTCCCCGTGCCATCCGGCTGCCAAGGGACCTGGGTGGACTCGCCCAGGCGGAGGCTCTCCTGCCGGGCGGGGGCAGGGCTGGTTTTGCAGCCCAGGTGTTGGGAAGGGAGGGTGGCCGGAGGACCAAGGGCCTCTTCCGTCCTAACTGTTGGGGTGGCAAAGGGGGGGGCAGGGGTGCCTCTCATTGTATCCTGGAGCGGTTCCTAAATAAACACTCACTGTGAAGGGTGACAGAAGAGGGAACAGCCTTTCCTAAGAGGAACCTTGTGGCTGATGATCCTTTCTGTGTATCTCTTCTTTGCAGGCGAAATGCAGAAACCACAGATACGGGGAGCTTGTTTCCCACATTAAAACTTCAGTCATTTGTGTACATTACGCTTATAATTCAGTTGGTAACAACATAAGCAGATTCTCAGGCCAGGCCGAGCGCCTGAGGTTCATCTAGTTCTTGAGCCAACTAGAGCATGAATAGGCAGCCTCATTTGCTCCCTAGAAAGTAATGTTTCTGGAGTTAATTGTGTATCGTGATATATTCTTAATTATTTAAAAATTAAACTTAAATTGATGAGTTTTGTCCTTTATGTAAAATTTCCCATAATCCTTAGATGTGCAAATAATTTCACGCATCTCAATAAGCAAACTATTTAGTTATCGTAGCAATTCTGAGAGCGGATGGTAGTGTGTTGGTCTTTAAGGTTGCAGAACAATCGAATATACCAAGACTGTAAACCTTCCCAATATGATGCTGTAGAGGCTGTTGAATATAATTGGAGTCTAGATGAGATTTTGAAGTGTATTATCTTTACTGATTTTGGGCTTCATGGTTCCATGAAAATTCAAAATTAGAGCTGCTTGAAATGCAGAATCTTGAAATTCAGAGTCTGAAACGGCCTTTTCCTTTTGTGTTTGAACAGGAGATGCCTGCCCAGAAACTCCAGCCGGAAGGAAGGCTTCAAGCCCAGACAATGGACGGCAGCGGCAGTAGCAATGCAAGTCGTAGCGGAGCAGATGAAGCGAATAAGCCAGGGGAGGACGGGATGCCCCGTGAATGTCATATGGGGGACCAGAGGGAGAGGCGGGCCTTGGGGAACAAAGCACCGCCGGCGGAGGCTTTTGTGGGGACCCCCCGAAAGGGACCCACGGTGCTAATTGATCGGCAGCAGATTCGGTCCGTGGCCCCCCAGGACCAAGCGCTTGAGCTCAGAGGCCTGCTGGGAGTCGAGGTCTACGACCAGGAGGTCTTGGAGCACGGAGTCCTTCAGCAGATAGACAAGGCGATCGGGGAAGCCGCTGAAGGGCGTCCGGGTCATGACGCCGCTGAAACGGGCAGCCAGTCTGAATGGGAAGACGTGGGGTAAGCGAAAGGAGGTTTTTACGGTCTGCCTGGGGGTCACTTTGGGACCTTTCCTGGACCCCTTTGAAAGGTCAGAATGGGACAGTGGGCTTGAGATAAAGCGGTTACGTCGGAGAGCAAAGTCTCTGCGTCATCCCTTGATAATTTCCTCTGAAACTTTGCCAAAGGGGCCTGTGGTGATTCCTGGCTTCATTTCAGCCATGAAAAGCCTTTTCCATCCCACAGAAAATAATGGTTTCAAGCCATCAAATGTCCCCTCCCTGACCGGCGAATACTAAGAACACAAGAAGTCCGGTTAGTTCACTTAACATTGTGAAAATATTAAGGTGAAACTGCTGATTTGGATAAGTTGCATTGAATTCAGGATGATAATAAATGCTTTGTGAACTGAAGTTTACAGTTAACACACACACACACACACACACACACACACACGGTCTTGCTGCTAGAGCTCTATCATCAACACTGTAAAGCAGGCTGCGGCTCCTCAGAAATAAAGGGATGTTTGTAGTTCCTATTAATATAGTTATGATCCCTTTTTTAATCCAGTTATTTTAATGTCATTGAATTTTATTTTCAGACCATGTACATCCTCTCCAAAACCACCCGTTGCAAACCATCTGGAGCAAATTAGGCCTCAGACTGATGCTAATGAGCATACCGATAGAAAACTGGATTCTGCAAAAGAACAGAACTGCAACATAGTAAGGGACGGTTACTACTTGTGTGTGACATTTGTTTTAATGGTTTCTGCTGTTTGGAATCATCCGTGTTTAATACTTGTTAAAATTCATTTGAAATTTTGATTTTATATACATAGTGTTGCTTACTGGTAAATAATAGTTGGTTGCGGATTGTTACTACCTCTGAAATCCTCACAAAACCAGCTATTACTAAATCCTTACAACATGCCCTAATGAAAAGAAATATAAAACCTTGTTCAGCTCATTCTTATTTTTTTCCATGGAGAAGTGATTTTTCCAAATGTTTCTTGTCCTAATTCTTCAGCCATTGTTCATGAAGTCCTTCACAAGTCATAGCACTGTAAAGTCAACCGTTGTGTCTTCATGAGATATGTAGGAATACTTAGCCAGCCTATAGGTTAAAAAAATGGAACCCTCAGTCAAATATATCAAGCCAGGTGCCGGTTCATGATCAGGAGCTCCTAAAAGGAGTGAAAAATTCAACGTAGACAGAAATTTTTAAAAAGCAGCAATAGACAGCCTGGTGAGAAATTGTAAAGAACGGGTTTTATATCTGTTAACTAAGGGGAGGTGAAGAGATAGTGAAACTGTATATACTTTTCACAGTGAAGGTGGCAGTCACTTCCTTAGGTTTTCTTTCTTTCTTTCTTTCTTTCTTTCTTTCTTTCTTTCTTTCTTTCTTTCTTTCTTTCTTTCTTTCTTTCTTTCTTTCTTTCTTTCTTGACATTTTAATATATTTATTTTTCTTTTTAGCTTGTGTTACTGTGTTTCCCCAAAAATAAGACTTAACTGGAAAATAAGCCCTAATACGTCTTTTGGAGCAAAGATTAATATAAGACCAGGTCTTATTTTTGGAGAAACACAAGTAAGTTTTTTATTATTATAATTAAAGCTTTTAATAAAAATATTATTTAAAAAAAAATCCTAAAGACAGGGTGGCCGAGGAAGGATTTCTTGTGGCCTTAAAGTAAAAGTAGGAGTGACTTTCAGCTTCTAACATAGAATCCTTCTCATATCAAAATGTAAATATTCAGGTTTTATCTAATATGGTTTTGCATTGAACGTTATATATATACATATACATATATATGTGTGTGTATATTATATATGTATGTATGTATGTATATGTATATGTGTATATGTTAAGTTTTCATGGGTATTTAAATGTATGGTATTCAGCTTTGTTCGGGTATTTTCCCATGTCATTATAGTTGTGCTTTTAAAGTTGTAGCAACGTTTCAGCAGAATCTCATCTGCCATCATCAGGCTTCTGAATAGTGTTCATGGCCAAAGCGCTAATTGCCAGAACCAAACGCCTGGCAGACAAGACACACATAAAGACTGAACTATGCACTCTGACTAAAGTACTGACAGCTAACAGCTTCCACAAAAGCAAAATCACTGGCTTGATCCACAAAAACACACTGAGACATAATGGAGACCTAGGAGATGAACAGACCTATGGAACTGTTGTCCTGCCCTACATAAGAGGTACTACAGACAAAATCAGTAAGATACTACACAGGCATCACATCAAGACTATCTTCAAAACAGACAGAAAAATAGCAGCCATCCTTAGAAACCCCAAAGATAAAATTGACCTGGAAAACCAAGGCATATACGAAGTCCCCTGTGCATCATGCCCTGCCACATCCATTGGACAGACCATTAGAAGAATAAGTACCCGCCTGGATGAACACAAAAATGCAGTAAAAAAGCTGGAACACACTTCCTCACTAGTCCAACACATGAAAGCAACAGGTCATAGCATCGACTTCAATGGCACCAAAACCCTAGCCACTATAGAAAACCCCAGCCACAGAACTATCAGAGAAGCCATAGAGATTGAAAAAAGACCTGAAAGCATGAATAGAAGAGATGACTCCACCAGACTGTCAATTATCTGGAAGCCTGCACTCACAAACCAAAAAATGTCCACACCACTAGCCAGGCAAACACCTGGGCACAAACAGATCCCCCCTGAAACCTCCAGCTCAAACACACCCCAACCAGGCACCCAGATGAAACCTAGCTTCCTAACAAATGATAGCCGTCCATTTACTCGGAGCCAAGGTGCACTAAAAGCCTCCAATACAGGAAACACAATGTTGCCAGCCAATCAAGACACAAAAAAAGCCACAAAATAGACAGAAGATATTAGAAACACCAATCAAGCAGAACACAGCAAACTCCAAGACCAATAAACACAGACCAAGACTCCCAAGCAATCAGGATGAAGAAAAAACCATTCTGGCATAGCAGTAGGCTAGCCCCAAATTTAAAACTGAAACAACTGTAAAAGTCTGACTCACAGACGAACACAATACAGAATTCTGCCTGATGATGGCAGATGAGATTCTGCCGAAATGTTGCTACAGCTTTAAAAGTACAACTATAATGACGTGGGAAAATACCCAAACAAAGCTGAATACCATACATGTAAGTACCTGCGAAAACAAGAAAACACACACACACACACACACACACACACACACACACACTGCCTGCCTGTCTGTCTGTCTGTCTATCAAAATTGGATTTCACAGCCATTTGAAAACGTTGCCTGTAGTAGTGAATGAGGAACTCAATGTATTGAGTGAAGAACATTGGAGAGTCTTGCCTTGGGCCAGGAAGACAGAAAGGGTAGCTTTTCCCGTAATGTGACTGGATGTTTTCCATCGCTCAGGTACAAAACCTTGGCAGACTCGCCGTGCATAGAAAGAGAGTTTCCCCCACTCAGCTCTTACTAACTTGCTTTTATCATTTCAGGAGCAAGAGTTTAAGAAAATGAAAACGAAACAAAAGCACCTTCAAACTGCAGGTAAAGACGAAGATCCTGATGACGGGACGGTCCCTGCTGCCGTTGGAGGAGACAAAGCGAAGGAGTCCAGGGATGACTTTGGAGGCCATTTTGGTATATGTTTGCTTCAAATGAAATTTTGGTACTTGAGTGCAAATGAAGCACGCTAATGTATTTCAGCGGATGGTTCTTTAGAGAGATTTGGCACTGTTTTAATTTTGCACACCTGCAAAATGGGATCTGTGAGTACCCGTGTGGGAATTTTTTCACAAATGAAAGTAAATCTTGGGATGGCTCCGAAGGGACGCCCGTCCCCTTGAGATCAGAACATTGGTCTTAATAAATTGCAAGTGTTAATCAAATGAACGGAGCTACAGAAAATGTTTAAGTTGACAAAGAGCATGATTGAAATATATTTTTCATTGCAATATTATCTGTCAGCAGTTAAAATTATGCGGAGTAGAATAACGTCGTTTTAATGGAGCGAGCTATCTTTTGAGTATTGGTGGTTGTATATGTATATTGAAACACTAAACACCCACTGGAGACTTCCAGAGAAAATATGACTTTGCCTTTTAACAGTTAAAATAAAACGGAAGGCTTGAACAGCAGGAGGTTTGTTGGGGTGAACCGTTTGTCTGAAAAACTTGGAATCCTTCAGTTCCAAAGGGCTGCTGGGGCCTCCTGCGTGATGGAGGGGTCCAGTTTGGAATCCCCCAGAGAAGGGATTCGCTCTGCTGAGCAGAGTCGGGAGAGGAAGAAGGGGAAGTCTCTCTGGGTGGTGCCTTGGTAGAGCCTTTTTTAGTCACTTAGTTGGAGTTTGCCTTTCTGTAGCTCACATCCGTTATTTCACAACCTGTTTCCTGGGACGATGGAGAATAGGGCTTGGTCTGCTTCTAACAGCTTTCCCAACGTGGACAAATTACACGCGTGGCTCTTATGTGCACTTGGTGGTGGTGGTGTTAGGAAAAGGACATTCTGTGTAGGCCTTTCCAATGTGCTGAAGAGCCTGGGTGTCTCTCTCTCTCTCTCTCTCTCTCTCTCTCTCTCTCTCTCTCTCTCTCTCTCAGCTCCCGGTCCTTCATCCCTCGGAAGAATGTTGATGTCAGTGCAGGAAGAGACCGAATGGGAGAAACTCGTGCGAACTGGCCAGATGACTCCCTTTGGGACGAAGATGCTTCTGAAAGAAGAGAGGAAGCCCCGTCGGATCATGCTGAACGAAACGTCGGGTTTTGAAAAGCTTTTGGCGGATCAGGCGATGCTCCTGTTCGAGAGGAAGAGAGCCCCGTTTCGTAGGGGAGGCCGGCAGAAAGCGCCCTCCCAGGGCAGCCGGGCCCAATCCCCGGCCTCCCTCCCCAAAGGGGGCAAGAGGGGCAACGGCCCACGGAAAGCTGGAGGCCCTCAGCGGCGGCAGCGGCAGCAGCAGGGTCTCCGCCTGCAGGCCAAAGCCAAGCTCCCCCCGGATGGGGAGTCAGAGAAGGGGGGGCAGCAGGAGGACGGGGAGGCCCATGGATGCGGGGGGTCTCAGGAGGAGGACGGGGAGTCTTTTCAAGAGGGCCAGGAGGGGAATCGTCCGGTGTCCTGGGAAGCCCCACTGAAGCCAGAAGATCAAGAGGACTCGGATGAGGATTTCTTCCCAAGCCCTTCCGAAGAAGAAGAAGACGACGACCAAGAAGAAGAAGAAGAAGTGGACATGATCAGGAAGCGGAGAATAAAGAGATACAAGGATGACGGCAACGAAGATTACTATAAGCAACGGCTAAGGTCAGTGTGAAGCACATACCTGTACATTGGAAGGTCCAGATTATGGGATTAAACCAGGTGAAGTTGCGGGTAGCCCTTGTTTAGCAGCAACCACAGTTGGGTCCGGCAATATAGTGGCTAAGTGGAAGATCACGAGAATGCAACTGTGCTTTTATTTTTAGTTCAGCTTTCCTTTTTCCCCATTCCCCTGTCCTGCGCGATGCTCTTCCCAGCCCTGGGATCATTTGCATAATAAGGGAATTAATGTTTGCATTTACATTCCCTGGAACGGAAGGAACTACGGTGGGGAATACACGGGTCGAAGGAATGCCCTAGGACCTGGCGGCCCCCTGCGCTGAATCAGCTGGGTGAACAGCCGAGGCTGGCCCATCCCTTTCGATACGTAGTCTCCATGCCTGCTTACTCTCTTGTAATCCTTTCCTCTCCAATCTCTGCAGGGGGAGGGGAGGACAGTGGGAAAAAACTAGTGAGGCAGAGGAAAGGTGGCTTAAAGAGGTTGTGTGCCCGTTACTCTCTTGTAATCCTTTTCTCTCCAGTCTCTGATCTGAAATAGATTAGACCAAATATTTTTAGTGGATGCTTCTGTCTCAGAAGTGTCGTTAGTTCAACATTTTTAGTAAATGAAAAGGCAGAATTGTTACCTTGCGGATACAAATTTGATGTTATTAAAGAACTGCTTGTCTTGGGTAGACAAAGACTGCCATTTTTATGTGCCTTTTTCCTTCTTGCCTTTACTTGCTCAGAAACTCCAAATTTCTTTGAATACTTGGATTATTCCAGTTGTGTAATTCCAGTTATTAGAAGGTTATTGGGGAATTTAAGTCCAGCTTGATAGATAATTGAGAAATTATGCCCTAGAACAGGGGTGTCAAACTCAAGGCCCTCAGGCCGGATCCAGCACATGGGGCCGGCCTGGAAATATCGAGGGACCGACCCGCGGTGCCTCTGGTGCCTCTGCCCGGTCCGCGGGCAGCCCCTCCTCCCCTGTCTCCTTTTTTCCACCCTCCGTGGCCTCCTGCATCAGTCTGCTGGCCAAAAAACAGCTTAAGAAAACAGACGTCTTTTTGAGAGGCATTGCAAAGAATTAATGCATATGTTAAATGTAAAATATTTGTTATTTTCTTAAAAGTTAGCTTTTTTCATTAAGCTAGCTCAATATTAAATCATTTTAATTCAGTGTTTTCATCAAGAGTAATTTATTTTGATTGAAAGTTTTAATGTGATCCACATTTTAAATCCATTCCAGCAACTTTTTTAAAAAAATCACCTTAAGACTGTGGCAATTCATCCTTGGTAAAGTTCTACGTTTCCTGCAGTTGCTGAAGTTACCATAAAAGCCTAAATGACACTTAGAGACACGGCTAACGCCGATTGCCGGGGAAACATTCCACCTGAGGTTGCCCAGACACGTCGGCTGCTGAGGCTGTCAGGCGGCATCTGTGCACGCTGACGTCGTCGTGCCCCCGCTCCCTCCCCAGGTGAGCCCCGCTAAGGGAAGCGCTCCTGGGAGATAAAAAACGGAGTGAAATTGCCAGCCAGGAGGCGTCATTTGCATTTCACGTCTTGCGGTTGATAGTTGAGGGAAACAGGGTGGGCTTGCTTCCCTCGCCCGATACTCACGGCTGCTCCTCCTGGGCTGCTGGGTTGAGTGCTTGGCTGTGTGGGGAAATCCCGCTTCCTTCAAAAAAAGAAAGGGAGGAAGGAAGAAAATGAATTTTCCTTCCCACAGAGAAGCCTTCAGGATTGTACTGGGGAGACGGTTCTTCATCATGATTAAAATATTACGATGTTGAAGCCTGACAGCCAGCTGGGGGTCTCCTCTGAACATCTGAAGCGCCAGGCCAATTAAAAAGGGGGATTCCAGGGAGAGGCAGGTAGGAGGCGAGCCAGGAGGAGGAGGAGGAGGAGGAGGACTCCCCACAGGGGCCCTTTGTCTGCAGCGGTGGCCAGGAGGTGAGGGGGCACGCGAGAGGACGAGATAGAGGGGGTTCTGTGGTCCTATTATGCGTGAGGGCGGTTTCTGGCGTTGGCGGTAGGTCTGTTGTGGGCACTGCCTGCTTTATGATTTGCAAAATATCGAGTATAGAACCCTAGGACTGGAAGGGACCTCGGAGGTCCTCTAGCCCAACCTCCTGCCCAAGGCAGGGGACCTTACTCCGTCCTGGACAAAGGAACTCCCTTTGCCGTGTTGCCCTGGTCAAGAGAGCCACGGAGGGGTTGGATGGACATAAGTTGGCCGTTTGGCCAAGCAGCCTCCCATTTTTGGAAGACGGTAGATGATGCCCAAAGCCTGCCCTGGTGGGAAGTAAAGCACCTTTTTTTAGGAGTAGGAAATTTGTATATTTAATGGGCACCCCAGTCTCCCAGCCTCTCCCCATAAAATGCTGTCATCTTTTTTAAGTGCATCTCCTTTGGAAAGTTCTTTTGAACCTCTTTTAAAACAAACTCAGTGTTTCAAGAGGCATTTAAATGTTGCGTTTTAAGGACCGGGTAATCCAAAATACCAACAACTTCGTAAAACTCGGGACCGTATACGCTGAGTAGGAATCCAAGTACAGCTTTCATTCCTAATTTTCAGTCAGTTTTTCTTCATTTGTTAAGGCGTGTAATTTTGATAGCATCATCCCAGCTGCCAAGGAAGCAGCAATTAGACCGACTTAGCACAAGTCGTAAACAGATCTGAAGAATAAATCGTTCTCTCGGTTTCCAAAATGATAACGATCGTTAAGGGATTCTTGTCTTTTTGAAATAAAGAAGCGTCGTCTTCTAGAAACATAAACTATATAACCCCAGCTTGATTCCTGGGTATATTTTGAAACCTCAGCTGGTTCATCTTTCTCCTGTCCTCACAGTACATCAAAATATCATTTTGCTTAATGCTATCCTTTTACAGCAATTGGACTAAATAATATGCTTTTTCTTGTTCGTTACAAGGTGTCTAATCCCATGAAAACAGACAGCTGTGGAAGTTAGACACTGGAGGTGATTACTGAAAGAATTACAAAGGAAGGAAGGAATCAGTTTCAGTAATGATTAATCACTTTTAATTGTGGTTTTGGAATTTTAAATTCCTGGCATATACACGATGGATTGATCGTGTATGGTTTTGGTACTTAATGTATTTTAACTTAAATTGTGGACTTGCACAATCGTATAGTGCTCAGTCGGTTGATTGCAATGGCCGATAAGGCCAATAAATAAGTTTAAAACAGCCATTTTGAGTCCAAAGAAACCGTCCATTATACTGATTGTGCTGTTCCGTCTGGGAGTGTCCCAAGCTTAAACGTGGAGCTGTTTCAACTTCTGGTTAGGTTTGGGAGAATTACTGAAACTAAAATGACATTTTGAGTTTAAAACCTTTTGTACACAATTATGAAGTATTTTACAGTTAAAAAAACCTATTGATTGAAGAGTATTCAACTTTGCCTGAATTAAATGCAGCAATTGTCAGGTTATTTTCCGTAAGAAAGGGTTGATTATTATTGAACAAAGCGCTGTTTTTATAAGGTAAAAATTAGAAATAATAATAGAAATGTTAAATCCTATAAACAAGAACATGAAGTCAAAAATGATGCTTCTTTAGAAAGTAACCAGAATTGAGACCCTGGTATGATACCCGGGGCGCGACACAAAAATAACCAAGACACAAAAATAGAAGAAAGTCCCTCTAATGCCTCCAACTTGGCCCCAATGTCCAATTATCCTCGGCAGGATATCAAACTCTTAAAGAAAAAACAGTTTACGGAGGGAGTAAATGCTGTCCCCACCCAAAGCAAAGTTAATTCGAAATAAAAAACCCAACACACCACACTGAAGGAATTACTACGACAGGCAAGGATGATCAATCGCAGACTTCTGCCAAATAACAGCAGCAACCACAGTTGGGAGGAAGCCAAACCCCAGATAAGCTCAGACACAAGAATGCACGCTTTGCTTCCAGCACCTTTGCCATGCACAGTTTGTCCTTTTAACCGGTCCTCCCAGCTGCAGCCCATGAAGGGAATCAGGGCCCCTTCCTCCCCCGTAGACCACGCCACCCACGTCTCTGCCTTATCCGCTCCTCCCTGCGTGCCCTAGGATGGAGAGGGGATGGGCCTGGGTCTTCCTCTGACTGCCCATCCGGCCTCTGCCCTTCCCCAGGTTCCTCCACGACCACCAGAGCCAAACTCCCACTCCCTGTCAGCTGGTCCTCCTCTCCCTGGAGCCGGATGGCCCTGGGGCTTCAAACTTCTAAGATGTTACAAAGTGTGGAGTCCACAGTAAAAATAAATGAATATATTAATTACCACCTAACTGACCTAACCATTTTATTTATTTATTTACACAGAGAAACAGTTTTTAAGCCAGTGGCTCAGGGGAGTCCTCCCCCCCCCCAATGCCCCTCCCCTCTGTTTTTGCTCTTGTTTTGACCAGATCCTGAACATGCCAGGATCTGAAATAAGTTCTGATGCTGCTTCTTAAACCCCTTGGAAAGCCCCCAGCCCCGCCAGGGAGCCGAAAGGATCCGGTTTCCGCCTCTGCGGTGGGGACAAAGACGTGTGCAGAGAGCAGAACGGCACCGGGGGTGGGGGGTGGGGGCTGATGGCTGCAGTTGCGTCCCCGGTTAGTGTTGTGCTCATGAAGAAGGGGTTCAGCTCTTCTGAGTTAGGGGGGCTCAAGGGACACAGGGGTGCAAAATACCCCAATGTCATAACGTGAATTACTTTGTTTATGCGTTCAGGCACTACAACTCTGGGTGGCCCACAAAACCATGATGAAACCAAACATCCCCAAAGCAAATCCCAGCCGTGTCCCCTGAAGCCCCAGCCGCAGTGGCAAGCGGACTCCCTGCGCGCCAGGGTCCCCTTCTCCCGGGGCTTGAGGGAGGGGCTCCGTCTTGAGAGGGGGAGGGGGCATTGGCCTCCTTTCCTGCCATGTCCTTCCTCCGGACCTTGGCCTCCCTGGGCGGGAGCCTCCAGGAGGGGCGCCCAGACCGGTTCCTGGGTGGCTTCTCTGGGCCTTGTCCCTCTGAAAGACGGTCGCCTTCTCTGCAAGCACAGAGCTGCGCTCGGGACACGTGCAGGGGTGGGGATTCCCATCATGGTCTTTAAAAGGCGACAGACTTGTATTAAAAAAAACAACAACCCGTAGGTTACATTTTCAGTCATTTAAAAAACCGACTGAGGATTTCAAAGCAGAAGGCAGCCCCCCCGTTGCTCTTTGTCTTCCTTCTAACTTTTCTGCTTCTGTCTGGGGAGAAATTGCTGGACGGCGTCTCTTCCCTTCTGCTCCAGAGCCAGTTTAGAGGTCGAGCCGTGGGGGCTGAGTCTCTTACGCACCGGAGGGCCCCCTCTTTCCTCATCCTCTGGAGAGGGTAAAACTTGGGGTTTTTTTTATTAATTAGGATGAATAAAGCTAGAAAAGTAACCTGCTCTTTCACGAACTATCTCGTTTCCACATAGCAAAATCATTTGAACTTTTGTGAGAAGCAATTTCTTGTTCCTCCTATAAGTTCAAAACCCTCCTACGCAGAGGACTTTTGTATTGGGAAGCCATGTTAATTCCATTTCTCCCGGGCAGCTCGCTTGGGGTGCAGTAGGGAAGGTGCTGGACCAGGAGTGGGAGTTTCAGTCCTGCTTTAGGCACGGGAGCCAGCTGGGGCCAGTCACTTCCCTCGGCCCTAGCGAGAAGGCAATGGCCTGCCGCCATTCCACTCCATGGATTGGTCGCGTAGCTGCAAGGCTGAGTCCAGGCGTACAGAGGGCGTGGACCCCCCCAGGCCTCCCTTCTCTGGCTCCCCCGCCTAGGAGCTCTGGCCAGAGTTTCCACAAGGGTCCCTGCACGGTTCCCTTGAAGGACCAGCCTGTGAGGTCAGGTCGAAGGAGTCACAGGAGGCCTCGGGTATTGAGTTGGGATGAATTGGGAGGGGGGGGGATGGAAGCGTTGTGGCCCCGATCTTGGGGTCTGGATGAGGATGGGGCAGGCTGCACCTGTGGTTACAAAACCCTCTGCCCTTCGCCTCGCTTGGCTTGGTGTTGACCACGTTACGCCTGGCCTGGCTGAACGTGGAGGGATGCAGAATAGTTAGCTCCAATTCCCTTCCCTTCAAGGAAGGCCAGTCCTGGGAGGGAATGGATTCCCCTTTCCTGGGCCTTGGGATTAACCTCTAGGATGCTTATTGTGGGCCTGGATATTGTAAACGTTGATTTGTTTGACTTAAATTTTTGTCCCATTTCCAGAGTGACCTGGCTGTGCTCTGAGAAGGACGATGGGGACGGCGGCAGCGTAAAATATGCTTTTCACGTTTACTCTTTCTTCCCTGCGAGCTGCCTGAAGTGCCAGGTTTTCTAACTTCGGTGGGATGTTGTGCTGATTCTTACCTTAATTTCAGGAGGTGGCACAGACAGCAACTAACAGGCCAAAGCGGCTGTCAGAGCACGGCTGGAGAGTCAGACGAAAGCGATGCGGAATTTTTCGAGGGTTTTAAAGTTCCGGGTTCCCTCTTCAGGAAACTGTACAAGTAGGTATATGAAAAGATATACTAGTTCTCCTTCTTAAAAAGTTTTATTTAAAAAACCCCTCCCTCCTTCCCTCCCTTCCTGCAAGAATAGTTTTGGGGAAATGTTGAAAAGTGTACTGGGGAGTGAGAAAAAGTTACAGGAAATCACAAGCAGACCACAT
The DNA here is from genome assembly GCF_049901715.1 of Pseudonaja textilis. Taxonomy (NCBI): domain Eukaryota; kingdom Metazoa; phylum Chordata; class Lepidosauria; order Squamata; family Elapidae; genus Pseudonaja; species Pseudonaja textilis. Next base: position 52,979,188 of record NC_141997.1, read on the forward strand.
TAGCCATACATTTCGGAGTCCCTGGCCGGAGGGAGCGGCTGCAAATCCCTCCGCCTCTCCCGAGGACGGAGTCCGTCCGATACTCTCTTGACCGCCCCAGTCAGCCCTGAGGTGCAGTCATAGCCGTTGCCCTCTAGGGTGGTCAGATGGGGCTTTCGAAGGTCTCCCTCTTCCTCCTAGCTGCTGAGGATCTGTATGGTCCCGTGCCCCGTCCCCCCGTCCCCGGTCCTCGCTTGGAGGCGGCTGCTTCCCCTGGCCCCGCGACGGCCTCCCTTTCCAGGTGGTCACTGTGAGAAACGTTACCTGACACACTGTGTGCTTGGCTCCCATCTTTCCCCCGGGGGCATGTGCTCTCGGTGTAGAGCCCGAGGGCCGAGACTGGCAGGAGAGCCACAAGGGGAGACCGTCTCTTGGATAAACGCAAAGTAGTGCTCCGTTTTCAAGCTGCAGCTGATTAATTGATAGCTTCGGTCATGGATTTGGAATTATTTATTTGCTTTAATCTGGAGAAGTGCCTCTAGTTGGTGAATTTTCTCTTATAATTTATTTACCAGGTAGGGGCCTCCTGCTTCTGCCTATTTTAATTCAGCTTAGTTGGCTCGGAACTTGTGTCAACACTCATTTCGGTGCTCTTCTCGCCCCCAAGGAGACCCTCCAAGGAGAGGTTTCTGTGGTTTCATACAGTTTGGTAAACCCTGATTTCCTAACCATGATTGCTGAATAATCTACCCTTGTCTGGAATTACACAGCATGTTACTCCCTAAACCATGGTTTCTGTGCTGCAGGGCCTGGATGGAAGCTTAGCTAAGGCCAAATAAACCACAGGATGCCTTCGCAAAATGTGTGGATTCAATTTTATTCATAAACCATGGTTATCTGATGAGGTTATTGCACATGGTTGGACACTCAACTGTTTGTCAGTTCCCTGCCATTTTGAGGGAAGAACTGGGTAAAAGGGCTCTTATATACAGTAAATCACTGCACCTAAAATAAGAAGATAATATTAATGCCCCCCAAAAAAAAAACCCCACCTGAGGAAAAACAGAAGTACTCGGCCTGGTCTAGGGAACCCCTTGCCATCCCTGCCACCTGTTGGTAATCCCCTTTCTTCCGATCCATCAGAAGTCGGCTGTCTGTCTGGAACCCGGCCATCATCCTGCCATGGAAGCGCAATTAATAAAACATCACCTTAATTTGAGGAGAGCCTTTGGCTCTTTAAGGTCCCTGGGAACAGGCCCCTTGGTTACGAGGAAGCCGCTGTTGCGTTTCAACATCTCCCCGCAACCTGCTAGGCTGCTAAGAGCCCCGGTCCCTGGGGGTCCCACCCGACGAAAGACGGGGACGGTCAACGGAGCAGCCCTCGTGCTGCACATCGTGAGGGGCCCTTCGTGGAACTCCGAGCCCTTCTGGCTGTGGGGCCTGCTGCAAAGCCCACGCGGGCGGGGCGGGCGGAGGAGGCCGGGCGCGAGGCTCACGTGCTCCCTTCGCTCTCTCCGGCGGCTTCCCTCTTTGCAGGTACCAGCAGACAGGTGTCAGGTGGCTGTGGGAGCTGCACTGCCAGCAGGTAGGAGGCATCCTGGGAGACGAGATGGGCCTGGGCAAGACCATCCAGATAATTGTCTTCTTGGCAGGCCTGAGTTACAGCAAGATCAGGACTCGCGGCACAAATTACAGGCAAGTGCTCTTCCGCAGACCCTCCGTCTGTGAAGCGCGATGAATATTTCATGGGATGTATTGCCATAGAGAAGAAACGCATTCATTATTAATGACATTTCAATTACAATATTTCTTTAATTCTTACTGGGGAACATCAAAGCATTTTTTTTATGAGACAGTGGAGCTGGAGGGCAGGAAAAATTAAACATGTCACACTCTTAATGAATTCCAGGCATCGGGGCTTCGTTTTGTAGCTGAGCCTCACCAGATACCGTGGGTCAGATCTGTTTGTCAGGCTGGGCAGCGCCACGAGGTTACTTGCAGCACTAATAGTTTACCGGCTCCTTTAGTTTACAGTGTTGGTGATACTGGTGCACGTAGGTAGGCGTCCCCTGGGTGAGAAGGTAGGACATATTTGATCAGGGCCAGTTTGAACGATCACACAGTAAAGTATACTGTGAAAATTCCTGAAGGACTGACAGGGCCCCCTCTGTGGAGGTGCCCGAGTGAAATCCCTGGGCAGGTTGGGCTTAGCCCGGCTCTTTCGTCCTCCAGGGAAGGAAAAAAAGTGCTCCCGTTTAGCCAGAGCCTTTCAGCTTGGATGAGAGGTTTTAACTTTTTATCAGCTTAACAATTTGGGTTTTCCAGTAACTGGGCCTGGAGGCAGAGATGTGAACGCAAAATCAACGGAGTAGTAATGAAATACCCTCCAAAGCAATTCGCTGCTGATCAGTCCCCTGCTGCTGGTGCGTGTCCCCCCCAATTTCCATCCCCTTGAAGGGCAGGCACAACTGGAGGCCAATGCAGCGTAGATAGTTAGCCCGTGGAAGTTTTCTGTGGTATACTAGTCCAGTTTCTGGCCTTGTGGCAAGAGCTGTACTCTACTGGTGGCTGAGGAATTCTGGGAGTTGAAGTCCACGGGTCATAAGAGACGCCGTAGTTGCCCGTCCCCGTGCAAGGCGTTCCAGTTGCCTTTGGGAAAGGCCGGGGGACGTGAGACGTTGTGGACGACCGAGAAAACCCAAGAACACCAAAGCAAAGTCTGTGTGCCTCATTGATGACATTGACAGTAAACGGTAAAAACCCTGAAGATCAATCCGGAGAAGGCTGGCTGTAACATTTTGGTCTTCACCGTTTCCAATAAAAAGTAAAAAAATAAGAGACGTTGAATTTAACCTTTGCAGGGAGGCTCTTCCACGGCATTGATGCTGCTGCAGAAAAGTCCTGCAAAGAAATTTGGAAATTTGGAAGTCTTGCGGGAGGATAGATAATGGCTTGATAAGCAAGTTGCAGTTGTGGGCCACAAACAGTATCTGATGTGACATGGATAAGAAGGAAAAAAAGAGAGATTATAATTACAATTTGCATAAATAGAAGCCTTGTTTCCACTCAGGAGAAGAAATAGTGACTGTTGTGTCATAGTGTTAATTACGCATTTAGTACTTTGCCAAATTGCAAGCATCCTGTCTTAGCGTGGAGTTTTAAAAAACTGCAGCAAGTTTTGAGAAGGGAAATTTGGCTTCGGTGTCCTTCAGCTTTCATTCATGAAAAGGATCCCGAATCCCTGGCAGCCGAGAGATCCGCCCTCCGCATGAGGCGTGACCCCCGAGCCCCCCCCCCCCTGGCTGCCCGTCCCAGGCAGGCCTTGTGACGAGGATGTTGGGCCAGAGCATTGCAGCCAATGGCGGAGCAGAACGAAGCGTCAAGGGTTGAGGCCTTTTCCCTTGGCCCAGGTGGAGGAGGGATCCGGGCGGGCAGGCAGGCGGGGCTCTGGGGTTTGGTCCCCCTGGGTGCCCTGGACCCCTGGCCTGCCCTCCCTCTATCCAGGAGCTGGGTTGGTTCTGGGGCGTGAGCCGCTTGGTCCCTGGGTGCCTGTGGAGGCCCTCGGCCGTGCCGGTGCCGGTTCTCTCGCAGGGCCTTCTCATTCCCCCCAAGGCAGCTGGGCTGTTCCGTTCCTGGAGGACGAAGAACAAGACGTGGCGTTTTTCCTCCGATGAAGCTTCTTGGGTGGGAAGCCAAAGGTTCGCCTCTTCCTCCTCGTGGGGGAAAAAGGGTCCAGCTGCCTCTGGGGGAAGGAAAAGCCCCTTTGAGGCGATCGATCGTTGGGTGTGTCTGGGGGAGGCCCCGTGGGAGGAGCCTGCCGGGCTTCCTTCTCTCTCCCAAGACCCAACTGGGCACGACAAGAGCAAGCTGCCATTTTGCTGAGCTCAGCCGACAAAAAGGGCGATGAGAGCGCTCCTGGCCTCTGGGAAGTCTGGCGCGGGAATGGCTTCCTTCTTGTAGGCAGGTGGTGACTGAGCCCTTCCTCCTGTCTGCCCCAGGCACAGAGGGCTGGGTCCCACGGTGATCGTGTGTCCAACCACCGTCATGCACCAGTGGGTGAAGGAGTTCCACGCCTGGTGGCCCCCGTTTAGAGTGGCCGTTTTACACGAGACGGGCTCCTACGCCGACAAAAAGGTACCTGCTCTTTTCCTCTCTTTGTCCTTCTTTCTTTCTCATGACTCTGTTAACGTCGGCCTTCCAAGCTCTCCCTGCATTTAGGGAATATCCCCATACGGGAGCAGTCCTGGTGATCTCAGATATTGTGAACTGCACGCTGCTTGTGCATAGTAACCAAACGCAGTGATTTCACAGCCTTCGGAGCTCCACACGAAGTTTGGGTCCTTGTGCAGCGCCTTCCCAGAATTTTGAAATTTGAAATCCCTTTTGCTCCGGCCATTCCTCTTTCAGGGTCCGTGGGGGCCCCACCCCCCACCCCCGCCGTCCCCGGGTTGCAAGGTGTTTGGGGCGAAGTCCCCCTTAGCTGCCTTTCAGGTGTCCCGTGTGAAAAGGCACCTGTGTCCAAAGTGCAAGGACAGGATATTCAGCAGAACGTCTCAAGGGCCCTGTTAGAACGAAATCATGGGGCCAAGAGAATAATACAGGGCCCAACTGTCAAGCCGCTGGACAGAGTATTTTAATTGGGATTATCTTGTAATAATTAGATTTGTGTAGGTTCAGAGGTCCAAGTTATTCTTCCATTTCTTACGCATTTTATAGCTTTAGGCACCTGTGTTGACAATGGTCCCTGAACATCCAATGTATTAATAATAGCCAGAATTTTAATGGTAGTCCTCGCTTAACAACCGGTCACTTAGTGGCTGTTCGAAGTTATGACAGATGTTGAAGGTTTGAGAGTCCTTCCGTTTTCCCTGGGACGGCCCTGCCCCCCTTCCCTCCGGTGGGCTGGGCGGGGGGCGGGGGGGGCTTATTACGGCACCAGTCGTGGGGCAGTCTGGAAGGGAGGCATGAGCCCAGCAGGAGAGGGGAAGGCAGAGGCCGGGGGTCGCCTCGGGGAGCCCCTCCAGGGAGCCCCAAGAGCCCCCTTCCCCTCCAGGACCGAGAGGAGGCGTGGTGGGCTTTACATCCCCTTCAGCTGAGGGGGAGAAGTGGCCGTGATGAGTGGCCTCCCCGTCTCTTCCTTCCTTGTCAGCACAACTCCTCCTTTAATAAAGTTTTGGCTTGAAGGAAATTTTAATTAATTACAGCTTGGGTAAACCCCGGAGCCAGAGTGGGCCTGGGCTGCGCCTGCCCGCCTGCCTGCCTGCCTGCCGTGAGTGGCTTTACTGGGCCATCCTGGCTGCTCCTCCCTCCCCCTCCCCCCTCCCTCCCCTCCTGCGCTGACAGCGTGATTTATGGATGCTGTTTCCTACCTCTGCTTTGATTGCCCTCTAGGAGGGTTTGGTCTCCTGAGCCTCTGCGAGAGCAGCAGCCCTCCTTCCTCCCTCCCTCCCTCCCTCCCTTCCTTCCGCAGAGCATCTTTTAATGACAGTGGGGCAGCCCTCCTCCTCCTCCTCCTCCTCCTCCTCCTCCTCCTCCGCCTGCTTCTTCGAGTCAGGATAATTGCAGACATACCCTATTAATTGCAAAATCTAGGAGAGGTTACGCGCTCTACAAGCTTTTAATTTGAAAGCGCCTCAGACAGTTTCTCCTTCTTGGGTCTGAGCAGAGACGTCAGCAGCTCCTGCCAGAGGCCGGGAGGGGGAGGGAGGAAGCCCTGCCCTGGGCCAGGGGCCCGGGGCCGCCTCGGAGGAGCCTGGCTGGAGGAGTCCAGGGCCCCAGAGGCTCCCCACGCCAGTGGCCTGCTTGGGAGGGCACGCACTGCAAATCCCCCCCCCCGGCCCGGCTGCCTTCAAGGGTAATACGAGCAGGAGGTGCAGGCAGGGCATCTAAATGGCTGGACGGCCTTTTCTTAAGGATGACGGAGTCGCGGGTGCCGTCTCTGAGAGGGTCAGACTAGATGGTCTCCAGACCAGCCCCTGCATGTAGTGGCACCTACGTTTTCAGCCATCTTTATGTTTAGTCCAGATAGTCCTTGACTCACAGACTGAGCCCAAGCTTTCTGCTGCTAAGGGCGTTTTGTCCCAATGGACGACCGTTCTTGCCACAGTTGTTAAGTAAAGCACACGTCATAATTATGAACCAGAACTGCCAAGCGCCTGAATTTTGATCCTGTGACCCGGCGGGGCTGTGGGGGCTGCGAAATGGGAAAACAGCCACCAGTCCCTTTTGTCGGTGCCATGGCAACCTCCAACAGTCACGAAAGGAACCAAAAGTCGAGGACTACCTGTCGGGGCGGGGCGTGTTTAGTGCCTGAAGTCCCGTTTTGTCTTGTCTCCTGCAACCTCACCTGCTAAGAGAGAAACCAACCTGCTTTGTTTGCGGTGGGAAAGGAGGAATTTGGCGACGCAGAAGGAGGCCTTCCTGTCAGAGCAACAAGGCAGCTTGGGTTGATCTACGGAGGTGCTGGCTGTCTTCGGACCGCCCTGTTCACACGGCCAGAAGGATTACAAGGGATCCAGAAGGCTTAAGCCGTGGCGGCTGCACTAATAAGGGCTCTTTTCTTGAAATGGGCTCCTCCTTGTAACCTGGGTGTTTCCAGAGTTGTAGATACGTTTGGAGGCCCGGCGGTTTCCCCGCAGCCCTGAATCCAAATGGTCGCCGCCTGAGGACCCATTTCTAGTTTTGCTTTTGGTGCTGTCTGTGGAAGCTCCCGTTGAGCTCTGTGGGGTGCAGCGAGCAAGCGCAATGAGAAGAGCTCTGCGAGGACACAAAACTCGCCCCAGCCTCTGACCAAAGCAGCCCTTGGGCAAAGCTAATCCCCTTCTCCCAACATTTCTGGCCCTGTTCACATAAGGGCAGCAGACCTACAACCTGCGGCAAAGGCCGCAGTCATTCGTGGAAAGCACTGTCCGTGTGTGCGTGGTGTACGTTTGTGTGTCCACAGAGGCAGAGATTTGTCTTTAAGGGGCAAATAAGTGAGTGCACATTTACGGCTGTCTTAAATTGGGCCTCACAAATGGATCATTTTCTGCTCCATTGACGGCTCTGGTTTTCTTCTGTGCCTGGGGATGACTTGTAAGTGGAGATTTCTGCTTTCCCAGAAGCCTTCCCTTGGTTGGCCACTCACGGGGCTCCTTCGCCAGCCTCTGCCATGCAAGGCCGCCGGCCCCCCACTCCCCACTCGAGGGAGGAGGCGCACCAAGCTAAGCAGCTGCTGCAAAACGCCCCAGGCCTCACCTTGTGTGGCGTCCTCTGTCCTGCCCTTGCCGGCTTTTCTTTCGGCTTCTTCCAGGGGGGGCTTGAGAAGCAGCGCGTAATTCATCCCCCAGCCAGAGTTGAATGTAACACACGGGGGAGGGGGCGGTGCTGGGTGTCCTCTGGAGTATCTCCCTGGAAATTTCCTCATCAGATTTGCAGAGGACACGGGGGGGGGGGGATTGCCAACACTTTGGAAGATAGGCCCCAGATTCAGAAGGGCCTTGAAGGCTGGAGCATGGGGGCCCCACCCAGCCAGTGGTAGCCCAGCGGCGAGACGAGCGAGGCCCTTTACCTGGGCAGGAAAACCACCTGTGCAGAGATAGCATCGGTGGCCCCTGGGCTCAGCGGCAGCCACCATGAAGTGGGGTCTGGGAGTCCTAGGGGCCCCCCGCTCTGAAGCCTGAGCCTTTGGCAAAGGGCCACCTTGTTAAAGAATCCCCTCTGGCGGGCCTGCATTCTACCTTTCATTTAAGAGGTCGGTTTGTGTGACCTGATTCCTTGTGCGGCCGATTCCCTGTCCACGGCCGGTTTACGGTCCACGTAATCACGCGGTGTCATCGCCGCACTGTCATCCTTATTCTTCTTTAAGATCTCACTTTGTTTCTAATTTAATACAGGGCAGCTGTTCAGTTTGTTTAGCTATGCAAGAAAATCATGGAGCCATTTAATAATCTTAAAATAATCTTTTTGCAGGTAAAACTGATTCGTGAAATTGTGGCCTGCAATGGAATCTTGATAACCTCCTATTCTTACATTCGCTTGTTGCAAGACAATCTTCAGCGGTACAACTGGCATTACGTGATTCTGGACGAGGGGCATAAAATTCGGAATCCCAAGGCTGCAGTTACCCTGGCTTGCAAACAGGTGGGATTCCTTAAAGAAAAAAAGGATGGGGAAAGCCTTGGATTGTCATTTGCCACCTGACAGCCGTCTTCCATTAAATACTATCCAAGCCAGGTCTGATATAATACCTGGATGTCTGTGTACATAATTCGGAGCCAAAGAATATGTAGAGTGTAGGTTATACGTAGCCCATATCCTTGGAGTTTTACGTGAAGTGGGTGTGTTCATTTCCCTAGTGAGGTTAACGAGTGTAATGAACGAGTTCTATAATCTCTACAACTTTTGCAAAGTGCACCCAGCAACAACAGGATTTCCATCCTTATCTCTTCGCTACTTCTACAAAATCCTTTATGACGCTCTTTCTTTGCATTGAACAAATTTGTTCTCCTGTTTAAAAAGAGGACGGTTGAGGGAGGAAAAGAGAGTGGCTGACTTTCCCAGCTTTTCCAAGAAATATTTTGCTTTATTCAGAGAGAATTCAGTGATAAACTCACTTTGTATCTTTTCACATATTATATTTGAATTTTAGGAAATGGTTTCATTAAATAACATAAAAAATAATGCTTTGAATTTGGAAGGTCTAAATCTCAACCCTACTAATGCATAAAGAGTATTTTTTTAAAAATCAGCTATAAATTAAGAGAAACTTATTCGCCATGTATGAAATTGCATAGGAGGCAGTGGAATTGAGAGTATTTGGAAAATAGAATCTCAGAAAGAATAATCCCGTGGAGCAATTCTGCAAAGCTGTTGTGATGATTTTTGTCCCTTTAAATCCCACACGGGCCGCCCTTGTGAAGAGGCCGGGTCGCATGACCCCAGCAGAATTGTGTCTTTGGTTCCCGTGGGGCCTCACCGTTCCTCTTCTTCCCCTTGCAGTTCTCCACTCCCCACCGGATCATCCTGTCTGGGTCCCCTCTGCAAAACCACCTCCAGGAGCTGTGGTCCCTCTTTGATTTTGTGTTCCCGGGGAAGTTGGGGACCCTCCCAGTCTTCCTGGAGCAGTTCTCCGTCCCCATAACCATGGGGGGCTATTCCAACGCCTCTCCGGTCCAGGTAACGACCAGGAGGGTCCCCAAGCCCTCCAACCGCCCTCCCCCCTCCCTCGGCTTTTTGCTGGCAAGAGGCACAAGAAGGCCCTGCTGATTTCGGGGTGTGTTGGCGGAAGTGTCTTGTTTTCGGGAAGAAGGGAACTCTGCCAGGAGGCCGGGCGGAGGGAGGGGTTGGAGGCGGCGGTTATGGCGTTCCTGGAAGCCGGGAAGTCACTCCCCTAGGGACCTTCCTTGCTTTTTTGGGGGTGTGCGTTATCCTTCCCTGTTTCTTTTATCCATATATCCCCCCATCGTCCCCATGCTGGAATCGAAAAGGAAAACACTTCGTAAAGTCACTGGCATTTTTCCCCCCCTCAAAGGTGAAAACTGCCTATAAGTGTGCCTGCATTTTACGGGATACGATTAACCCCTACCTGCTGCGCAGAATGAAGGCAGATGTTCAGATGAGCCTCTCCTTGCCGGATAAAAATGAGCAGGTACCTTTAATTTTGTACAATTTCCCTGTTTACTTGTCAACATGAAACAAGGCTTTGAGCTTCCCAGGGAGAAAAGTGCCTGTGGACACACACACCACCTCTCCCTTCCGTGGGGTCCGGGGTCACCTTCGAATCCACTTCTGGCCTAGCAGAATAAAACATTAATAGCCCTTAAAGTTGGGGATAAAGTCAGGTCAGGTCTCTTGCAGGCAGGTTGACCCTTGTTCAAGTGGATAGAAATCCTGGCAGTGAGTCTTTAATCGGAGGAGATCCCAGCGATTTAGCCACGGGGGCCCCTCAGAAGCCTCCTGAGCTGTGCTCACAGGTGGCGCCGAATTACAACCTGCAGCAGCGTTTGTTGATTATATGACATGAATTATTTTGCAAACACCTCCCAAGAAATCTGAAAATAGAGGCTTTCTTTCTTTCTTTGATTTCTATAATTGTTCACCTCAGCAGGTCCTCTGGGTAGCTTACTTCATAAAACACAAAAAACAATTTTCTGATATATTGTTTTCACTCATTTACAACCTGCTGCCAAATATCAGAGAAAATTTCGAGTGCATAATGAATGCCTATCAAGGGTTACGTTATGAGAGAAGAAATCTGTTCCTTTTATAACCTGCTTCCAGCGAATACTTAAACTTACGGTAGTTAACTTTAAAAACGTAAGTTAAAATTGAAATCCCGGTGCCCCGAAGGCTGAGGCGTGTGGGGTGGTATTGGCGAGTGGCACCTCCAGGTCGGGGGTTGCCCTATTGCTTGGGGTAGAGCCCTCCGATATCCACAGGCAGGAGGACCCATCTCACAAACTGGAATTAATTAAAAGCCAGGCTGGCAGGTCAAGTGGGATTCCCTGCTGCCTGAGATGGGCCTGACACACACGTCGCGAGTTCTCCTCGGCAGGCCAAGGGGTTTGGAGATTGGCACCGCGGAGGTGCCGGTCCCAGTCACGAAAGCCACGCGTGGTAAACTCTTGGGGAGAAGAAGACGTGAATTGGTGGTTTCATTGCTTTCTAGTGTGGGCTTACGCTACGAGGCGAGTATAGTAATTTCTTCAATGTCTCTTGTTTAGGTCTTGTTTTGTCGCTTGACGGCTGAGCAGCTGCAACTTTACAAAAAGTTTATTGATTCCAAAGAAGTCTATCAGATTCTCAATAGAGAAATGCAGGTACATGCAGCAAATTAATGCATTGGAGAGGCTACCCAAAGAAAAGGGCTAATATTTTTGCCATGTGCAGTAGAATAAATGGAAGGCAGGCGATTGAAGAAAGAGAAAATTGAACCAATTTAGACTAACCCCCCTCACTGTACCTTTCTGTCCATTCTGGGGCACGAATGGGTTGCTCTCCCCGATAACCTCCAGCGGGATTTGTGGATACGTGGCCTTGGTCCTCCTCCGTCTCTTGGAAGGGCTCTGGAGTGTCCCTCTCAATCTAGGAAGGAAGGAAGGAAGGAAGGAAGGAGATGTCCCTCCTTCCCGAGTGAAAATGCCGCTCATTTTCCCTCGGGACGCTTGAGCTCCGATATCAGGGATCAAAGGGCTCCAATCCCCCCCCTCCCCCGCTTGAAACCACACCTATATGAAGGTGTAACTGGGGAACCCGGCCACGTGGGAGGCACTGCCCGTCACACGACAGCGATGCCCCACTGCCCGTCTCCTTCCAAACTGAGGCGGTGAATATCTGGAAGGGGAGAAGGAGAAAGTTAAGGCGGATAACCAGCAAGGCAGGAGCGGGGCTGTCAATCCAGAGGCCGACTGGCTCTGAGGGGGCGCCATCCAGGCACGTTTCCCAACCTCCCGGGGGGTGGGGGCGGGGGCAGGGTCTGAGTTTTTAGGTGTCCGGAACTTCCGGAGAGCCTCTGCACAGGAGACAGGATTCTCCCCCTGCTGACTTTGCCCTCCAGGTATGACCTCCCTTCGGTGGGCAACGTTCTGATACTGAGGTGGAACCCCACAGGTAACCCCCACCTGTCTCTTGGGGCTCTGAGGAGAACTTGTTTGGGGAATCATTACCTGTCAGTCGGCTTTGGAACAGGACTTTGTCCGCCTGTGTTTTCCCTGCAGATTTTCCCAGGGCTCATAGCCCTAAGAAAATTGTGCAACCACCCAGACATCTTCTCCGGTGGCCCTAAGATTCTGAAGGGGACCCCCGAGGGAGACTTACAAGAAGAAGACCGCTTTGGATTCTGGAAGCGCTCTGGGAAACTGATCGTTGTGGAGTCCCTGCTGAAAATCTGGCACAAGCAGGGCCACCGGGTGCTCCTCTTCACCCAGTCCAGGCAGGTCAGCCTCTGAGACAAGCCCCCCCTCGCCATTGGGGGGAGTGGGGCGTGGCCCCCAGGAGGCACCTCCTATGCCAGAGGCGGCTTGGCTTCCTGGGGCTTCTGGGCTCACCCTTGGCTGCCTTTTGGGAAACGAAGGCCAGACCCGCTTCCTGCCCTCTGGGCTGCTGCTAGAGGTCGTAATCCGAGGCCCCCGTGGGGTTTCTCCCCCGTCAATGCTGCAGATGCTGCACATCCTTGAAGTGTTTTTAAAGCAAAGAAGCTACTCCTACCTCAAAATGGACGGCACCACCACGGTGGCCTCGAGGCAGCCTCTGATTGCGAGGTTCAATGAGGTGAGGGGCGCATGGTGGCAAGGCCTGAGAGGCCCGGCCCTCAGCCGGCGTGGCGCAGGGGTTTGGTCAGGGTTAGCCACAAGCGAGCCCAGCCAGCTGGATGCTCAGAGCTGGGAGATTTGCTGGTTCCGTTTTCACTCCAAATGCCCCCAACGCGGGTCCCTCTTCCAGGGAACGCTCTGGGTTTCCTCCTCTGGGTCATCCTCTCTAGCGAGAGCCCGTGGACTTGGACGCCGCTTCACAGGCCCCTCTAAGGGGTTCACAGGGCCGGAACAGGGGGCAATGGATTGACAGGGCCCGGGACCGGTGGCGGCGTTGTTGCCCCCGTCTCCCAATTTAGGAAAGGAAGGAAGGCCGGCCCTCCATCCCTGGAAAGACAGCGGGGAGGGGGATCTTTGAAAACGTCTCCTAAGGATGCTTTGTCTTGCGAATCACCACAGGATGTCTCCATATTTGTCTTTCTCCTTACTACTCGAGTTGGTGGGCTTGGGATCAACCTGACAGGCGCAGACCGGGTGATCATCTACGACCCTGACTGGAACCCCAGCACAGACACTCAGGTGGGTCCCACTGAGTCCGGGGGCTGCTTGCCTGGAGGGGGCCTGGTCTCCCCCTTTCCCTGGAGCGGGCTCGGGGGAGGGGGCTTGCAGGGAGCCACCCCCCCAGTCTTACTCCCAGGGGGAAAGCGGCCCTTCGCCTGCTCTGCGCCCTGGGAAAGAGGTGGCGCTTTGGAGGGAGGTTAGCCGGAGAGCAAGCTTTCCGAGGGCTGGAGGGCCACCCAGAGGAAGTGGGGAGGAGCCTCCAGAGCGTTGAACCCCAGCGGCTGCCCCCCTCGTCCTCCTGGGCCGCCTGGAAAGCAAAGCCGGCCTTGGTGTTTTAGGCCCGGGAACGTGCCTGGAGGATCGGCCAGACCAGAGACGTGACTGTGTATCGGCTCCTCACTGCAGGGACCATTGAGGAAAAGATTTACCACAGGTGAGCGGGAGGTGGCTGGCGGCCTCCTCGGCCTCCCGTCTGCCGGGGGGGGTCGCTTTGGGGATCTGGACCCGGCTGCTTTTCTTCCCTTGGGCCTCCTCTGCCTTCCTTGGCAGGGAGGATCGAGGGCTCGGTAACGGATCCCATTGGTTGCCATCGCATCGCCTTTCTGAGTTACGTTGCGGTCGATGAAAACCGGTGATTGAAAACGGAGGGTAACTCTGAATTTAAGCACAGCAACAGGTGGTCACTTTGACTGAAATTATGTATTCTGTTCCACGGATTCCTTAAACGTTTTCTAAGCCTTGAGGTCTTTAGGCGGAGTGGAACTGTCCATGTGTGTGTGTGAGAGAGAGAGAGAGATTAGACAGAGCAGGAACCAGGGGCCGTTCCTCATCACCAAGCGTCATTTTCCCAGGCAAATATTCAAGCAGTTCCTGACCAACCGAATCCTGAAGGACCCAAAGCAGAGGCGCTTCTTCAAATCCAACGACCTCTACGAGCTCTTCACCCTCAGCACTCCGGATGGAGCCCAGGGGACCGAGACCAGCGCCATCTTTGCAGGTGCGCCAGGGGAGGGGCGGCGAGTCCAACGGGCGGAGAGGGGCGGGTGCAGAAAGGCGGTGACGGTTTGTGGGACGATGGGTTTCAGGAACCGGTTCTGATGTCCCAGCCCCAAAGCGGCCGTTGAAGCGTCGCAGTGCCAACATGGCTGAATCTTCCCAAAGGCGCCATGCGAAGCTGACGGATTTCTTCGGAGCAAAACAAGATGAAAAGGCGGCCCTTGCGGCAGGGGAGCCGGCCGAGGGAAGCGCAGAGCCACCCCCTCGCCCCCTTCCCAAAGGCCCTGCTGCCCAAAGCCCCCCCGTTCCCGCTCAGAGTCAGTTCCTGAGGGCGGCCGGGGAGGAGCCTTCCGGGTCGGCTGGGGAGCCCTGGCCACAGCCGGGTGAGGGGGAAGGCCGGGCGATGCCAGCCGGCCCAGGCGGGATCAGCCCGGAGAGGCCGGCTGCCAGGGGACGTGGGCGGCTCACTCCTCCCAGGGAGCCCGCTTCTGCCCCGGAGGCTGGCGAGGGCCGAGGGAAGAGGCCCAGGCGCTCCCGAGATGCCAGGTTTGAGGGGGTGGCAGTTCCTCACCTGGTGAAGCAGAGAAAGTACCAGAAGGGAGACCGGGAGGAGCCGCAAGAGCCCACGAAGAGCGACGATTACGTTTTGGAGAAGCTTTTCAAAAAATCAGGTAACTTTCTTCCTGTTGTTTAAAAATATTTCCCCATGTGACAGATCCATTTAAATTTCTATAAAAATGGTTGCCGATAGATGCAGGCCGAGCAGGGACCTTATTCTAGTCCGGCTGCCTTCGTGCCTGTTTGTTCAGTATGTTTTGCCTTCCTCCTATTCCCCCACCCACCCGCCCCAACAACAACAACCCTGTGAGGTTTTCCCTACAGAATCGTTTCCTCTGCTGCTGTCACCGCTCCAGTCAGAGCTGAAGGAAACCCTCCCATGCCGGCCTGGAGTTTTGCCACCTTAGAAAACTCACCCGCATTCCCCCGCTCTCTTTGGGTGGGAAGGAGGCGCTTGCTTCAGGGCCAACTTGCACGAGGAGATAGTCACCCCCAATTCCAATTTATATTCCAGTGACAAGGGAGAAACCTCCAGACAGGAGTCTGTCCAAGTAGCAAGGAGGGAGGGTTCTAAAATATTTTTAAAAATCAAAGGGAGAAAGTAGACGTCCTTGTTTAAGGTATATCGTCAGTAAGAGGGAAAAGAAATGAAACCCTTCCCCTTTGCTTTAGATTTCGGGACCAGGTGCAAGATCTGGTCTCCTTTTGATAAAATCCTTTAGGAAGTCCAAATTGAGCTAATGTCGCACATGTAAACTGCTCTTTTAGAGAGTTTTTATCGGAATGCTTTTCCCGCCTCGGGCAACTGGGCCTTTTATGCAGACTTTATCCATCCCGGCTATCCAATCGCCTGCCCACTGGACATCACCCGATCCGTGCCTGGCTTGGGGGGGTTGCGTCACAGAAGAAGCCCTCAGTCTTTCGGAGGGCCTTCTGCAGCACGGGCTTCAGGCGGGCGGCTCCTCTCCTTCCCCAGCAGCTCCTGCCTCTTCCCCGCTTGGAAGGGGGAAAGGGCCCTGTCTCTCCCCCCCTCCCCCCCCCAAAAAATGGCACAACTACGGACAGCAGCAGCAGCGGTGGAACCACCTCTGCCAGTTCCCCCAGGAGCCTCCTGGCCCCGGACAGTGGGATTTGTTGGAATGAGCCGGCCATTAATGCCAACGCTGAAACCTCTCCCACCCGTCGGGGGAAACGGATGCCCTCTCTGTAACGGTGAATCAGTCCGATATGCGCCCAGTCACCGGGGTTCATTGTGTAACCAGGGTTTCTCAACCGTGGCCCCTGAAGAAGTCTGGACTTCCAACTCCCAGAATCCCCAGCCGAGGAGATATTGGCTGGGACAGGCAGAGGCATCCCCCACATTTCTTTGCCTGGGACAGTGAGCAGTTGTATTTCCAGGAGGCCCCGTGCAAGGCCGGCTCTTCCAGAACGGAAGCGAGGCAGCCAGCTGAGGCAGATCCGCTCTGGCTCAGCGCTTCCCGGCCGGTTGCCGGAGTTTTGCCTGCAGGACCTCAGGAGGAAGGGAGGGAGAGGTTGAGGTGAATCCCTTTCTTTCCCAGGAATACACAGCATCATGAAGCACGACGCCATCATGGAGGCGTCTAGCCCCGATTACGTGCTGGTGGAAGCCGAGGCTAATCGCGTGGCTCAAGATGCCCTCCGAGCCCTGAAGGCTTCTCGACAGCGATACCGGGGAGCTGCTTCTCCTTGGGCAGGCGGTGCCCCCACCCGGTTAAGGTAAGGGCCCTCCCTCTCGGGCCGCTGGCAGGGTCATTCGTTGGGTGGTCCCTGCTGCCTCTCCAGGCCCTGCAGGGGGAAGGTGAACGGCCGGCCCAGCTGCAAATCCAGGCTTCTGGCTGACGCATCGGATGCTGTGTTTTAGTGTCTAAAAAGAGAGCTTGGAAACCTAAAATGTTGGAAGGACAGGCTACCCTGATGCTCCTTGGCTGTTAGGCAAGAGAAATTTCCTTCTTCTCCTTTATCTTTACGTTATTTTATGAGATAAATTCTGGCCAGTGACCGAAATAAAAATAATCATCCATTCATTTTTTGAGGTGGGTAAGGTCTTCTTATTTCTTGACTAAGTTAATAGGACACGAGAACCCCGGCTTGCCAAAAGCTTAAATATCCCCAGTTCCAAGTCAGTGTTACGTATAAGTTACCGAATATCCGACTTGGAAGGGGCCTTGGAGGTCTTCTAGCCCAACCCCCTGAATGCTCAGGCAGGAGAACCTCCGTCTCTTCTTGAAAGTCCCCCGCGTTGGAGCCCCCCCACAACTCCTGGAGGTGAGCCGTTCTCCCTGCCAGAAAGTTGCTCCTTGGTTCCAGGTCGCTTCTCCCCGGCTGAGTTTCCACCCGCTGCTGCTTGTCCTGCCTTCGGGGGCTCTCTGGAGAAGAGATTGACCCCTTCCGCCTCTCTGGGGAAGCCCCTCAGGTGTCGGAAGGTCGCTTCAGGCCACCCCTAGTTCTTCCCTTGGTTAGGTTAGGCAGACCCAATTCCCCCCACCCCCAGTGATAAAAATGTACATTTCTGCCTGGGAATGAGGGAGAAAAACGGCCCTCGGGAGGTGGGCAGAAAAGAAGGTGGTGGTCTGTGGGTGGGAGGGGCAGGAGGGGGGGGGCACCTGGGGTCAGCCTCCCCATACTTTGCTTGGCCACTTGGCCCTGGAAGACCATCAGTCCGTGTGTAAACGTACCTGCCTTGTGACGCCGCGCGATCTGTCTGTGAAGAATACTTCTCTGGTTAATTTCAGAAGCAGATTTGGCCAGAAGAGGAACCCAAATTTTCCGATATCGTCTTCCTCCTATCAAGCTTCAGGGAAAAAGTGCAAGTTGAAACAGGAACAACTCATCGTGAATGTAAGAAGCCCCTTCCAGAGAGTCTCTCATCGCCCGTACAAAAGCCCCTCGGCCCTCCCACTTTGCCTGCCCCGTTCTCCTCAATTCCTCTTGGGCTTCCTCGGTGGAAGCCGCCTCCTCGGTGGGCCTTGTGGTAAATGTGGCTACGTCTCCTCGATCACAGCTTCTTCGGTCATGGATGTCCACGGGGGGGGTGCTTTTTCCCCCTTTCGCGTGACCCTTGTGCCTTGGTTACAGCCCTGCAGGTTTAAAAGGTCCCCCCCGAAGGAGAAGGGGCAGGTCCTAAGTGGTTCGCCACACCTTGACCACCTTTTGGAAGCCGGTTTCAAGTTTCAAAACCCAAAGTCCCACACAATATTCTCCTTAATAAATTGGTCAATGCGCCAAGTGCTTTGAGAAGAATTCATAATGATCCCGTCCCCCCAAAATACTTTCCCGGATTATAGCGGGAATTGCTCTTTGGGTACTGGCATCACACAAATCAGGGGGGGAAAAAAGAACTTTAAGAACGGTTTTCTCTTGAGGCGAGAATTCCTCCCACCATTTTGGTTTCTTTCTGCAGGAGGGGGAGAAAGAGCGAGGCGAGCCTGCCGGTGGCAGAGGGTCTCACTTCGACGGAGAGGCCTCTTCAAGCGCCCTGGACTCGTCTTCGTTGCTGGCCAGAATGAGGGAGAGGAACCACCTGACGGGATCCCAGCAGCAGAGGGAGGATCCAGCGGTGGGGAGCTTTGAGCATGGCATCCCTGGCCCCCCTGCGGTCACAGAGCGGCACGACGAGCTGCTCTCAGATATCCGGCACTTCATGGCTTTCCAGGCGCAGCTGCCGGGTCAGGCCAGCACTCGGGAAATCCTGCAGGAATTTGGGTCCAAGCTGACCACGGAGCAGTGCTGCACCTTCCGGGAACTCCTGAGGAACCTCTGCACTTTCCACAGGCAGTCGGGCGGCGAAGGGCTTTGGACGCTCAAACCAGAGTTTACCTGACTCTCCCCTGCTGGGGCTTTTCAGCAGCCGGTTTTGTCTTGGGACCCCCGGGTGTCCTCTCCTACTACACAGAGGGCGCCACCAACCTTAGACAGCAGGAACAGGGACCAGCCGGACATTTTCCCTATCTAAGGGAGAATTAAAGTGGATCTTAAAGTGGATTTCTAGCAAGCTTTCTGGTAAATCATGCAATAAAATTTGGAAAGTGGGAACGGTGTGCCTAAATAGAAAATACCTGAAAGTAGCATCCCAGGGATTAGCCACGTACATCCACAGCCTTTGTAAGAACGAATTGCCTTCGGAGCGGAGAAACTCTGGCGTCTCATAAGGGTGTTACCTGCACGCCAGGAATTCCGGCCCTAGAGAAGCCAAGTGGGAAGTCCAAGGTCCCGTCGCCTGGTTTGGCCTAGAAAGGGTAATAACCGCAGACTTCTCAGTGTTTTGGGACTCCTGACCTGCGAGACTCTGAGTTTCCGTAGGAGTTTGTCCTGATTGTAAGAAGAACGCAGTTGTGAAGAGCAGGAGGAACCCTTTCCCGCTGGCTAGAATGGACCTCTTCTGCGGCTTGTAGTTTCTCTTGGCCCTTTCCCCACCTGCTCAGGTGTGGCCCCTCATGATCCAAGCCCCCGAATCTGCTCAGGCGTGGGAAGGGTTGCCGCCGGCTCCTGTATGGCGGAGGCCTCTCCTTGCCAAAGCTTTTGCCTTGCTGGGCTCGGTTGTTCACTCTGTGTGGCC
The DNA here is from genome assembly GCF_049901715.1 of Pseudonaja textilis. Classification (NCBI taxonomy): domain Eukaryota; kingdom Metazoa; phylum Chordata; class Lepidosauria; order Squamata; family Elapidae; genus Pseudonaja; species Pseudonaja textilis. The sequence goes on from NC_141997.1 coordinate 52,998,088, forward strand.
GCATGGCGCAAGCAGGCGGGTGGCCTGCAAGACCTCGGCAGCCAGAGAGGCGGCTGGCAGCAGCGGAGGGAGGTTCAAGGCAGCAGAAACAATGCCCTCCTGGGGGCCTCCCTCGCCCCAGCGGGGGCTCCCAGTCTCAGGCCAGGGCCGCAGCTTCAGGGCCCTCCGGGGGACAGGTCTTCTCTGCCCCCAGGGTGAGGGGCTTCCGCAGGGTTGGCAGGCGATGCGAAGCGCTGCAGGGGCTCCCGGGGGGCGATTTTTCCAACGGAACCCCTGAATTGCACCCCAGCTCTGTCAGGCCGCCTCCTGCAGGACAAGAGACGGAAAATCCTCGGGAAGGGGGCGAGGGCTAGAAGCCAGAGGCCTCCCTCCCGCCTTGCTGGGGTTGAATGGCCCTGCTCTGCCCTGTCTGGAGTCCTGCGGCTGCCAGGCGGGAGGGCCACAGTGATGCCCTGGGTGGCCCTGGGTGGAGGTGGAAGGCGGGGCCTCATGGGCACATTGAGTATCACCGTAAAGATCGAGTCTTATTTACTGTAGAAGGATCTCCTTTTTTTTCTACAAGAGGCGGCCTTTGCCAGAGGGAACCTCAAAAACCAGGTTGCTTTCTACCAGCAGCCTCTGTAGGCAGCCCACGAGGGCGTTTCTGTGCTGGGCAGATAGATAGAAGATAGATAAGAGTTCTTTATTGGCCAAGGGTGATTGCACACACAAGGAATTTGTCTTGGTGCAAATGCTCTCAGTGTACATAAAAGAAAAGACACGTTCATTAAGAATCAAGAATCGTAACGTACAACAGTTAATGAGAGTCATCGGGTACAATCAACAATCAAATCCTACTAGGAAACAGTCAAGTGGGAGGGGATGGGTGATACGGAGTGGTGAGAAGATTAACAGTAATAGTAGCGTACACTTTGTAAATAGTTGAACAGTGTTGGGGGAATTATTTCTTTAGCAGAGGGATGGCCTTCGGGGGAAAACTCCCCTCGTGTCTGGTTGTTCTGGTGTGCAGGGCTCTATAGTGTCGTTTTGAGGGAAGGAGTTGAAACAGTTTACGTCCGGGATGTGAGGATGAAGCGACGGAGGCCCAGCCCAGAAGCCCTTTTATTATCCCTGCCATTAACGCTGCCGGTGAGATTCCTTGGGACGGAGGGGAGAGCGACTTCGAAGGACAGGACAGATTATCCGTCTCCGTGCAGCTGGGGGCGTTGGGAATAATAGCCGGGGTTTCCTGAAGAGAAGACTTGGCTAAGCCACCGAGCGTTTGCAAAAGGGGTGAACGGGAAGCCGGGAGCCTTCACAACCGGAGGGGGTTGCAGGCCCCCAGCTGAGGAAGGCCGAGGGAGGCGCCTGGCTGTTCCCCGACTCACTTTCTCCTGGGGCTTCCTTTCCATTCGTATTTTCATAAAATTTCTATATTGACCATCTGGGTGGTTTACAGATAAAATAGTAAAGTTATACATAGCTACAGCTGAAAAGCCAAGTCAGAAAACAGTTTTAACAAAGTTAAAGAGAACAATTGCAAAGGCGAAAGGCAGAGGGGGTCCTTTCAGCCCACAAATGGCACCCCCCAGGGAAGTGTGGTCTCTTGGACACCCCCCCCTCCCGGCCAGTTGGTGGGCCAGGTCTTCGCCTGGAGAATGGGCGCCTGCCTTCTGGACCTGACCCGGCCCTCCCGGGAAAAGCGTGAAACACCCCACCCCCCATGCTTGGTGGCCCAGTCGCCCCAGGGCCTCGCCGCCTCAGCTGGCCTCTAGTCAGGCCTTGAAGCCTCCAAAGTCAAGCACTAGCCCCTTACTGGTGAGGTTCCCATCTCAGCACAGCCCCCCCATTTAAACCCAATTAAGTTCCGTATTTACAAAAATAATAAAGAGGATACGAATAACTAACCCGCTCATCGAACGGTTCCTGCTGCATCCTAGGAGACCTGCCACAGGATTTGGCCTCCAGCCTGGTCCTCATCTGTATTTTTATTAATGGCTTGGATGATGGAGTAAAGAAATACCCGACAAATCTGCAGCTGACATAAAATTGGGTGTGATACAAGACAGAATTATTTAAAATTCCTTCCGTCGGTTAAAAATACCGGGGTGAAAATAACGGGATTAAATTCAGAGCAGGGGGAAACGGGGCAATTCTCCCTGAAGGAATCAGAGGCAGAGACATAGGATAGGGACGCCTCGCTTAGTAGCCTCTGTGCAAAGGATGAGGAGCCGGGCGTGAGTCTACAGGGTGAAGACAGTGTGTAATCAAGGATAATGTGCAATTAACAATGGGGCTGTGTTTAATCAAGGATGATTTGTAATTGGCATCAATG